>NW_005842302.1:1503839-1524718 GCF_000455745.1 Alligator sinensis | reverse complement strand
TCCTCTCGCCTCTGTTGATATGAAACCAGACGCCTTTATGTCCTCTGCTTTTCACCGCTCGGCACATCCCCCCCTGCCCCGGACACCGCCGCAGCCGCCCGTGGGAGCTCCCCACTCAGCCGCACCCCACCGCCGGGGCCACCTGTGGGAGCTCACCACCGCCACTACCATCTGCGGGAGCTCCCCGCTTGGTCCAACACCGCCACTGTCACCGCCATGGCCACGGCCACCCGCTGGAGCTCCCCACTCGGCCTGACCCCGCCACAGCTGCCTGCAGGAGCTCCCCGTTCGCTGCCACCACCTGCGGGAGCTCGCCGTGCCCCCCAGCCTTGGGAGACACACACCGTTCATGGTGCTGGGGAGTATTCTTGAAGTACCTCAATGGCCCCCTTAGTGCACGCACCAGGCTTCGGGTGGGCTAGCACCCTGCCTGGGCTCCTTCAGGGGCATCTCCCGGTGATTTGGGGTGACCCAGGAAGCATTTTCACCCAGAATTCCATTCCCAAATCAGCTCCTTCTTCAGTGCTATGTGCTCTTTTTTCTTCAAGAGGAGGCTGGACAGAGATTTGGCTGGGGTGTTATGACCCCAACACTCGTTCCTGCCCGGGGTAAGGGGTTGGACCTGATGATCTGTTAGGTCCCCTCTGACCCTAAGCGCTATGGAAGTATGAAACACAGCATGCAGGCCTGGCTGGCGTGCAGAAAACAAGCTTCAGGTTGTGCTGGGACCAACCCAGACTTCTTCTGGAGAGTCCCCTGGGCATGGAGACATGGTTTGTGGTGACACAAAGTGGGTTTTTCCCCATAATCCCAGCCTAAACTCAGCTCTATTCAGGGCAAGGTCCAGGGCACTACCAGTTGGCAAGCTGGCACATGCAAAACAAGTACGGGTTGGGCTGTGGCCTGCCCAGTCTTCTTCAGAAGAGTCCCCCAATGACGGGGACCTGTGGTTTAGGGTGACCTAAAAGGAGTTTGTCCCATAATCCCAGCCTTATCTGAGCTCCTTATTTAGGGCTATGTACTTGGCACATTATATTATTTTACATTTTTATTAGTAACTATACATTTTTTATGAAATTCTGACTCGAGCATGTCTAGTTCATTGCTAACAACCTTCAATTGTGTGAAGATTCGCTTTGAAAATAGAACCAGGAATCAGGAATAAGGAACTGGGAAATAAGGACCCAACTTCAACCTCATCCCTGCATTGGGAATGTGCAAGTTTGTGCTCTGCACCCATTGCTCACAGGGGCATAAGGGGACACAAGCCACTTGGCATAAAAGCTTGCCTACCCGGAAAATGGGAATCATTATCTACTGCTCATCTAATGGCAGCAGAAAGTGGCCCAGTCATGGACGAACCCCTTCCATTCAAACACAGAGCAAAAAGACGGCCCGCTCCCAAAGAGGTCAGACTTTCTGCTCACAAGAGCTATGCTTCATAAAGAACATGACCCTTGCATGAAATTCATAGGTACACGTCTTGCTTCCTTACCCTCCAAGGCCCGAGACCAGACAACAGCGCCTGTTTTATTAGAGGGGGGCTAGTTCAGTAAAACATCAGGGTGGACAGAGGTGTCCTTTTCATGGCAGCCTTTTTTTAAAAAGTGTTTCAATCTTGGCACTTTTATTTTGAAGTTGGACTACTGAATTTACCTGCCTTCACCAGGCGGACAACCACACATACCTGTACACAATGTGCATGCTCAGATGCACACTCATACATACACTAAGCACTTTAAAACAGATATGCGTAGAGAGATATAGGCTGTGTACGCTAGATGGTTCTGATGTTCAGTTGCACCTTTAGTAGTCTGCAACATTTAAAAAAAAAATCTGTTTTCCAGGTTATCAGCAGGATTACATGGTCTGATCCAGCACCTGGTAACGTTCAACATCTCCTTCAACTTGGATGAGCAGTGTACTGAGCCCAGAGTATATGCCATAGCTGTAAAGATGGTTATGCACAAAACGTAAGTCAGAGTAAGCCTTTACAGCCAGAGAAAAAAGTATACGTTAGGCACACACTATTTTCTTTCACTTATGTCAGCATAGAGGCAAGCCTGTACATCCTTGGTCTCCATCTTTGTGTGTGTGTATAACAGCCATTTGCTTGTAATTTGCACAGTTCGGTGACAGGGCTTTTGTGGGCGATATATTTTACTGGATCAACTGTACGGTTAGAGTAGACAAATTTCCAAATGCAATGCATTCTTCAGGTCATCCTCAGCTGACCCGCATTAGAAAGCTTGCCTAAATCTATGCCAATCATGAAGTTGGTCCAATAAAAAAATATCAAACAAAAGTTCTTGCCTCTGGCAAATTTCCTGGACCATCACAGATAAAACATTACTCCAACACTACAGTTGGGCGACTGTAGCCTATTACGCTTTCTGTAGGACATGCTTCCAGAAAATTAGAACGGGAACAAATTCGCTATGTTTGAAAGCTCTCTCTGTTACTCCTTGCCGAGAGGAGGCTGCTTGGGAAAATAAGGTGTTAAAATATTCCCTGTTAACTAGTTCAAGGGATATTCAGTCAGATTTGTCCTAACCCTGGACCAGTATTTACAGAAAAGCTCCAATTCAGCAACAGTATGAATTAATTAAGGAAAAGGTGTGGAGTTTCCATGTTCACATCTGTCCTAGAAGCTGGCTTTTGTTGGAAACTAAGGAGAATATATTTTTAAACAACTGTGAGCCTGACTGCACTCCTTGATTGACATTAAGCATGCAAACCCCCTCCATGTCCTAGCATAAATGCATAATCCTGACTTATTGGAGGAGAAAAGGTTATGCACCTTAGCATGCCTCTCTGTTGCATGTCTGGCTGCTGCTTGATATCATGGCTACAATTGACAGCCAACAGCATCTGAGAGTGAAATTTCAGAGATTAAAGCCTTGCAGGCTTTAAATGGGAGGGATATAAGGAACCCTGTCAGGAATCTCCTTCCTAGGATAAGGCAGCATGTAACGCTTCTGGTTATGTCTTATCTCCCCAGCGTCTGAATCGACTAAGCTGGGTACTCTGATTGCAGATGCAGGCAATTCTGAATCTGCCAAGTGGTATTTTCTGTTTTCCCCCCATCTGAAGCTGAAGTGCTGGTCTTAGTGTTGTCACCTAGCAAGTTCACTGAGTGTCTGTTTTTCAAGGTGGTTCTTTTGCTTCTAACTTGCAAGCTTTGGGGTACTGTTTCCCCAACCACACCCCACTGGCTGTCGACTGGCTCTGCTAAGAGAGAGCCAAACAGATAGAGGTCATTCTCCAGTGTAGGCTGAAGCCCGAGGAAACTGTAAACACTTTTCCTTATTAGTCATATTTAATCATGCCCATCACACATGTGATTTTTATGGTGGTTGGTGGTTATATTCAAAAGTATGCGCTCAAGAGTTCAAGTCATTTTTGCAGGTCCTTACATAAGCGTCAGACTTACAAATGCAAGCTGGATCATCTTAAAAGTTCCCGGTAGGGGTGGACTGATTTTCTGACACAGTCCTCCCAGATCCACAGAAAGAAGGATGGTAAAGAGAGGGACATGCAAAATAGTCCACCCCTGTGACTATCATAGCTAGTTTGAAGGCGTTTATAAGAGTAGTTTTCTGCTGAGTGGCACAGCTGCCTTTCAGAGGTCTGCAGTATTTAACACATCATCCATGAACACCACTTTTCAAAGCTTCTCATGCAGATCTGCAGGTTTATCATGATCCTGCTTTTCCTCCCTTTGCTTTCCAAGCTCTGCTCCCCATTTCTGTGCTTCTGAGCTCAAGCCCACAGCAGCTTCGCTGGGAATCTTGCCTGGGTAAAGATGGCAGGATCAGCCCTCTATTCTTTCATCCTTGCAGCTCCCTATTCAAGCTAGTTCTGTTCCCATCCTCTTCCTCTCCTGTTATTTTCCCCTACTTTCTTTCCTACCTGCTTTATTCTCCTGTTCCCTCTGTCTCTCACTTGCTCTTTCCCCATGGTTGTGCTGCATGTTTTGTTTTGCTTTGACTGCCTCTTCTTAGCCCCCTCCTTCCTCCCAGTCTTCTGATCTGCCTCATCTCCCTGCGCTCAGCTAGCTATGGATGTCACCTCTCTTACAGCTACTTCCCTTCAGCTGCTTGTCACAAATTAAATAGGAGACACTTGATGGATGAGCCATCCGCCTTGAGGTTGGGATCCACACACCCTCATTTTATAGGTTTTAAATGACAGCAATGGCTTTGCAGCGGATTCTCAATCTACCCCGATATGCAGGATAGCCCTGCCTGTCCAACACAAGCAAAGCTGCAATATTTTCCCTGAACAGTCTCACAGCATGTAAAAGAAAAAGGGAGGCTGTCTTGAGTCTTACTTTAACTCTTATTCCGCTGCAAAAAAGCCATATTGCAACAATATTAGTGGCCGAAATGGCATATCCTTTTTTCATGGGACAAGAATCTCTCTACCGTATTTTGGCCTACAGGGGTGCAAAACAATTTTAATAAAAGTAACTTATGGCCCCAATTCTCTTTATTTGGGGCCAGACGTTTTTCCTGCCCCATAACTTATGCTGCCATTTCCTTCTGTGTGAAGTGAGTGGACAACACTGCCCAGGTCTGATCTCCTATTCTTTCAAACCAGTGGCAGCATTTTCCAGTCACACTTTGCATAGGTGAAATGACTGCTGGGCAGGAAGAATGACGCCCAAAAACTTCAACGGGAGGCAAACTGGACCCAAAGCATAGACTATTGAGGATGGGACATGCCAAAAAGGAACTACATAACTCAGCACCATTACAGACATTTAGAAAACCCCTCACTAGCTCTTTGGCTCAAAAGCTCTGGTTCCTCCTTGTTGATGATGGTGCTCCTTGTCTTCTAGCACATTATTTCTCCATCAGTCTTGACCAGAACATTTTGCATTAATGTCCTGTTGGAACTCCAGTTCAGCACCATTGGCAGTAGGTTCTCTCTCGGTACAAAAAAATTGTGGATTTGCCTTAAAACTCCTAGTTGGCCCACAAAGTATTGTGTCATCTCTCTTAACTGGAACACTATTCTTACTTACCCACTGTACCCACATAAACACCTCCCTAAGGGTCAACAGAGAGGAGCAAAGAGTACTATTCACACTGTATGGCACTTGTATATAAAAAAGCTAGTTCCTACCTTCAGGAGCTTACAAGCCAAGTAAAAACCCTCTTTGCCTGCATGCCATAATGGCTCCTTTGACGGTTTCTGCTGGAGACACGACACAATGTTAAATGTGGAGGTCAGTTACTAACCTCTTTGACAAGAGAAAGCAGGTCAACTAACCATCCCGCAAAGCCCTTCAGCCCTTAAAGAGCAGCTCGAGAAGGGATGAACAGCTGGGCAGCTCTCATAGCTTCCTTCTCTTCTTCTCCATTTCCCAACATGAGTAGGAACTCTGTGTCTGAGGTGAAGGGAAGCACAAAAGCTTGTGGCATGGATTGTATTAAGTTAGTACTTAGCAATACATAGCCTGCAGTTTGCTATTTTTATCAAGTGCTTCATATTTGCGCTTCCTCTGAAATCTCTGCAGGATATCAATATTATTAACTAGGCTTTTGTGGCCAGCGTGCATGAGAGCAGCCCCTGGAAAGATACATCTTAGAGCTGGCAGTGGCAATCAGGAAGTGATTGATAATGGGCACAACTTCTTGTTCAGCGAAAGGCTTTTTGGCATAGGGTTGCTTGAAAAAAAGAAAGAAAGAAAAGTGTGTTGAATGGCATCCTCCCCTACCAGATGTGCTGATTGAAGGATATGCCAAATTCTTCAGAGTAAGGCACTTGATGCCAGGTCTAAGTAAAACCGAGCTTTTAAAAATGTGTTTCCAAATAATGCCAGCCCCAGTGAGGTGAATAGCACAAAACAATTTTGTGAGTGCTGGCGTCAATTCTTTAAAGAGTCTTTTTTCTGCTGCGTTGAATTCCCTTTGTGTTCACTTCCAATGGACGTGACTGATTAAGTTTAACTGGCACTATTGTCTGCAGGAAGCAAACATCAATATTACATGCGTGAGTGTTGGAAGAAACAGAATTTTAAATTCCCATACACAAAGATTTTTGTCAACAGAAGTTGCAACCTCATCCAATCAGGGAAGAGAAACCCATTTGACCAATCAGAGCTGACTATACACAACTCAGACTCTAAATATTTATTGTTGGCTCTTTTGTAAAGGAGCCACAAAAGAGGGATCTCATTTGCTAGGCATAATTTCAAATGTACAGCCAACACCAAGTAGCAGGCATGGGATTTAGCTGCCTCCCTTTTCCATGCAGTCAGGTAGCATTCTGTCATTAGGCGCACACAGTTAACCCGCGGCACAAAAATGCTGGTACAGTTCACTTCAGGTGAAAATATAACAAAATGAGCGGCTCCCTGTCAAACACATCCCCTGGTCTGTTTTAGAGTGACAGATTAAGTCAGTGATTAGGATGACCAGTAGCCACTTGCCTGCTTTGCAAGATGTCTTGGGCCCTAGCTAGATAACAAACTGTATTAAAGTCTCCACAGTCAGTGCAGAAGACGTATTGGCTTCTGGTGAGCTTTTGAGAAGGTGTTACCTTCCACTCTGAGCAGTGGAGGGAGAGATTATTTCCAATCTGTGCAAAGCATAAGTTGCTTTCTTACGTGTGCAGGTGAATTCTCTATGCAATCTGTCTCCCTGTGGGTTACTGTCTCAATACTTGTCAAGATTTTTGAAGAGAAAAAAAAAATAGCCCTGCAGTGAAAGTTAAAATATGAAGAAAAATGCTACTTCCAGCTGAGTCCTCCACACCACAGACTGAGTGTTGAACACTCCTCCCTCCACTTTCACTCCTCCCCATCATTTTCTGCACTTTGGTTTGATTAAGTGTTTATTGAAATCACTGGGAGTCTGCTCATTCAAATCCAATGGATTTTAGCTCAGGGCTTATGGTCAGTCATTTCTGAAGAGCAGCCCTGCTAGAACCTCTCAATGCTACATAAAGCAACTGTCCTAAGTAAGAGAACAAGACCTGTTCTGCAAGCCACAGCAGGGACAGAGCGAAGAAAAAAAGGAACAGCATGAGACATGACATATGACAGCATGAGAGCCCAAGCCAACCATGTAAAAGGTATAACTAGTCTTCAAAGTCTCTGTGATATCTTAGAAGCTCACAACCATCTTACTGCCCTAGGGTTTCCACCCACCCTTCCAACAGAATCACCAAATTCGTAGATTTTAAGGTACAGAAAGGACCATAAAATCATCTAATCAGACATTCTGTATAAGCACCCGGGTACCCCCGTATTGAGCCTAGCACCTTGTGTTCGCCTAACTATGTCCTCTAAAGAGGCAATCGGTCTTGATATGAATTTATCATTCCCCTGGTAGTTGCTTTTAATGATTATTCAGTCTTTTGGCTACAGTGAAATATATTTACCACAATATAGCCCATATCTCCACTTTGCTGATGGACTTCTGCATAAGGGCTCATAACTGCTCAGTCTTTTCAAGGTCTTGTGTCTTACAAAATTATTGTTTCTTGACTAGTACTGAAATGTGTATCACTGGCAGATTTGGGGCCAAATGGTGGCTCCCCCCTCCTACCCTTATACAGGTAAGCAAAGGGTCTTTACAAGTGACCAGCAAGCAGATAGATAAGGTCCCTATTTTAACTTGTTTTGGACTCTCTGGACTCTATTGTTAGCAGGAAGGCTGGAAATGTGGCATGCCTCCATGGTCAATTGTGAAACCTTGCTCTTTGAATATGTTACAGATATAAACCAAGAGAGCTGGGTTTTATTCCCACTTCTGCCTCAGATATAACCCCAGAAAAGTCACTTAGCCATAGAATCAGGTCCTATATCCACATTGTGATTGCTGCTCATATAAAGCACAAAACTAGCTCAACCATGGTGGCTTTACCACCAGTAAAGCACAGGATTCAGCTGCTGAATACAGGGCTAGGGCTTGTCAAGCCTATGCTGGGCCCTCTGATGCCATAGCTACATTGCTATCAGCACCCAGGTGAATTAGAGTAAAGCAAAAGTTACTCTGGCTATGTCTACATGAGTTGCAGTCCCATCTCCAGAGTACAATGCAGACATACCGAGAGGTGCTAAGCAGATGTTACTCCAGATGTGCAGAACACTTGCACTTAACTCCTCTCAGAGCCAGGCCCCTCTGCCACGGTTGCCCCATCTGTAAAAGTGTGCATAATGAAACTTACCCCCTAGGAATACTGAGGTGCAACTGAATTAATGTTTGTTAATGCAACTAATTCCTAGAATCCTAGAGAGGCAGGGCTGGAAGAGACCTCCAGGGTTCATCTAGTCCAACCGCCTGCCTGAGGCAGGATCGTCCCTATCCTAATCATCCCATACGAACCAAAATCTAAACTCTGCGTAAGACTACTGTCAACACATATTGATCAGTTGATCATGCACTCCGAGGTCCCCAACTGAATGGCCTGATACAAATGAGAGGCATTAATAATACTTACCTTTCCATAGCCTACACTCTGGACAGGGCAATGGATCTGTTTTCATGCCAGCTGAAGATCAAGGCAGTGGCCAATTCAAACAGGGTGCACTGAAATTGGCATTCAGAATCAGGGAGTCAATGCCAGTTCCTGTCACCCTCCCTCTACTGCATTTTTCTGTGCCAAGTGGAGCTTTGCCATAGGTGAGAGCCTTGTCCCCATCTCTTTATAATGGTTGTCTCATTTGAGTGCAAACAGGAATGCTCCTGCCAACGTTCCTCATTTAACCTATCTTTATCTTCCTTGCTTTTATTTATAGCCCTTTCCTGCATCTTCACCTTCGGGGCCCATGAGAATAAACATCATGTATCACCCAGATGCCCTAGATAATAAGCCCTCATAGATTAAAGGACACATTCTAGCTGCTTCCCTCATATACTTTTCATGAAGGAAACAGCCTACAGCTGTTCTGCCATGACCTGATCCAAGCCCTCTGTGGAGAGGTGACCTTTTCTGCCCTTCTGCAGGCCAGACCACTGAGGTGCGATTTATGCTGTTGTTAAAGGGATCTAAGGCCTTGATGTACACGCTGCTGAGGCTGCCAGTGACTACTTGCAATCTCTCTCTGCAGATTTCTCTTTCCCACAAGGTACAGTAAGACGTTTAAAAAATGGACCAATCCTCAGCATCATTTTCTTGTCTTCAGAATGAGCTGCATCAGTCTGCAGCTACTTCCGACCTGCCTTGAGGCTATTTCCCTAAGGGATTTGTACCCTCCTGCTTCGAGGCATAAATCAATGGTTGCATAATACAGTTAGAAAGAAGCTTATCACAGGGCAAGTTAGCCCATAAATAACTACTTTATGACATCTTGCACCCTTGCCTGATGCAGTTTGAGCTGACCAGTGTCTGAGATCAACCAAAATTTTTATACAGATTTCTTATGTTCTTGGATGGGGAAGGGGTTAGCAATTTTACGATGTTTTTTATAGATTCAGAGAGCGAACTTTTTGCTCCACTGAAGTCAATAGCCAAAACTCCTGTTCGTTTTAACAAAGTCAAGATTTCACCAGTAGAGTTTAAGGCCAGAAGGAACCATTATGATCATCTGGTCAGATATCCTGCCAAGCATGGTGCACAGAATTTCATCTACAGTTTTCCTTCTTTAGTACTCTTTCCTGCTGTGTTATAGTCCTAAGCTGGAAGCCTGCTCATTCACTCAGTACATTAGACAGCATAATAAAGTGTCATAAAACATTTGCTTAATATACAGAAAGTCTAGTTTACTTAAGTGAAGTAATAAACAGAGGTTTATATCGCATGTCGTACACATTAAAGTATGTTAAAAAAAATTAGTCTCTTTTTTCCCTTTCCTCTATCACCTACCTCTGTTATCAATGGACCTTTCTTCCATCTTGCTTGAATTTAATTAGGTTTGCAAGCTTTGATTCCCAGGTGAGTTACTCCAAAATTCCTGCAATATCTGGAGAATGATATGCCCTTTGAAGATAAAGCACGCTGAAAGAGAGCTCTTCTGTAATTGCTTTATCAAAAAAGATGGTTGTATAACCACCTTTTGGGTGACAGCTCTGACACAAAACATCTTAATACATTGCTGAGAAAGGCAGGATATTTAATGAGCTCACTGTCATCAATTTCTATACAAATGAAGATCTGCAAAATCCACCGAATTGACCTGTTTGTCTTATCAAATGCAAAATGGACCTACCAGTATGCAGCTAGTTTTAAGATGTATGCTTGCTCCTGGAAGCCATATGCTGCATGTGACAGGACATAGTCCATGCACTTCACTAAGTCGCTACTTCCATAGATTCACAGATGTTTGGGTTGGAGGGAACCTCAGTAGATCATCGAGTCCAACGCCCTGCCCTGGGCAGGAAAGAGCGCTGGGGTCAGACGACCCCAGCTAGGTGCTTGCCTAGTCTCCTTTTAAAGACCCCCAAGGTAGAGGAGAGCACCACCGCCCTTGGAAGCCCATTCCAGATTCTGACAGCCCTTACTGTAAAGAAGTTGTTCCTGATGTCTAACCTGAATCTGCTCTCTGTCAGTTTGTGGCCATTATTTCTAGTTACTCCAAGGGGTGCCCTGGCAAACAGCACATCTCCTATTCCTTGCTGCCCCCGCCCCTCACCTCCCCCCACAATAAATTTGTAGGTGGCCAAAAGATCACTTCTCAGATTTCTCTTGTGGAGGCTGAAAAGATCCAGGTCCCTCAATCTCTCCTCATAGGGCTTTGCCTGCAGTCCCCTAACCATATGAATGGCCCTCCTCTGGACCCTCTCGAGGTTGTCTACATTCCTCTTGAAGTGCAGTGCCCAAAACTGGACGCAGTACTCCAACTGCAGCCTGACCAGTGCTTCATAGAGAGGAAGTATCTTCCCTGGACCTGTTCATCATGCACCTGCTAATACATGATAAAAGTGCAATTAGCTTTCCTGATCGCTTTGTCACACTGACGACTCACGTTCATCTTGGTGTCAACAATGACTCCGAGATCCATTTCCGCTGCTGTGCTGCTGAGAAGGTCATCCCCCAGCCTGTAAGTGTGTTGGCGATTCCTTCTCCCTCGGTGCAGCACTTTGCACTTGTCTTTGTTGAACTGCATCCTAATCTGTGCCACCCACGTTTCCAACCTGTTCAGATCTGCCTGGATTTGTCCCCTACCCTCTAGTGTGTTAACTTTACCACATAATTTGGTATCATCTGTGAATGTGGACAAAGTGCTGTCCATACCCTAATCCAAGGCACTGATGAAGACACTGAATAGCATCGGTCCAAGGACCAAGCCTTGTGGGACTCCACTGCCCACATATTTCCAGGTCGAAACCGGCCCATCCCCCACCACTCTCTGGTTGTGAACCCTAAGCAATTTGCCACCCACCTGACTGTGTAATCATCTGTCACAGCCACTCACTTTATTTATGTATTTATATATTGTTCCGTTGGTTGGGTGGTCTTGATCCCACTCACATCCATTGAAACTGGCCAGGTGAGGTAGTGATGAGCCCAACCTCCTCCTCTCTTTGTGGCCTCGCTGAGCAAGAAGAGAACATTCTTTGTTTTGTCTCAAGCACAAAGCCTGCCATTCTCCCTGGCAAGGACTGCCTCAACCCTGCTGCTTACCTTCATAAAAGGCCAGGCAAGAGATTGCCCCTGAATTTGCAGTGGGGTATTAGAGACAGACTTTACAAATATTTTAATTGAATTTAGTGCTTGAGCGGGAGGCAGGAAAGTGTTGGAAAGACTGTCCTGGGGATGTACCCAGGCACAGGCAGTGCAAGCTTCCTGACACTCTCAAACAATTGGCTGGTAGAAGTCATTGCTACAATATATCACCAAGGCAAGGAATTTAAAGAGAACTCAAAGTATTTTTCATCTGTACAGATAACAAGGTTATCCAGAATTGGTGAAGCACAGCCAAGCAAGTCAATAAAATTATGCTTTGGGATGCAGCTATGTTCTTAGGGAGAGTTAGAGGCTAGGTAGGTGCATAACTCCTGGGGAAAAACACCTGCAGGCACAAAAACACCTAAAAAACTGTCTGCAAGCACCCACATCCTAACCCAAGCCTAGCCCTCCCAAATACCTCATAGTTAAGCCAGTCTCTAACTCATACGATGTTACAGTGAATTTCTTCCTATAGGAAGATTAATGCATAATTGCCTGCTATGAAGTGTCTTGCCATTTCCTTGGAAACATCTGTTACTGCCCTGCTGGTGACAGGATACTGGATTAGCTGGATCACACGTCTGATCCGTTACAGCAGTTCCCCTGTTCCAGTGCCCCAGATTCTGGAGAGTCCATGTCTACAGAAAAGAAGGTAATTAATTCCGCAGAGGGAGAGAAACAGTCAGCCTGCGGCCAAAAACAGACACACTCAAGCTGTACAGATGTAAGATTTATACTTTACGTAAATCAATAGTAACTACAAGACGCTACCCCATGCATGTGGCTCTTAGCCAGACCTTAGATTAGACATATGCTTCTTTCACTTTACTTTGATTTTCTTTCTCCCTCATAACCAGAATAAGCCTGGTTTTATTGAACATAATGGTGGAATGATTACCACTAACTTCAGGGTATATGCTGCAAGCTCTTTATGAGGAACAGAGCATGAACCTCTGGATTCTGGTGAGGGTATCTGAAAAGAATAGGTACAGTGTGTGCAGGAGAGACCTAGACAAGAGCAGTGTATTAAAGGCAAGAGGCAGGGACGTGCCAGTTCCCCAAGGTGCCATTAAGATGCTGGCTACAGATGGTCTGGGCAAAGCTTAAGCAGCCAAAGGAGCAGCCAGAGTGTGGGGATCTCTCTGTTCTGTGCGTGTGTGTGGCTTTCTAAAATGACTGTCTACCCACAGATACCCCGGCTGAGACCCACCAACTCGCTCCACATCCAAGACCACTCACCAGGTGTCATTTGGTAACACTTTTTCTGAACTGAGCTAGATTTGAAATCAACAGCTTTGAGGAAAAACACCTGTCAATCTACTTGGCTGTCTAGTCCATCTGGAGATTTGTTTTGGCTCCAGTGAACAGTAGTGCAATATGGATTCATCATGACCAAATAAGCCCTAACAGAAAAGTTCCCAACAAGGGCCATAGTGATTTTCCTGTCATATCTGATTTAAAGTAAAAGACAAAACCAGCAGCAAAGAGTCATTTTTTCCCCTTTCACCATTTTCGACACTAAATAGATTAAACAGTAGTAATGCTTATGGTGTAACAGCAGTGGCATAACTTCTTAGGAAATGGCTTGCTCTCCTCTAATTTTATTTCTCATCTAATTATACTTTTTGTATTGCTTGAAAAGGTAACACCTATTGATCTACATCTTTTTTGACAAGAAGAGGTACTACAGAAACAGCAGAACGCTCATCAGGTCACTGTCAGCTAATATGACCACACAGTGAGGGAGCAAACAATTAACACAGAATGCCAGCAGTTTGAATCCTCATTATCTAGGATGTATAATAGCCTCTGAGGATGCAAATGAGTGGTTGGGTCCAGTCAGGCCTGGTGTCCCTGTGTAACTGGGCAATGTGCTCCTGTGGAGCTGATTTTTGTAGACTAAAGGAAAATGAGAATAAAGACCACAAACGCATTTTCCATTGAGTGGAATGCACAATGTCTTATTTATCATGAATCAGTTGATGACTAAACTCACTCAGCAAACTCATAAAAGCATTAGCTGATATTTGTTGTTCACATTCGGAGGCACTATACATCAAAAAGGTCAATGCTTCCAAACTAATTCAATTATAATGCAGTCATCTATCATACTAGTTTTGTTAAAACCATGTTGGCGCTCAGTTTTTGAAGGATGATAAAAATCTGTTCATACATAACTGGATATTCCATTTTAATCACAAGCCGTCTGTGTGATATAGAGCTATTCTACATTTGCTCACTGATAGCCCTCCTGTGAGCATTCTCTTCAAAATGCTTTGGATAATACCCTACATGATTATATTTCAAGATAGCATAGTGCCTGAGTAAACTACTGTTGGGAGTCTGTGCTATATATTGAAGCTATGCTACGTATATGCAGCTTGCAAAATGGAAAGCCCTACATAAGGTATATTTGCTTGTAGGGTTAAAGACCTGATGACAAGAGCTTATTTGTTCCACATAGAGATGTTCCATTTTTACCAGGAGAATCACTGTTCTCCTGGTAGAAACCACAAGTGTGCAGATACTTACGGTTTTTTTCTCCCAGCACAAATATGGTTGTGCCCGGAGAAAAATAACCAAGGAAAAACCAGAATTAAATCACTCCTAGAAGAGTTTCTCCCAGGAGACTGAATGTCTTCACACTTCCCTCTGGCTTAACTCCTCCTGAGACTAGGACTGGAGCCAAGGGAAGGGCTCATGTGTGTTTCCGAGACTGGAAGGGGAGGGGAAGAGTAGCTCCAGCTGCTCTCCACCTGCTTCTCATACTGGAGTTCCTGGTGTGAGAAGCAAGCAGGGACTTTGCTGCACTGCTCCCTCGACTCATCTCCTGGGCATGCTCCCCCCTCCCTCCTGGCTAAGCAGTGAGGTAGCAAGCCACGGTCGGAGGCCTGACTTTTGGGCTCACCAACTTCTCCTTGCCTCCCCCTGGCTGCTCAGCTGAACCGGCAGTGTTTTAAGAGCCTTTCCCAAACCCAGCTCCCAGCCCTGCTCCCAGCTTCCTCCTGCTGCTCACCTGACGCAGAGCAGAGTGGAGCGAGCCAGGCTGCTGTGCTGCAGTGGCAAGGCTCAGACCCTGCACTGCTCTAGGTCAGCCTGGAGCAATGCAGAGCGAGGCAGGCTGTCATGCCCCTGCCGCAAGTGTTCCCATAGACTGGCTGCAGTGGCCGAGTGCTCCTTGCCCTTCCCTTCACTCCAAATCAGTTTGTAAGCATGTGTGTAAGGAGGGGGATATTTTCCATCAGGGGAGAATCTTGGGGGAGAGCTAAGAGGGTTCCTACCACAGCACAGGAGGATGCCTCCCTCCTGCCGGTTGTCTGATTGATGGGACAGGGGAGCATTCTCCTAGGGCTGGAGCCCTCCCTGGCTGTCTGTGGCAGCTGCTGCTTTTCAGCAACTGACAAGTGCCACTTGACAGCCTGCCTCCTTCCCAGGCAGGAGGGAGGACAGGCTGCCAATTAATGGGGCTCCCTAAGGGCAGGGGAGGCCCAGGGAGCAGTCCTCAAACACCCCCGAAATGAAGAACTTGTCTGTGAAGCTCTACAGCCACGGGGCTTGAGGAATGTACAGTCCAGCCCCCACACTATTTTTCTACCAGAAGAAATATCTTGTGATAGAAATGAATGCCTGTATGCAGGCCTTGTTAAAGCTAACTGTTGCGTCAAAGGAAAACATGGTCCCTGCCCTATTTTTATTGGCAAGTCTGGTAGAAAGTTAACTGTAAGACACAGAGCAAGAAAAGAGCAAGGAGTAATGGATTTGTTAAATCAGAGGTGACACTGCGTGGTTGGTGAATAAATTAAAATCCTAAATTTTGCTAAGAAAGCTGGGTGGGGGAGGAGAAGGGATCTGGGCACCTGCAGACATTAGGCTGACCTCAGGAATATTGGTGGCTTTCGAATATATTTTGAAGGAAAGAATAATTACAGATCTGGAGATAAAAACAGACAGAGGGAGAAAGTGCAACATGGTTTTAGCAGCAGGAGATCATGCCAGACTGACATCTTTGTAGAAAAACCAATTCTTTAGACACAAGAAAGGCAGTAGATCATATCTTTATGAGTGTCCAGGAAGTGTTTGGTTCAGTATCACATAGGAAATTGGTTAAACTGGGGGTGATGGGGATTAATATGTAGCAGGCTTGCCTTTTGGAGCTTGGATTCAGTCCCAGGCTTGAAATCTTGTTATTTTGATTGGTAGAGCTCATCTCCCAATCAGGAGGCAGCAAGGGGAGTTCAGTCATGCCCCTTTTCGGAGGGGAGGGGGAGAGGAGTTCCCCCCCCCCCCCCACCTCCCCCCCTGTGGACCTGATTGAAGACTCCAACACTCAGGTCGGGAAGACTTCAGGGGTGGAGCTCTGGGAGTATAAAAGGAGCTGCGTGCCCAGCACGAGGGGACACATCCCGGAGAGAGAAGAGCGGGGCTTAGCAGAACTGAGGAGAGCTGCTCAGCAGGGTGAATCAGGAGCCCAGAAGTGCCCCTGAAGACGTCCATCACCGGGGAACAGCAGACAGCTCCAGCAGCTAGGGTCTCGGTGTGCAGCACGGTGCACGGCATCCAGACCCTGGGAGCTGCGTGAGGCGGCTCAGGTCTGCAACCTCTGGTGTGCGGCCAGAGACAGGGCGCACAGGCCAGTGCACTGAGCAGGACCTTTGGAGCGCTTGGGCGGCTCAGGTCCTTAAGCCCCAGAACGAGGCTGGGAGCTCGGTGCAGGAGGTGCTGCACAGAGGATGTGGGAGCGGACCGAGCCTGGTGCTGCACGAGGCAGCACAGGCCTCTGACCCATAGCAAAAGGCTCAGTCCAGAGAGCCAGATGGTGATCGGGCTACTGAGCCAGCAGACAGGGCCAAGCCAGAGGCCCCAGAAGCCCTGCATAGCAGAGCCCTGTTCCAGGGGACAGCGACCCCCCGCCTTGCCCCCGAAACCCACTGCAGGCGAGAGAGAGAGAGCAACTTGGCGCACAGGATGAGCCTGGGAGCCATGAGTTGCAGGGAAAAGAGAATTCCCATGGGGGAGGGGAGTCCCCCCCGGTTAGTTAAGGGCTCCGGAAAGGGTAGGTCCCACTGAAAGTTACCAGCTTCTTTATAGGGCTTGGGAAAAGCCCAAGGGCATTGGGTTTTCCCCTCAGGATTGAGTTTATCTTTGGGGTTTATCTGTTTCAGATCAGATACTTACCTGTATCCGGAGCACTGGTATAAGGTTTTATGTCATTTACCCAGAGGGTATTGTTTATGTTACTGGGTTAGATATCTTATAAATATGTATATACATTGTACATATGTTTATATCCACGTTCCTTTCCCTTGTGATAAGTTAATGTAAATAAATGTGTATATAGTTAAGTCCCCTGACTGTCCTGGCCTGGTTCTATAGGGACGGAGGGAAACTGAGCGGTCTGTAGTTCCCACCCCACAGCACACCTGCCAGCTAACAATCCCCTTCAGTTGGGATTGTTACCTAGGCTATGATATATGAATAGTAAGTTGCTGAATGACTGGCAAAGGGGAAAATGATAAGGGGTTCTCTTAAAGAATGGTCAGGCTAGAAAAAAGTTGCTACTGAGTTCCACAGATCAGTTTGGTGACAAGTCTTAGTTAATATTTTCACAACAGTTTCATAGTTTCATAGTAGCTAGGGTCAGGAGGGACCTGAATAGATCATCTAGCCTGACCCCCTGCCACAGGCAGGAATGAATGCTGGGTTCACAAGACCCCAGACAGGCGATCATCTAACCTCTTTTTTAATTTACCCAAGGTAGGGGCGAGGACCACTTCGCTAGGAAGTTGGTTCCAGATTCTGGCCACCCTAACTGTAAAATATTGCGTCCTGATCTCTAACCTAAACCTATTCTCCATCAGCTTATTACCATTGTTCCTCGTCACCCCAGGTGGTGCTGGGGAGAAAAGGGCTCTTCCTATTTGCTGATGATCTCCCCTGATGAGTTTATAGGCAGCCACCAGGTCCCCCTAAGCTCAAAGAGTAGAGGTGTGCTGATATCATCTATGACAGATTTTGGGGTGGGTTTAGCACCCCAAACTAAGCCCCGTAGTCGCAGCATAACATCACTATCAGTATTTGAGCTGGTATCCTTATGCTAGGATAGCTGTGTCTACAGGAACTGTAGTTACACCTGCACTCTAGATGAGCAGTCACTATCCTTTTAAGGCTGCAGGCTGGATTGACCCAATTTGGGCCAGAGGTGGGTGGGTGGGTGGGCAGGCACTGGAACTCTGTTGCTATCACTGTTTTTGTCAGCAATGGCACTGGGAAAGCACCTGCCACCACTGCTTTTCCCACTCCAGCGCTTTTGCTCCATGGCAGCAGGGGAAAGCAACTGCTGCCAAAGCCCCATGTCCACAGGCCACAGGATCAGAAGACTGTGGGCTATAGGTTCCTGATAACTGCTTTAGACCTACCACAAGAGAAATATTTAACAGTTAAGTCCAGGTTGGAGAAAATGGATATCTAAAGCTGGATGTCATCACTTCAGCCCTTCCCCCTCATTCCATCTTTTAGACACGTTGAATAAGAAGAGTGAAAGAGGAGTGATGACTCTTGTTCTCAGATGAGAGAACCTTTCATGTAGAACAGCATTCATGCAGGTTACCTTCCAGGATCTCTCAGACAGAAAGGACTGAAGCCATCCAGACCCTCCCTCAGCATGCCAGTAGGGAACCATGAGCACATCGTCATTACCTTATGTCCTGCTGTATCGGTTCCAGATCTCTCAGTTCACAAAAACTGATAGATCTGGTAACATCAGCATAGACAGCCAATTTCTACCCATTCCCAAAAGATGCCTGATGCAATCAAAGACTGCAGTCTTGGTGACGTGCCCTGGACACTTTCCTGTGCGCCAAAGTTCAGGGAAGTCCAAGGCAGCATGACACAGAGCTGTTTCACCACAGCCTCTCATGTAATCATTAAACAGGTAGGGTGGGTGGGAGGTGCATGAATGGGTATTATAGGAAATTATATCATGAAGTACTATCATAAGTTGAACAAATTCCACCCTTCCAAATAGCTTTGAACTACCTGATAGGTTTTATGTTAATTAATTGTAAAGAGCTGACGTCTGACCACTGAACCAAATTCATACCCTGGCAGAAGACAGACCTTTTAATACTGGAGAAGGCATCATTTATTTGCAGTTATACAGCACTATCCTTATGAGACTCTCAAAGCACTTTACAAAAAAAAGCAAAAATAAGCAGTTGGGAAACTGAGGCCCAGAGCTTACTTGATGGCCCAGATAAAACAGTGCTCACTCAAGCCAGTTAGTTTAAAACATCACAGAACAGAGACTTCAAAGAATTTTTCAAGGTCATACAGCAAAGTAAGTGGCAGAACCAGGAATAGAAACCATAGTTCCTGACGATGCGCTTCCTTGGGCTAACCACAGCACCCCCTCTGGTTTACCACCCAAGCCGGGAAGTCATTCTGAGTTTGTTTTTAGCTACAACATTGCTCCAAAGCTTTCACAGCCATTATCACTTAATGCTAGAAATCTCCCTCCATTGTCAGACAGCATATTTAATCATTTTCTCTTCCCTGCACAGCATTTTCTCAGCACCATCGCCTCATTTTCGGGGGTATTTTTACCGTTATCAAAGCAGAGCTGATTTTACAACACGTGAGTCATGTGGGAATTTGCCTGTATATTTTCATTACAATGTGTGATGAAAGTAGATGGCTAAGTCCTGTGACATGTGCATTTAATTGCTTAGTCACACTGGTAACTATCTTCTAGCAATGAAAGATCTGCCAGCAATGAATCAGTCCAACTTGCAAGTGCAGACTGAGGGGTATATTGCCATGTCAATGAATGGCGCAATGGCAACATAATTCTCATTAATGATCATTTGAGTCTTGCATGAGAACTCTGCTGATACGTAAATGAGATCTTGTGCCCCTTAAAAGGTATGTGGGAAATGCAGTCTTCCACTACAGACATAAACTATTAATTTATATGTCACTTCCTACTGTTTGTAGCATGCTTTGGGTTCATATTACCAGTTCTGTCATTAAATTTACTGCTTTTATTTGCATCAGCTGGAAGTCTGTAATATTCAGTTGTAAGTGATCTTTATTAATCTTATCCCAAGGACAAACCAAGAGCAATATATATTTTTGCCTGTCAATGAATCTGCTTCTGACATTTCTTACTGTGGTGCTTTATGCAGATCGGGATCTTTCCCAGCACATTTCTATGCAAAAAGAAAAAAAAAAAATCATCCAGTGTTTTAGAAAACCCAATAAATTTGATATTAAAGCCTTTTAGATTTTTGGTGTATGAAGGCAGATTTTATCTGAGCAGCGAATGCACACCTCCAGTGGATGGGAGGCATCCATTAAGACACATACTCTGGGCACCAAAACATGCATTCCTCTCTGTAGAGAAAGCTGAGATGGATAAATGGATGAGATATTTGCTCCCCAGATGCTTAAGCCTTTTGATCATACTCTCTGACCAGAAGGCATAATGGGCAATCAATAAACATACTAAAAATACACAATCTCGGATGCTGTGAGGTATGTGGCAAGGACAGGGGAATTCCCTAAAGTGCTTGTAATCCCCTCATCACATCTCCTTGCCAAAGGAAAGGGAGCAGTTAGCAACAAGGAAATTGCAAAGCCAGCTATTGACTTCAGTCTGCGTGACAGCACCTCCTGACCAGGACTGAAGTTACCGGATGGCCCCAAGCAGGTAAGATTTCAAAAGTGCTCATTTCCCAGTCCCCAGGATCAGTAACAAAACTCCCATTGACTCTGAAGTACTATCAGAGCATTTTTGAAGATCCCGTCACAGCACGCTTGATTCACGTGTAGACACTAGATGTTGCTCCTCTCAAGGAATCATAAGAAATTAGAGCTAGAAGGGACCTCAGGAGGTCATCTAGGCCAACCCCCTGCTCAAGGCAGGATTTTCCCCATCTAAGCCACCCTAGACAAGTGTTTGTCTAATGCAGTGGTTCTCAACCTTGTTAGACTCAATGACCCCCTGCTACTCTTGAAGCACCGCTCTCTAGACTCAAGGCACCCTTCGGAAAATGTTGTCTCAGGTTTTCACTCATGTTTTGACTACAGAAAAATAATAGAGCAATTATTTTGTTGCAAAGCACTCAGAAAGACCACACCAGGTCAGCATGCTTCTAACACTAGGGATTCCTATTTGAAATCTCTGGGTTTCTCTTGTGAATCCCAAATGTGGCAATCAGTCTGACCCTGAGTGGAGAAACAAGACTCTCTAACCAGAA
>NW_005842302.1:1480388-1503808 GCF_000455745.1 Alligator sinensis | reverse complement strand
GGAATGCCTCCTCCACCTTCTATGAAGCCAGGGGAAGGGGGACCAAAAGGGGAGCGAGGATCCAGTCCACAGGGAAGCTGAATGCTCTACAACTTACTTGGAAGTGAAATAGAAGGCATATAACAACAAATCTAGGTCCTAATTTTTATTTCACTGTATCTGTAAAGCGAAAACTTCAATTCAGCTTTCTGAAAGTGTTTTCTTTTCTGTGAAAAAATGACTTAATAATAATTGGAATACTCTGTATAAAAAACATGGTTGTGTGGTAAGAGTGAGATAGTGCCTTGCTACTGTATCTGTCTCTTCTCTTTTGCATGGTATAATGGTTCCATCAAAGGGGAAAGTCATATATTCATCTTAGGGAAAAATGATGTCCCCTTAGAAATAAATAAATAAATATTTCTGAAAGAACATCATTTTTATATATCAAGGATATATATATCCACCTAAAAAGATATATATAAATGAAACAAAAATAAAAAACCCATCAAAATAAAAATCACAGACCATTTCAAAGTGCAATTTATATTGTACTGTTCCTTCAAAAAGTATCTGAGAGAGCAAGGACTCATTTTCTATTGTTCTCTTCTTTTCACAGAGAACAAAAAAACCCAACAATTGTAGTAAAGCAAGATTATTTTAAGGACTGTGCTATCAAAACCACTGGTTGTATTTGGGACAGCTGTCTCTCAGCTGTACTTTTTCTCCCATAAGATGCTCCAGTGACTTCAGCCGGGATTATAAAGGAACATGGAGGTAGCACAAAACTGGAATATATACAGCAACCTTTCTCACCATGATTAAACTTCTTGTTATTGGAATCCATTTCAGGCCATTATAGGAGATCTCTCTTTCTCACCTCCATGCACCCATTTTCTGTTAAACAGTTTGACTTGGTGTATTAAACAGAACTCAGCTATCAGTGAATGTTTCACAGAAACAGCTGTCTACACACAAGCACAAAATGGTGCATTAATGACCCAACTTGTTGACATGCAATTTATCGTGTGCATGCGACTGCCCTCCTTGCTCCTTTAAGATGCAGCATTGTCAAACAGACTGGAAGTGCAAATCTGTCTAATGCACGAAGGAGGTCTTGGTTATAAGCAGCATTTTGTCCAGACAGAACCTGGACTTTTGGAAGGGGACGCAGCTCCTTTTGCTAATGAAGACAAGATACTCCATTGTGTCTGTGGCAACTCCCAAACTACTCATTGTAGTGGCCACATCTACACAAGATGCTATGATGCCGTAGTTCGTTGCTACAGTGACATGGCATCAGCAGGCACAAACCGTGATGCCAGTGCTACTGTGCAGTAGCAGTGTGGTACTGTGCACTAGCTCATTGCTAGTGCACAGTAGGATCAGAAATGACCCATGCACCGCTGGGACTACACATTACAAGCAGTTACTGTGCAGTAACAACTGTGCAGTCAGGTGTGCGTGTAGACACACCAACTGAATACCATTTCAAAAAGCACTTAGAGCCCAAATCCCATTTTCCAAAGTGGCAGGTGCTTATGATTCCCATCTGAAGTACAGCTCCTTGGAAAACATTAACAGTCCACTCTCAAGGAAACCCTGATGTAAAGCAGTTTGTTACATAATTTCATGAAACACTTGTCCTTGCTGCTGGTGGCAGATCGCATCATGGCTAAGACAAACCATTGCCCGGTAAGTAATGGTCTTCCAGGAATGGCCAGCAGTAAGTTCTGGCTATAGCACTTCCCTGTCTTATTACAGCTCACTAAAGGAGCTCCAGCTGCTGTCCTCACTCAGCCAGATGCAGCACTTTTGCTGGTATAGAGGTGCCTTAGCAGCTTATGGTTTCTATAGTAAGGTTTCTTTACAGCTGGACTGAAGGCAACCAGAAACTGTTCACTCCCAGATGCAGAGTAATGGAATAGCAAACTATTCCATTTTTTGTAATGATACATCAGTGTATTATCTCCAAAGCTGTTATTATTATTGACCCCATAAAATGCTTTCTGCTTTGTAGGAGACATGGGACCGGGTCCCTGGCTGGTATAAATTCAGGCAGTTGGTGGACTGACAAAAACTCAAATCAGATGAGGATCCGACTCATGGTTCCTGCACGTTTAAAGTCTAATTCAAATGCAACACCCAAACAGACAAAATAGATAGATGGCAGACAGAAAGGGATGGCATAGAGAAACTCACTACCAGTGTTAGATTTGACAAAACACTTGGATTTGAAGGAAGACACAAAGGGTACTTGGTAGGGAAGAATTAGAAATATTCAAAGTCACCAAAAATAATCATTATACTTCCTATGTTCACTCTAATTCTCCATGCAACTGAATGACAAGGAAGAAGTGACATTATAGATGCAAACAGGTGATCAGGTATAAAAGCTTGCTACAAACAGTTTTGTTGAACATGGTAGGTCAACGGCATTGAAGGGGTTAATAAGAGCTTGAACATAACCATGGCATCCAGGTTCTTACAAAGGCGCTCTCTCTTGGGTAAGCACTTCACAAGGATGAAGAAACAGCTGCTAAATTGAGAGAAAAGACACAATATGGAAGTGACATTAGAGAATTCAGCTGGGTTTGCAATATGTTATTGGAACAATTTTGTTCTTAAATGTATAAATGTTTCTGAAAAACCTCCCAAAAGAAACATGTTATTTTGGACAAGCATGCTTGCATTTTGATAGTAGAAGAGATTAATCATCATCAAAGCAGTAAGCAACAAAAAACAATTGTGGATTATTTTAGCAATTATCACATGGGTCAGAAGACATCATTAGGGGGATCTTAATGATGCAGTGCATTCATCTAAACAAAGTTTTAAAAAGCTGGGCAGATCAGGGAAATATTGTGCAAATATAACGAAACAAGAGTAAGGCAGGTGAAACAAGTACACTCTCTCTTCCCAGGTGAGGTCATTTTGAGATCAGCTAGATGTCAAACATCTGTGAAAATCTGAGGATGTTCAGATTTATAGCAACAATACATTGCACTTTAACTTGGTTACCTCTGTTGCAAACTGGAAGGTGTACCAAAGTCATAGATAATGAAGAATAATGGCTCAGAACTGGAAATAAACCAACTAATGCAATTTTTTTTTACCTAAATGTGTACCAAGTTCCTAGTTTTTTTTGATAGTTGAGAAGTGGCTAACATTTTTTTGCTCATTTTCTTTCAGTGTCTCTGTGCAAGCTTCTTTTTAGAAATACAAGCAATGCTATATAGTTCTGCTCTTAGCTTTAAGAACTACTTTAAAGCACTCTTGAAAATTGGTGCTCCTGAGATCTGAAGATTGAGATTTTGGAAAAATTCAAATAAAAGTTCAGGGAGGTGCATGAGCTATTGGGTGCTCAGCCAAAACCAATGAACTTCCAAACCTTTTAAAAATAGGCTTCTCCCCATGACCTCTGTTACTAATATAACCTGGCTTGATTAGATGGAGATATTTGCAGACTCAAATATTTGTAGAAAGGATATCTTAGATTATCTGCTTTGGCCCACTGATTATCACGGGCCAGAAGGGTCTTGTTTACAAATAATTTTTTTCTGAATTAACTAAATGCATGCCTTTAAAATGAATTGGTTAAAATGCATGACACTTTTAGTCTGAAATAAAGTCTGAAATCATTCCCAAAGCTGAGGTAACTATGTGAAGCCTAAATGAAGCAAAATAAGCTATATAAAATTTAGACCGAAGCTATATCAAATTCATTTTAGTCCTGAATAAAACCATCCACACAAGGGTTAATGTGGTTTAGTTCACATAAGGGCCACACTTTAGTTAAGGGATTTAGTTGGGATCAACCTTTCACAGCATCCCTAGATAGACAAATCTATCATTTTCATCCAGTTATGCTGGATGCATATGAAGCCCAATAACTTGTAGAGCCCATAGAAAGTAATTCAGTTTCAATTTGAAGAATTCAAGAAAAAGAATCAGCCACCATACAGAGGCAAGCTTCTAGTCACATTTAATTTATATGGTGTGCACATGGCTCAGTTGGTGCTTTTTTATTTTAGCAGCTTACAAAAATCACTGGTAAACTCTGAGAATCCCACAGTGGGAAATGCAAGGGGAATCTTCCTCTTGGCACTGGCATTTTGTTATCTGCTTTTGTTGATTATGCAGAATGCCTTAGATGTAGATGTCAGGGCTTCCTAGATTCAAAAACCTCACAAAGATTAAGGCCTATCTTCAGCGATATCCATCAGAGACAATGCCACTGAAATTAATGCAAAAGTTATTACTGCCTTAGGCTAGCAAGTAAATGGCAATTGGTAAAATATTTCTGGGGAAATCTTTCTTCAAAAGACTACTGAAATGCAAAAATAATACAGATTTGATAGGGGGCAGGCTGGTTTGAAAAGCATGGCCTACATCCAGAGGTGAGTAATGAACACCTTATTTTGGTTCCCACTACATGTAATTTGTGTTAATTGGACTTCATAAACCAAATGCAGAGCTGGTATGTCAGACAGCATTCATAAATTCATAATAAAGGTATGGCTACCTCCCTCCCCCAGCATGTTCCCACAGGGACACTCATGAGCATGCCCAGCCCAACCCCCTGGCTCCCACCCCCAGGTCATATACTCCAAACTCAACACTGCACTGGTGAAGGTTGGAGGGAGCTGCAGGGGCACTGGCTGGCAGGGACCTGCAGTAAGCTATATCAAATGAGGGAGCTATAGAGGCACTAGCCTGATGAAAGGATCTGGCCCTTAGACTTGTTTTTGAATTTGGCCCCACAGAGCACGTCTTCTACTGTAGAGATTGTCAAAATAAAAGATGTTCCTTCCAGGCCTTCGGCCAGATGGTAATGATGCAAAGCACCTCCACAGCAGGAAAAATTGAATTTGCTTTAAAAAAGTTGCAGATTGCCTAATTATTTTCTCAGCTAACCATTTTAACCTCATTTTCTCCTGGTAAGTGAATGTCTTGTGCAATTTCCATGCTAAAAAGGAATAGATCAAGACACTGATCTTGGCTCCAGACTTTGTTTTTATAGGTTTTGGATAGAGTTTCTCTTGGCATCCATGCATTGTTTTCCATTAGAGTCAAAGGGACATTTTTTTTATGTAAATGTTTTCAAAAAATAGAAAACCTCTCAAAGCGTCAGAATAAGAACCCCAGAGTCAAAGTCTTCAGTAATAATGATGGGTGGTGGTAACACAGGCCTCCCCTCCTCTATATACTTAGAGCATGACAGAAGGATCATCCTGATGGTTTAAGGGGAAGTAATTTTTCTTTTAGTACTCAGCCCCTTTCCCCCTGAGACGTCTCGGAAGGATGCAGCCATCAGCTATGGTGGCTTCTGTGAATACTATTCTACCAGGTGGGAGCTGAATAAATACCACCAACGCACTTGGACATCAGATGATGACTTGGTCACTAAAATCCTGAGCAGGACCCGAACCCATTAACATCCTGAGCAGGACCTGTCAAGAGGTCCAGACAGTTGTCACTTGTATGGAGGTGTCCCTGTGCTTTACAGGAGGGGAGTGGGGGAGCGATGAGGGTGGTTGCTCTCTTCATACCGAAAGTGAAACAGAGGATGAGGCAGGTTACACTAAATAAAGGTCATGCAGCAAGTCAGTGGCAATCAGGAATAAAACCTCTTGAATCTAGCTGGTAACCCTAAGCTCAACCCACAAGCTACCAAACTGGAGAAGATACTGTGCCCCATTTCCAGCCCTAAATCACTCTGCCCTGCTGTATAAGATATAGAATGGAAGACACAAAAAATCCTTGCCCCATTTGCTTCTCATCATAGCTATTAATCACAATTAGTGTGAGAAACAGTATCACTACCACCAGGTTTGAAACCACTGACAGCACTTAACTTGCCAAAGAAGATCAGGGCCATTTTATTGATAGACTTGAAGACCTGGTTAAAACTACATTGGCTCAATATTCTTCTTCGCTCCACTCCCTTCAGGCTAAAATGGGCAGAGCAATTATATGACCCTTGAGAAAAGGAAGCTAATGAGGAAAAAAAGAAAAAGAAAGTTCTATCCAAGGCAATGGGTTGAATGGCATAGCCTGTGGAAAAGCTAGCTTAGGAAGATTATGGGAGGTTTTTCTCTGTGACTAGTTGACAATGCAGGGGCTGAAAGTTGGTTTGACAAGCTTGGTGTATGAGAGGAGAAAGCCAACACATAGCAAGAAAAGCACGGTCCTGACTGCCACGGAGCTCTTTGAAGCACAGAACTGGCTGGGGGTTGGACTTGGAAGCTCTGAGCAGGCAAATTGCCACCTGTAGCTTCCTACTATATTCAGGGAAATACAACTGTGTACATTACAGTCCTTGTCCACAGGATTGCCCCAGAAGTACCACCTCATGGGTATCCCCTTCATTCAAACACCCAATGAAGTAACATAGCAAGGCTCCAAATACTGTATTCACCATGTAGGCTGAAGCGAGGGGCAGGGGGGAGAAAAAGGTGTAAAACAACTGCTGGCTCACCAAATTACCTGGTATGCTATGCTCCTTCCTAAGCTGGCAGAGTTCCTGCTTCAGCAGAAGACAGGCTTCTCATGGATTTAGCCAGAATGCCACTCCAGGTTTATTCTGCACCTTGACACCTTCTCCACCAGCATGTGCTTTAGGTGCTCCTGAAACTCATCTGGAGTCATGAAAGCTAAAGGGACATTGTCAAGGACTTGGTCACTTAACTGCAGTTTGCGGCTTTGAAAGTCTCCTACTAAACCCATTATTGCTCCCTCTACTTTAGCAATATACGTAAGTATACAGTCATGCTATTGTTCAATTTTTCACACCCAGTTTTACTTTATACCAGGTGCTGCTTTGCAAATGCTACTCAGCCAAACCCATTTTAAAATAATGGTTTTACTTTTGTGATGGGGGGTCCAGTCAAACTGAATGAATTATTACTATTTCACTTGGAGTGTCACACTAGAAGTGGAGAGGAAGATGGTGAGAAAAGAATAGGCAAGGAATACCACCAGGGCTAGAAAAAGGATCTGCACCATAAGGTTTCCATAAGGGGCCATAGGAAAGCAGAGCCAGTCAAAAATGAGAAAGGGAGTTAAGGAAAGAACTTGGTGAAAAAAAAATCACTCATTTTTGCTCAAGGTTTGATATGCAAACAATTTAGATCAGCAGCAAGGTTCCACTTGTCCACATTCCCCATCACTCTTTCTTAGTTGATGTAAAAGAAGGTTTTTTAGTTCTAAAGGGCCTGTGATTTTTGTACATTTGTGTGCAGCAACAGAGCACTGCTTAGTGCACTGGGACTTCTGACTGCGACTATGACATAAATGATAAAAGGCACCACATCTATTCTAGTCTCAGAACTAGTTGCTTTCATCTGCTGGGAGTAGGTTGATATAACACTACATGGTGGTAAAAGTATACAAGAGGCACTTGAAGAAAAATGGCTGACTACCCAAAGTGCCTATACTCCTTCCTGCTGTACATATTACATCTGCCTCTCTTGACTAGTTCAGATACTAAACTGTGCCTAACTTCTAGTTTCACATTATTAATCTCTCGCTGTCAAAGAGGATGGGAAATCTAAGGGTGGGCTTTTCAAAGAAAGTTAGAGGATTTAGATGCCTAAATCACCGTAGGAAAAATTCCAGCCTAAATCCTCCTTAACAATCTTTTTCTGATTTCAGAAGTTGAGTCTTTTATTTCTCTCTTCTCCCTCCTCACAAAATGCCGGGTTCCATCTATTACTTCCTGTGTTTTATCTCTAGAAAGGAGTACAAAGCATTTTCCCCATGATAAATTATATAAAGACACATTAATCATGATGCTCACATTCATTTATTCACAGCATTATGAATGAGGAGCATTCTTTATTTTTTGAAGGTTTCCTCCTTGGATGAAGGAAGGCTGATGTGCCAAAAGACAAAAAAAGAAGCCTACATCAAACTGAAAAAAGGGGAAGATATCAAGCCAATACACAAATGGATTTCTTGCCCAAATCACTTGAAAGACTTTTCACATCTGAAACAAGTATGGAATGAAAGAACGGCAAATTCTAAACCAGTGTGCTGAGCAGTTAAAAACCAAATTAAAGGTGAACTGAAATTCTGTTTGAAGAAACTTTATTTGGAGATCCTAACGTATTAACAAGATCCAGGAAACATAACACAACCCTAACAAATGCACCAGAGTGCAAAACATTGATCATTAAAGTCCATAGATGCCTGTCTAAATATAGGGGTCTTCTCTCTAACACTGGTGCAGGGAGAACTTTAATCAGACCAGAATCGGGACTAGCAGCTCCTATTAGGAACAATCCACACTTCCTTCCTCTAGGAGCAAAGGAGTGGAAACAGTTGTTAGCGGCATGAACCAAACCTGGGTTAGGGTTGGATCAAACACCCAACAAAGTCAAAGTGAAGGGAACTCGGCTGGTCTGTGTAAATCTAATAGAGGGATCCTGGGGGATTGGCTCTGCTTATATTTCTTAAAACAAGACTAATCTGGGCAAAAAACCCAATCATTGTAACATGCAGTCACTGGGCTATTAAGGAGGCTTTGACACAGGCAAAGAATGGCTACTTTTCAGAAGATTTCATTAGGCTTTTCCTTCATGAAATGTCATAGGTAACAAATAAAGATGTCTAGGCTGACTTCTGTCAGGTGTCTTCTGGCATATCTGCACAAGAGAATGTGATATTTTGACAGTAACCACAAGGTATGAAGACAAGAATTGTCTGCAAACCATAGAAGATGAGTGTGTGATTAAGTGAATAAAAATCTCTGTCAAGGTGGGGGTCTAAATCAATTCATTCCCATTCCATAAATGATATCCAGTACAAAACATGTCCTTTAGGCTATTTCTAACGGACCAAGGAGGACTGAGTTGTCAATAGTGTCCTATGACAGCCAAAAAACCAAAACAAAACATAATAACCTATAAAACAGTGACTGGAAGCAAGTTAGAGTCCTCCACAAACTCCTTATTTGCATTCCAACATAGCAATTATTTTGTAGTTAATCTTCTGTCCATTTGCAGCAATAGGAGAGAGAGATTTTAATTAGTTTTAGCAAATAATTCCATTAAAAATAGTCTTACTTCTGTTGAACTGTTTTTTCAACCTTTGTAGACCAAGACAATTGAAAAACTAGAGGGAAAAAAAGCATTGTGCAGTGATTGCAAGGAAATCTGCATCCCAGAGCAGTCCTGAACTCAGGGAACTTCAGGGTCTGTAGGATCTGGCAAAGCACACCTGCCTTTCCCAGCTGCTGTGGGCATTCTTTCAATTTACAAAAGAGAAAGGAAACTCTGATTAATCAGGGGTGCATGGTTAATTTGCAAGGTTAGTGATATTTGAAAAGCTCAGTTGACTTAACAGTGTGTGTTACAGCAGCTTAAAAGGACACCAATGTCTTCAGACGAGTAAACTAGAGCAGCATTCAGAAAGCACAGGGCTCAGTGGAGTTACTCCAGATGTACACTAGCATCACTGGCAGCAGAGGCTGGCTTCAACCTCCAAGCTCCCTTTGTAATAAGGTTTTGCTTTGGGCCAAATCTGCAGGCCCCTGAGTAACATTCATCATGTAAACAGCCCTACTGAGACTGCTTGCATATGCTTTATTCATAGTGGATACACATAAAGTAGGCCCTTCGCGCACAAATCTCTCAGCATAAAACAGGTGTAATGCAAACAAGCCCAGCCAGACAGGGGAAGATTTTCCTCGCCTATAGAATTTGTGGGTGGCATGAGCCACCGTGTGAATGTGTGAGTTATGGGCCAGCACAGGAGACATGTCTGAGATAAAAAGGGATATAAGCCAGGTATGGTAATGTCCTGCTGATCCCTGGGGTTCAGAACCCCTCAGAGCTATTAGCAACCTTTCTATATTAGAGTATCCCTGAGGGAACTGGAAGTGAATGGTCCTGTATTAGAAGTGGCTTTAAACCACTTCTACCTGCCTGCTTTGCTCTAAACCCAGCTTGGCAGACCCACAGAAAGACAGAACCTATAGAGTTTTGAAAGCATCTACAAAACACACACTCCCTCATTTCAGTAGGTAACTGAGCACAACTGAGATCACATGCACACACATTTTAAAAGTTAAAACTGGTAATAAATCTTTTGGGATTAGCCAGTCTCTACAGCCTTCCAGGACTTTGGTGTTTCAGCCTTTATACCGTTTAACATAATCCTTTGAGTGCTGGTTTTACAAGGTTTTTCTCATGAGACTCATCAGAACAGAGCAGACCCATAACTGTGTCACTCCACGTCTGCTCTGGTGGAACTGGGAGCAGAAACTGGTTCACTTACAGTGGCTTTCATTAATGCCTTTTTCTTCCTTTTCTTCAATGTACATGTTTACTCAAACATAAGACAACCCTAAATGTAAAATGCCCCCCACCCCGTAATTAGATTCTATATATGAAAAATGTATACATTGATATAATTTCCCAGGTAAAGAAAATAATTATTGGAGGGTTGCCTTGAATTTGTCCCTCTCCCACCGCTACAACAGGACAAATGAATCTGGGGGTCAGGTAGCCCCCTCACCCCCCAACCTCTTCCCCCTGCACCCTTTCCCCCACTCCTTGCTACTTAGACCCTGCTCTCCCTAAACACATGGATATAAGGGACAAATCTGAAAACACTGATCTTGAAATAAACGTACAAGCACCCATGGACTTCGTCCATCCAGAATTGATGCATTTTACCTGTTTCGAAAATGCTGTAAATTTTAGCACAGGTACTCCTTAAACCCACTTTTAAGTAACACTTTTATGTTTACTTATACATGGTACAAGTCCCAAACCAAAAGGTTCATGTTTTGCCATATAGTTCATTGGGCTTGCCCCAGCAGTCAACAGCGACCCAATAGCTCACCACTAGTTAGTACTTGTGTTTACTCTAAATACCACCCCCACAAAGGATCCATGTGCTAATTAGCTCCCCAGTCATGACTGGAGCCATTTGTTCTTGTCAGGAGTCCTAGGATCCTTCAAAAAATTATACAGAAATGAGGTGCAGGGCAGCCTGGTTCAGTGACAGCCTGAGAGAGGGGGTAACAGACAGGTTCTAGGGGAACTGTTTGGGGCCCCATTTGGTGATGTTTTCCAGGCATCTAAATCTGGTAAAGAAACAGGAATAATTGGAAATGGAAAAGAAAGGCACAGCTCAGCTGTGGGAATGAGGAAGAAGTTGAAACGTATTCAGTGTAGTGGCTCACCATGACTTTGAAAAGAGCCAATGCTGAGGGGAACTGCTTGCAATGGGCAGTACCCTATATATTATTTACTTGGCCCAAACTATCCTTTCCTTTTAGGTTCTCATACTTACCTGGCAGGGAAAATACCATGACTACTAAGGTGATTTTCCTAGTCGCTGGGGATAACTGCTTTTCTGGCATGGGGTAGTACTTGCAGAAGTAATGTATAGTTAACCTCCCACTTTCATTTCCGGTGGGAAGATCTTGGATTTATGCCCACTTTATGGAAATGGGAGACTTCTCCCTAGCTTGCTCCTGTGACCATACATCTGAGAGCAAGTGAAAGTCAGGGGCATCCAAACCCCAAGCCTCTGGGCTTGGGCCTGCACATAGGATGCCTGCCAAATGATTTGGAAACATCTGAAGCCCCAGGTGGAGATGGAGGATGTTTGCTGGTAGTAGGGCCACATACGGTTCTTGAATGACTTACGGTTTTGGAATTGATTTGGCTGATTTGGCTTGGAACACGAACATTTTTCCTTAAAAAAAAAAAAGTAGGTTCCCACCAGAATGTTTGCTCAATTTGGGTTGTGTGTTTTATAGTCATGCTCTCAGGGTTGGCTGAATTTAATCAACTTCATAGTTGGTTTCTATTATTGAATACATGCTGCTTTTGAGAGCAGTTTAATGATACACAGTGCATTTAAATGGGGGCAGGTTTCTGGTACGTGAATATAAGACAAGGAGCTTTTTCCCCTTCTGCTTGGGGCAATCTTTGTATATTGCTTTCGTATTTTGAGTTATCTCTTATAGGCACTTATTTCTTGTCTCTGTTGCATATTCTATCATGCTGGGAAACGACTTTCAAACAGATCACAGTTCTTTTAAAACATGCTTGATACACTGCAACACAAATTACAGGCATACTCCTGTCCATACAGAGTGCAATCCAGTTAGGGTGCAAGCTGTGTTTTCATGGGCTATCCAACATACAATTCCTATAGGGTGGATAGCTCAGCTCATGAGCCCAAAGAGAGGGGAACTATCAAAGGTAACTTTCTTCTTGAGTGGGTGGGGCTGGGGCAGGGGGTGGTCAAGTTAAGGACTTAATGTGGCAAGATTCCACCATGATGAACTGGAGAGCTTAATACAACCGAAGTCCTGAGGCAAAACAAGTAAAAGCCTATCCTCCAATTTGGCTGTGGACCACCCATTGAAGGTAATGGGAGCTGCTCAGATGCATCTGAGAGCAGAATTTGGACTGTTGTTTCAATTTCCATTCCAACTTCAGTCACAACGCTTCAGCGTCTAGCACTTCAGCCGATAATCACATAATTATATGTTCTTTGATAGTTATTCTTTGCTTCACTGCTGAGACCACAGTACCTTACTCCTCTGTCATTTGCAAGCCTTAATATATACAAATGAGAGCTGTTCAGAGCCTATCATTAGCATTTCTCTTCCTCAGGAGCAGAGAGGAGAACCAGACTCCCCCAGAGGCAGACATCGGGGTCAGGTGAATTGGAAATGGTTGGGCTTGAAAGGAAATGGTTCATGAAGAGACTTAAAATATCTGTATGACGAAAACCTGGAGCCTCCAGAGCAAACCCAGACCTGGCCTATTTGATCAGTGCCAAGTATCTTTGGTTGGGTGGCATTTGCCCATACCTGGAGAAATATTAGTGTATAAGAAGTGCTGGTAGGTTTGGCTTATGCCTTGCTAGAGGTCATTAAACTCACATGCTAAATAGGCCAGATATACATTTGTGCCAAGGGGCCCAAAACAGAACTCCACTTGGAAGTGGCCTGAGGCTTTGGAGAGTCACCAGTATGCATCATCACTCCGTACAGTGCACCCTTCTCCCTTCCAAACAGGGACAAATCAAAGCCCTGGATCCAACTTGACCAAGTGCTGCAGACCTGAAAGCAGCTGTTGCCTCTCTGGCCCCTATCTCAAATTCAACCACTAGGGCTTACTTGGGAATTCAGTGGTGAATACGCCACGTGTGGCACACAGCCCTGCAGTTAATTTCACCTCAAAAGGAAACCAGTGGAATTTACTTCACTCTATTTACTAGCCCAATATATTCTTCCAAACACAAAAATGCAAGCTACAGGAACAGAGGTTGGGAAGGTAAATAAATACCTAAAGTAGAACTTATTATAAACAATTAAAACCAAACACACTGGGCCAGAATGTGCCTTCCCTTATTCCCATGTGAAGACCTTCAAGCACTAGGAGTGCATGGCTGTAAGTAAGCCCAAAGCATGGTATCCCTCTTGCTTTGGTTTCTCCAGGCCCTGCCCAAGGTAGATCTAAGAGAGTTTGGTCTCCAGCCAGCCCATGGTGAGGGGAAAAGATAGGTGGTTTGTGACAGCTTCCCTCGGTGTGCAGCTGAGGACCGTGCCCTTTGTCTTTAGTTTCAGTAACACTACTTCTTAAGAACAAACCATGCAACAGAGGGTGGTGACACATGTTCAACTTAACACTTCCTAAGTGCAGTTAAAACATGAGCAGATGCGTGTTCAAGTAGTTTAGCATGTGCCTCATGGTGCTGTAAAGCTGTTCCCTTTCAGGCAAGGGTGATCTTCTAACACATACTAACTTTAATAGGTAAATACATTCCAATGATTTACCAGTGTTGCAAGTGAATGTGTAACAACCACCCGCAGAGACTCCCTCCCTTCTCTGATATTCCCGTCCACCAACATTATAGCTGCCAGGGGGGAATACTACCCAAATGTTACGGTAAGATGCTAAATCATCAGACTAAGGCAGGCATGCTAACATACACTGATAAACTGCATAAGCCACAGGCCTGATGGATAAAGGGACTCCAAGTCCACTTCTAATCTACTCTGAACCTCATATGCAGTCATTTATTTCTGTGAAAAGTGAGTGTAAAAATACTGCTCTGTGAATACTGTAGATTTTATATTTGCTTTGCACTTATGTGCCTGGCACAGAACAAAGAAAATGAAGCCCATGTTCTGTCAGACATGCCTATTATAATTGTTCAAAACAGCTTTTTGCTTTAAAATCTAGCCTTTAGGACCAATACTTGGTTATGATGGTGAGAAAACGATATTTAGGGGTTTGCTTTGGGGAACTGGCTTGTAGGTAAAGTAGATATGCATTAGAGCAATGGTCCAAAGGAACAGCAAGGGTTAATTGATTTCTAAAAGCCTGTTTGTGACAAAATTTCTATCAAAGCTCACTGCATCTGAAGCCAACAGAAAACACAGAGTGGTAAATTGAAGACATGTACCACACTGTTCCATAACATGAACAGTGTACCCAAACAGAGATACGGGACTCTGCACCATTGGCACCAGGTCATAGTGCCCAACTGCAGAGCCCTTGGGATTTCCAGTTTCGGTGAACAGACCAAATTAGGAGGCCCAATAAATAAACAAGTTAGGATGTGTGAATGTGATGGGTTTGTTAGACAACCATAGGGAAACCAATCAACGATGCCTGGGAATAAAGAGTCATCAGACAGGAGAAAGAATACAGAAGGAGGGATTTCAGAGCAGCAAAGGGTCACCAAGAGGGGAACCTGAGGCCACCATGGACAGAGGTCCCACCACCAGCCGATCTCACCCAACCCACTGTGTCGGGGTGGGCCTCAGCCCTCAACCTCCAGGCTGCTGTCATCTGACATTCAAGAGAGAACCTCAGGGTGAAGCTTGCATACTGGCCAGACGTACCTTGCCTGTATAATTCTTATCTGCTATCACTGTGTATCAATAAAATTTGCCTATTATTGAATGGAGAGGTCGTGGTCAGTTTGAGCATTTGTGTCTACCCGGAACAAGGTATAGATTCATAGATTGCAGAGTTGGAAGGGACCACAATGGATCATCGTGTCTGACCCTCTGCCCCTGGCAGGAAAGAGGACCAAGGTCAGATGATCCCTGCCAGGAGACTATCTAGCCTCCTCTTGAAGACCTCCAAGCTAGGTGATAGCACCACCTCTCTTGGAAGCCAATTCCAGATCCTGGCCATCCTTCCTGTGAAAAATTTCTTCCTAATATCTAACCTAAATCCACTCTCAACTAGTTTACACCCGTTATTCCTAGTCACTCCCTGAGGCGCCTTACTAAACAGCGCTTCCCCTACTCCCCATTGACCTCCCCTAAAGAATTTATAGGCAGCCACAAGATCTCCCCTCAGCCATCTCTTGTGAAGGCTTGCCCCGGAGCACCAGGATCCGAGACCCCCCCAGCAGGAGGGGAGAATGGAGAAGCAGCCGGCAGGCGCTTCCAGGTAATCTGGGGTACCTGATTGGTGTAAAACCCCAGAGGATAGTGGGGCCAGGCACGCCAATAGCAAAGGCAGCTGAGCCCGTGGGGGTGTAGTAGTGGGGCCGGCTATGCCAATGGAGTGGCACCTGAGCCCATGGGGGTGTAATACGCTGAGGCTCCTGTGGGGGGCCAGTAGGGGGAGCTCCTGCATTGAGCCTCCCACCTCACTACTCCCGTCCACCTGCCGGACTCCACGTGTCTCCCCAGGGGCACCTAAGCCCTGGCAGACCCCCTTTTGAGCCCCACCGCAGAGTCCGGGGGTAACGTGCTGCCACCAACCCGAGAGGGGACCTTCTAGGTTCTGTGTCCTCAGGGAAACACAGGCCTAATAGTTCTATGGGTACTTGACCCAATCCAAGCACTTGGGGCTCCTCCCCAAGCCGGGGGCCAAAAAGGATAGTCTCCCTTAGTCCACAGACCTAAGGGGCCTCCTAGACATAATTAAACCCACCCCTCAATAAGTCTCCTACGCCAGTCACAAAGGAGAACTGTATTGGTTACAAAGGCTAGGGTTAGAATAGGGTAAGAGGGAGAAGTCCCTTCTCTTAGATAGTGGGTAATCCCACTTTCAAGGGATGACCATTGAGCAAAAGTCTGGCTGAGGTAGCCGTTTGCTACGCAAATGCATCACTGTGAGCTGACTAACTGTCTAGAAACACTTACAAGTATCATCCAGAAGATGGTAAAGATCTGGCTCGGAGATTTCCAGACAGAGCACGTTTCAGTTGGATCAGACTCTCTCCCTGTGTCCTGGTGTTCGGGCCATGCTGGTGAAATGGCTTCTCTCCTCCTTCTTCTTGGACCAGGCCCTTATATAGCCTTTCTGACCTCAGCAGCCCAGTTCAATAGAAGCCAGCAGTGTTGGCAACTAGCCAACCAATTTAAAAAGCATCACTTGTTACCTGGTCAGAGGAGCAGGGGCTTTTCCCTCCCCCACTCAGGTGACCAGACCACCCCCTCAGCACCAGGCTTTTGTCACATAGGCAGGGAGGAAAATCCCCCTTCCCTTAGGAATTCAACCCCAGTGTCCCAAGCTGAACGGGACAGGTTTCTGGAGAGAGACACAGACGGTGGCATTTCTGCCACAGCCCCAGCATAGAGGCAGAGTGTGAGCCCCAGTGTGCAGGGAAGAGTAGCTACCTCGGCGAAGAGGCAGAGTGTTGAGGCCCCAGGAAGGGGGCAGTTAGGTCCAAGTAAGTCCTCAGACGCCTGAGGCTGCAAGTGGGCCTGAGGCTGAGAGGGCGAGTAATTGGCCCTAATTAGAGGAGTTGCCCAACAAGGGGCTTGGGTCAGAACTCCAGCCAGGGCAAGGTGAATTGGCTGGTTACCACTCAGATGAGGGTCTTGGGAGAGGCCCAAAAGTCAGTGCCAGGGCCAATCAAGCCTGATGGCCTTGGGAGTAAGCAAGGGAACAGGGCAGGCGAATGTGGCCCTGTGTGGGGAAGCTAGGAAGAGGCCCAGTGAGAGTGGGCAGAGTGCTAGAGGCCCGGTGAGAGTGGGTGGTGTGAATGAGGCCAGTTGGGGCAGAATGACAGGATGAATCTGTGAGGCTGTTTGGCTCGGCCTCAAGGTGAAGCAAACAGCAGCTCAAGGATGACATCTACGAGGCATGGAACACGATAAGGAGAGGTCGGAGTCACGTGCAAACCCCTAGGCATTGGGGTCTTGAATGGGCAGCCTCCCTCCCGCTTATATTGGAACACCATTTTACGTTACAACAAGGTGTGGCAGAAAAGACCGGGCAGACTGCCCTAGACAGGTGAGTGGGCCAGTACTGTGACCGGGCCTGGGAGTTTGTCCCTGTTACAGTGAGCTTAGGGTGTAGGGCAAGGTTGCATTTCCTTGTGACAGGCATGGGTGTTGGTGATGGTCACACGAGTGTGCAGATATGTAGGAGCATGGATGCATGGTGCAGATATTGTGATGGGGATATATATGTTGTAATGGCAATGATGTGTTTTGGACTATCAGGTGAGCCATAGCAGCCAGAGGATAGTTTTGGTATAAGTACTCCAATATATATAGGAATATATATTTTTTGCAAAAAAATTTTTAAAAATGTAGTACATCTCTACTCCTCCCCTTGTCCACACTAGCCAGTTGTGCTCCAATGCAGAACCTGCAGCAAGACCACAATGGGCAAAGTGGCTAAAAACAGCTGTGAGAGTTAATACTTAACGCACCTTTTTGCTTAAACATTTTTCAGTTTCCACCCAGCTGCTGTAGAAGCTTTTATGAAAGAAGCATATTTCAAATGTGTGAAACCTCTGGAACTTCCACACATCTTCAAGAGGAATCGCTTAGTCGGAGGGTTGTGGGGGGGAGGGAGGGGGAGGCGGAGAAGCTTTGCTCCCAAACAAAAAAATGAATCACTTTTTATAGTTTGTTAAAAAGATAATGGGGCTCAGAAACCTCCTGCTTAGCTAGATTGCCTGCAGGCTGGATTCCTCTGCAGTGCTTTCTGACCCTGGCTAGCAGCTAGAGAGCCGTTCATATGCAGCTGTGTGATGCTGCCAGGCTGTTTGTTTTCTCTGCATCAAGCCCCTTCCCCACTGAGAAATGCCCAGTCATTTTTGGAACTAACTTGTGCCTTTTGTTAGACAGCGTCACACGTGCATCTTGTGCCGGAGACCAGGGCAGGTGCATTTTAGAAAGTATCAAAAGACAGATGTGATATTTATAAAGCAATCCCCATCAGCAAAGAAGCCACAGGGAAGAGGTTCCATGAGGGAAAGATTCCACTTGCAGTCCACAGAGACCTTGTTACAGCAAGAGCTGCTCTCAGTGTCACATCAGGAGAGATGGTTTTTTGCCTTGTTCTCTCCTGGCCAGGGCCCTTCGGCATTTCTTCCTTGATTCCAAGGCATACTGCCAGCACCTATTTAAAGGGAAACCTTCCTTCAGGCCAAGTGTGGGTCCTGAAGAGCTCAGATTAATCAGAAAGTGTTATGTGCTCAACGCTTCAGTTGATGTTCATTTTTCTAAGCTTACCTTTTCTCTAGTGGAAGCAATAATTTCCGCCCTACAGGCTATTTTGCCAAGAAGCTTGATGTGATATGATCTACCTCCTCTTCTCAGCCCTCCTTTCCTTTTTCACTCTCCTCCTTCCTCTTTCTCTCTCTCAGAATTTCCTCGTGTGTTCCTCTCCACTGGCCACGTGCCCCAGACCTCGTCCCATCCCTCAATCTTTCAAACCTGTTCTTAACTCCCACCTTACCCTCAGCATACAGATATACCTTCATCTAGCCCATTAAAATCCCCCCACCCTTGACCTCCCTTTTCTTTCCAGCTACTGTCCCAGCTCACTTTTCCCTATCATCGCAAGGCTCATGGAACCTGCTGTTTCTAATCCATGGCTGGACATCTTCTTCAATTACACTGCAGTCCCTTCCCATCTGTCTGTAGCCATCTGTTGTCTCTTGTGCAAGAGGTAGATTTGTAAGCTCTTTTTGTCCCACGTTTGTACAGTGCCTCACACAAGGTCCTGGTCCTTGTCTGGCACTCCTATCTGCTATGGTAGAACACATGAAAGGCAGGGTAGATTTGCACGTTCTAGACTAACCAAGTAAAATCATTTTGGTGGGATGGACTGAGAACTCCCCACCCCGCTGCAAGTCAAACCCTGTTCTGTGGAAATATAAGAGATCTCAGGTTAGCTTAGAAAGTGAGCTCTGAGGAGCAACAGTTGTCACTGATCTGTGTTTGTACAGCACCACACCCAGTGAGATCCTGGCCTGCAACTGGAGTTTTTGCAAAAGGAATATATCAATTTCACCAGCACTAGTATTTTTGGAAATTATCTTTTTAAAGAGCACCTAATATGCATATACTTAGGGAAAAGACCGGGGAGACGGGGGTCTGGGACAGAAGTTCCATAAACTGATTTGACCCAAATCAGTTAAGTCTGATACTACGTTCAACCAGGTTTATCTTAAATCAGTTTTGGCCATTTTGAAACTGGTTCATGTGCACTCAACTTATGTTATGTTACAAGTTTAATCCAGTTTCTGATTACTTAAACCAGTTTATGTGTGTGATGTCCTCAGCTGGTGGTGTGAGTATCTTCCCTCTCCCTGGGCCAGGCACCCCAACTCACCTGCCACGACTTCATGGAAATGTAATTGAAGCAGGAGTTCAGTGGTGTTCCCATGCTGTCCTGGAGACAGTAATACTCACTGGATTGGTACAGCTGGTCCTGGGGCTCCATCTCCTCTACACCCCAATCCACTTGCCAACTGTACGGGCCATCGGGCCGCCATTCCAAATTTCTGGCTCCAGCTCCTTATGGCCTCCCATCAGGCATCAACCCAGTTGGCCTCAGTGGGAAGTGCAGGCTTGTGGCTTCAGCCTGGCACCCATCCCTAATTCTTGGCCCTGCTCCGTCTCTTCACTGGGCCTAGAACTGCCGTACCCTCAGTAGGGTCAAGGACAATCCAGAGCTCAAAAGGGGACAACAGAGCCCAAAACCCCTTCTCAGGGATCTCGGTGTGGGAAGCCCATTCTGCCTTCCCTATGCTGCTCCCACCCACCTCTGGCGGGTCAGCATTGTGGGGAACCTGCACTGCCTGGGATGGACCCCAGTGAGCTCAGTGTATTGCCCCGTTCGTTCCCCACCCCATACCAAGCTTCTGCTGGGTTTTTAAATCTCCTGTGGCAGCAGTCCCAGCTGATGTCATCAGCCGGCTGCTGCCTAGTCTCATTGACAGCAGCCTGAAAAGCTTGTGCAACGCTGGCTCACGTGGCTCCAGCTCTGGCTCCCTTCCTAGTAAGTTCTCTGCAGTGCCAGGGTCTCCAGGTCCACCTTTGGGAGCACTGGGGTCTGTTCCCAATGTCGCTGACCCCTGTGAGTGGCCTCAGCTGCCACACTCTGTAACTTCTGTCCCAAGCCATGATGAATAGAATAGGGAATCTCTGCTCAACCTGCAACAGCAGGAAACACTGCCACGTGCAAATGTGTGGTTGAAATTTTAACCCTATTTAAATTAATGGCAAAACTTCCATTGACCCAGTGGGGACAGGATTGCACTCAGAATGCATAAAGAATGGGACACATATTGACAATGTCATGAGGTTGCTATATAAATCAATGGTATATAGATAGCCTCACTTGGAAGACTGTGCTCGGCTATAATCAACCTACCTCCAAAAGGATATGGTAGGATTAGAGTGTAGTTCAGAGATGGGTAATGAGTAATCCAAAGAAAAACATTCATGTCAGTAAAGAGGCTGAAAAAATTAGGGCTTTTTCTTCTCTTTTACTTTAAGAGACATGCTTATGGCATAGTTTGGAGGAGCTGGATCAGGAACTTTTATTCACCTCTCAAAAGACGGGAGGGAACATCCCTGCCATTGAAAGTCATCAGTTTGACATTGACTGAATAAAAGGAAAGCCCTCAAGATACAGTCAGCTCCAGAAACTCATTGCAATAAAATCTCTTGGTCTCCATAGTAGAAACAGGATTAAAAAAGGGACCAGGTAGTGATATATCGAGAAAAGCAGCCAGAGTTACAAGAGATTTTGCTTAAATACCCCATCACAAACGGATAACACAAGAGTCTGGGAAAGAAGACAAAACCTCTTCACAGAATAACCCAACCTCTCATTTGTGGGAGAAAGAAATGAAACTCTTTCCTCCTCAGAGTTGTTCCCTACATGCCTACTGCACCGGATGTTGGTTTCCTGCTCCTTACACTGAAGTATCTAATGTAGGGGTGGGCAATTATTTTGGGCAGAGGGCCGCTTACTGAGTTTTGGCAAGCTACTGAGGGCCACATGACAGGCAGCCCAGGGCAGATAAATGTTAATTTTCTAAATTTTTAGGGGCCCCATGGGCCAGACAGAATGGCCTGGCGGGCCGCATCCAGCCCCCTGGCCACATTTTGCCCACCCCTGATCTAATGCTAGCCCCTGCTGGAGACAGGATGCTGGATAAGATGGACCACAGGTTTGATTTTGTTCAACACTTGCCATATTCCTGTACTGAAAGTCAGGCTATTGGAAGAACATGTGATAGTTTGGATCCAAAGAAAGGTACAGCACTAAAGAATGATCAGTGGGAGGGGACAAGGGTGGGGTTCTTAATAAGCAATTAATTGTTTTTACTGATGTATCCATCTGCCTTGGCAAAAGTCACCAAATATCCATTTCCAAGTAAGTAAATATTGGCTGGAAAGCCACCTGATTGCTGTGTGCCTGAGGCTCTGCTCGTACCATGGCTTCGCACCGGTCCCCAGCTCCCTCAGAAGCAGCCGTGAAAAGTCTCAAGCACAGTCTACGAGAAAAAGGAAACGGGGTAATGAAAGCAGCATCTTGCCAGGCTGCTCTGGCTGCCAGCCCACTCTCCCAGCTCAGTGCTCGCTCTCTCTCATGCGCATTAACTAAAACATGCTGATACCTTACATTATTTAATGAGAAAACTCCTTTGCAGTGAGAAGTTGGCTGTCCCTCAGGACTCAGACCATTTTCTCCTTTTCTTTTTATTTCTTGCCCCATTCTACCTGCTCTTGTGCTAGGGCCCAATCCAAAGGCCACTAAAATGGAAAGAAAACCCCTAGCAAGCTGAATGGTCTTAAGATCAGGTTCCTGTAACTAAGCCAAGACAGTCATGGCCCCCTCAATCACTCCCCTCAATTCCCAAGTGGGAAAGCCACCCCTCACATACACCCACTCACTCATCCAGTCCCAATCCTGAGGACAACCACCCAATAGCAACTGTTAGAATGACTTAACATAGCATTAAAGAATTAAAATAAAGGTCAAATACTGATCCCACTGAAATCCATTAGACTGTTCCTATTGCTTTCAATGCATCTGGAATTTCACTCAAAATCCTAAGCACACAAGTCTGAGTCTCCTCTAAAAACCGGCACTGTACTGCACTCAGCAGGATATCTAACTGTGCAACACACAAAACAGAAGCACCACAGCTGCATAGCTAAGTGCACAGCACATACATTACAAAAATATCTCTGTAGCCCAAGGAATTTCTCGGGACTGGTATAAATGTGTCAAGAATTCTGTCCCCCCAGCACTGGGGCTGCTGGGCTTATTTTGCTACACTTTCCTAATTCAAAGTCAGGGTCAGACTTTCAGTGGACAAAACAATATTATAATATTTTGTATTTATAAATTCATGGGGGGAAGAAATCCTGACCTCTTTTTAGATTAAGTAGCAGTTTTATCTTTATCTTCAGTGGGGCTTTACTAGATTTTTAAGGCCACAAGATACTATTCTTATCTCTTGTGACATCCTGCCTACACTTCCGTCAGTAAGTCCTGAAATGAGCCCAATTACCTGGGATTGGAAAAGAGGATTCCTTTACAAAAGACATCTGGTTTTGATTTTAAAAGGTTTCAGGTAACAAAATACCTCCTCCACCCCTAGGTAAGTAGTTCCAGCAGTTAAATTAGAGCTAGAAGTATGGTGCAATTTTTTTTAATGAGTAGACAGCATCAAAATTTGACTGTTAGCCATGGGATCTTGTTATGCCTTTGTCTGGTAGACTGAAGAGCCCTCTTCTATTAGAAATCTCCATGTGTAGGTATTTAGGTGACTTGATCACAGTCAGTCTTAACCTTTGATATGTTAAAATAGAATGGATTTCTTAAATGATGTTCCAGTCCTCAAGCTCTTTTTTTACGCTCTTTTTTTAGTCCTCCCCAATTTTTTCACCATCTGTTTTGAGGTACAAACACCAGAACTTGACACAATACTCCAATATTAGTTCATGGTATTGTAAACAGAGATAATGCCACCTCTCTCCTCTTGCTTACAGAAATCCCTCAGCTGAGAGGAAGAATCAAAATAGAAATTTAAACTAAGGAAAGGAAGGGAAGAAGAAAGAGGGCTGAGAGAGACTTTTGTAAGCGCTGTGCCTGGTAACAAAAATATAGTGAGGTATAATGGAAACCAGAGAGAAGGAGGATGGACAGTTCATACTAATGTCAATGACAGCAGGA
>NW_005842302.1:1473923-1480319 GCF_000455745.1 Alligator sinensis | reverse complement strand
AGCAGGAATAATATAGGTAAGACACTTAGTGGAAGGACTGTACCTAGCTGGGCTTAGAAAAATGGACAAGGATGGTAAGAAACTATTGAGATTTGTACATTAATGCAACAAGCTTGGAAACAGCATGGCAAGACTCAAGCTACTAATGAAGGACACAAAACTAGTTATCAGAGAAGTATATAGCAAGCATGGAACACAGGTACAGAGAAGCATGATCTCTTCAGGAACAAGAATAGAAAAGTTTTAGGTAGTTTTGTACAGTAATGATGTGATAGATTGTAGGGGTGTGTGAAACGGGCCCTATTCGATTCGGATTTGGCCCTAATCAGGGACCATGATTTGATAAATTGATTCAGATCACTGTCTCTGATTTGATTCGGCTGAATCCGAATCTGAAGATTCGATGCGGATTCAGAGAATCAGCAATTTGGACATAGACACACCCTTAAAAGTTTTTTCTACATACTGGGGGGCCCTCCACGTGCTCGGCAGCAAACCCAGAAGTGGACGGAAGTACTTCCGGTCCACTCTCAGGTCCACTGAAGAGTGTGCTGGGGGCCTCCCTCCGTGCTTCTGTGGGACACTCCATCCACCCCAGCATCACAGCACTCATGAGCCACCTGGTACCTTGAGGTATGTAGAAAAAACATTTAAAGCTGTGTCTATGTCCAAATCGCTGAATCTCTCCGATTCGATTCGGAGAGAGTAAAGGGTCCTCTGATTCAATTTAGATTTGGAGATTCAGCCACTGAATCAGGCTGAATCTCTGCTGAATCAAATCAGGGACCAAAGCTTCTCACTGCCCTAATACACTGTAGAGAAATAAGAAGGGATGGCATGCATAGAACTGAGTTGGATTAAAATCACTTTGGGGAAGGATGGTCAAAGGATAGCACTAAGGCCGCCTATAGACTTCCAGGTCAGATTTGATATGGAAAGAGATTTTTAGTATTATTAAGGAGATGAATGCTAGAAGGAATATGGGAGATTAATTGCACATATGGTATATAGAAATGGAGAACAAATGGTACCATTATTGGTAATGGCCAGTTATTCTTGGAAGAGGTAGCCAACAGATTCCTTCAAACAGCTAGTAGCTCAGACTCTCTTTCAGACTGGCTTTGGGAAGTAGTGAGGACATTGTAGAGATGAAGTGAACTTAGGTTCATGAAAGCTTGTGCTCTCTATAAACTTATTTAGTTATTCTATAAGGGGGCATCTCTACCATGCCTTCTGACTGGCACAGATAACTACCTCTCACTGTAAAGATGGACAGGAAAAAGCTTGAATAAAGTGATAAATGGATTCAAGTTAAATTAAATAGAAGGATAAACAAAAATGGGTCTGTAACTAAAATTTGTAAAAGTGCACATTAAGGAATCGAGGGAATACCTAGTGACGTCAGCCGCACTGAACAACTCAGGGACTCGAATATGGAAGAGGCTTGGAGTTTCTTTAAATGAATGGTCCAAAAAGTGGCGAAAATTAAATGAATAAATTTCACAAGGAAGGTTTTAGGAGCAAGCAGGAATCCTAAAAGGAATGGAGAAAGTTAATCAACAAGGGAGCTGCTTCTTAAAGGACAGTGAGACTAGCCAAAAGTCAAGCTGAGCTGGACCTAGCAAGGGAGTTACAGGTAGGAAAAGGTTATTTAGCCATAAAATAAAAAGGGAGCAAGGGAGGAAGTGAAGCAGTGCAAATGGAGTCAGGATGAGAAGCAATTAAGTATGGCCCAAACCTAAATAAATACTTTATCAGCACCCACTTTACTGAAAACCGAGGCAAAGTTTATACGGACAAAAGCAAAAGGAGAGCGAGTTGAATGAAACAAGAACTGGAGAAACAAAACAAGCAGCTTGATTTGCTCATGCTAAACTGACTAGATAATCTCATGTTTTAGAATAAAATATGGCCAACAAGAAGGGTGTTTCTAGCCATCAAAGAAATGAGGTCCAATAGGAACAGTGGTGACCAAAAAAACCCTTTCAAGGTGGAGCTTGATAATTGTATCAATAACATTACCTAACACAGTTACTGCAATAGCAGAAGCCTTGGCTCAATGAACCAGGACTGCAGAGGTCACCCTATACCATGCTGCTACTTTCCCAAGTATAAAAGCCACTTCCAGGAGGTAGGTGTTATTGTTATACGAAAATCCTGACTCGTGCTTGGCTGAAAATAGTCAGGGGCCATGACAGCGTATTTTATTTTGTTTCCTTCCCTTTCACACAAAAAAATAATAATGCTGAAGTCAGGATGAGCATTCACCACTCAGGTATCACAGGAAAATACCTGGCTGCTATATGTGGGCAATGCTGGTACTAGCCAAAACTACTATCCATTATGTTTTTTTCCCCTGGACTTTTGAATTAATAATCTGTAAAGAAGATGAAGTTAAAAGGATTAAACCCTCTGCCAGTTTTTGCTGATAGATGAATTTCTTCTCCAGCTTCTAGGGTATGTAAGAACAGCCTGCACACAGGCTTGCTTCTTGTTTCAGGGAATATTAAGATTTATTGTCCTTTGCCATGACCAATGACTGAGGTGAAGCTCATGTAAGTCTCTTTTAAACAGTGTTTTGTGCAAATTTTAATACTTGTGAAAGAGCTACTGGCCTGACATTCCTCAAGCCTAGAGCCTTCTCTTTATCCACAGAAGAGACCTGAGTTTTAACATGATCTCAATCCATCTATCCCCTTTTCTTCCCCCAGCTCTGAGGTTTCAGGGAAGCAGGTGGATCCTGATGTGATGTGAACTGTGAACCCATCTACTGACATTGTAGATGGGGGCCTGGCAAACCTTTCAGTGTATGAACATGTCCACTACCACTTGCTGTGACAAGCAGAGGAGTGCACTGAGACTATCAGCCATCATATGGCAGGATCTTTCAGTCACTGTTGATTTGGGTTTGACTGGAGCCATCAGGCTGATGCATGAAGTAATAGCTCAGTACTAACCCTTGGCCACCCGGCCACCCATAAGTCCAACACAAGTAGGAGCGTAGTCAGTCCCAGCAGTGTAACTAGGGTTGGATTGGGGGGTGCCAGCCCCAGGCACTGATTTAGCAGGGGTGTCCACGAGGCCACAGTTCAGGGTCTGCCCAGCGTTCTCCCTCCCCCCCTGCCCTGCCCTCCGCCACTCTGCCCAAGGTGCCAAAATGGCTAGTTATGCCTCTGACCAGGATGAGTCGCATCTTCTTGCTGCCTAAACACTGACACACTGACAGGCCATGCAACCCCCTGTTTCAGATGGAGAATTAGTAGGAGAGCCGGAAATAGAAATGAGGACTCGCCACTCCCCTGCCCTGGATTGTACATACAAGTCATTGTGAATCCATTTACAAAGCACATCACTGAGGGCCAAATTGGACCTTCCTTCCACTGCACAAGACCCTGGGAAAAGGACCCTTCCTTGCCTGTTCTAGAGGCAATTACACCTCCTGCATCCCAGGGCATGCAGGGATTAGATGGCCTCTCCCATTCACCTCTAAAATAGTGTCCAAAGGAAATAGGGCATTTGCCACATGTAGCTCCTACAATGGGCCATCCCAAGGGACAGGAGCAGACTACATTGTCTCAGAAGAGCATTCCCTCCATTGTACAGAGGAGCACAATTACACACACACACACACACACATGCACATGCATGTGCATGCATGCTCTCTTTCTCCCGAGACACTGTGGCTATTTAACACCACAAAGAGGCTGGTGCCTGAGAAACAATTTGTCCCCATCTTAACAAAATGGCAAATACTTCAGCAGCATGAAAGCATCTGTGTGGCTATTAAAAATAAAATAAAATCAATAAAGGCTGCACACCAAGTGGTACTAAACTGCTATAAAATTCAAATGGGACTGCACAGTAAGGCTTAAATGCCCCCCTCCCGCAAAGAAAGGTTATTAAATCAAAGTGACTCACTAATGCTATAAAGAAAAAAAATAACATAGGAAAAATACCAGAGTTGGTGCATAATTTTCCCATCTCAGGGCTGGGAAATGGCAGCAACAGTGCTAAAACATTACCTATTTTGTAAGCATCAAAGGGGCACGTACTCTCTTCCAGCCCAGAATGTTTTCATCCAAAGCATCCCAATCTCAAGTTTAACTGCTATTTGCAAGGAGACATAAACATGGGAGGAAGGGGGCAGGGAAGGGAGCGGAGCTAGACAGCACAAGCATCTACCTAAATTCTGTGCTAACCAGCCTTAACCAGAGCTATGGTTTCAGTGTACCACAGCCAACACATCTTTATGTGCCAGTATCCCAAATCCAGCACCATGAAGGACAGAGGGATACTCAGCACAATGAAGATAGTCTGTAAAGACTCTTTGCTTAAAAAGCCTGGGGCCAGTTCTGTTTCACTTCATCTTGTGTCATCATTCTTCCTCTCACACATGTACAGAGTAGGCAAAGTGCTGCTATTACACGTCATGCTCCCCCTTTGCATAGGGGCAGAGTAATGCCTTGAGTACAGGGCAGTACTGAAGAATCAGGCCTGTAAACCAGACATGCAGTTGCATAAGCAAGTACCGTTTAATGGGTATAATATAATCTCCATCTCTTTATCTAGCCCTTTGGGAGGCTGTGGTTTTAGATAAAATTTCCAGATTAAATCTCCTTTCAAATACAGATTGATTTCTATAAGCACACTGGAGACACTGAGCTTAGGTAATGCAGTGAAGGCCAAATCCTCATGATTATACACAACAGAAATAGGTGGTCTAGGGCCTGGGAAGATGTGCAGCCTCCTCCACCAAGGATGCTTTAATCTCTAGGAAATTCAATGTCATCTTTGTGCTGCAGGACAAAACCTTTATGATGCAGATTCTCTCTTGTCCCATCCCTTCCCTCACAATGCTGCCAGATTCCTCAGTCTGCCTTTCAGGGCATATTTACACCACATCCCTGGGCACCCTGTCCACTAGGTATGTGTGAAGCTTCGAGTGGCGATTCAATTTGGAGGAGATTTGGCCCAATTTTGTGGCCAAATCTCCGAATCCAAATCGAATCAGGGGACCAGTAAAAAGGTCTGAATCGATTCAAAGCTCTATGAATCTTCAGAAAAGATTCGGAGAGCTTCGATAATTTGGATAGTCCCCGGTGGCTGCAGCAGGGAGCCACAGCCGGACTCTGAACTGGTAAGTAGGGGGTGGGGGAAGGGGGGCTGGAGGAGGGGGGAGGGGCCTTTAAAAAAAGCCCCCCATCAGTGGGTGCTGCTGGGTGGGGGGGTGATCCCCACTGCCCCACACTGCATGGGGGGGCTCTGATGAACCCTCTGATCCCCCCTTGCTCTTTCAGCCCCCCATGGCTGCCCCGCCTGATGCGGCTCCAGCCCTTTAAGGAAAAAAAAATGGAGAAAAGCCCCAGGACTCACCACTCCTGCAGCGGCCTCGGGGCTTTGGGGGGCTCATGCAGAGGCCCTCACATGGCATGGGGCATCGGGGGGGGCAGCAGGGATTGCCCCCCACTGGCAGGAACAGTGAGTCCAGGGGTTTTCTTGGTTTTTTCTCCTTAAAGAGCTGGAGCCGTGGCAGGCAGGGCAGCCATGGGGGGCACTAGGGGAGCAGGGAGGGATCAAGGGGCTTGTGCAGAGCCCCCCATGCACTAGAGGGCAGCAGGGATTGTCCCCCCGGCTGGCAGCACCCGGTGAGTTGGGGCTTTTTTTTTTTTCCAAGTCCCGGGGCAGGCAGGGCAGCCATTGCTAGGCTGGGAGAGCGGGTGGGGGATGGGCCTGGCCTACCTGATTTGGAGATTTGGCTGCTGCTGAATCTCCAAATCAGATTTGGCCAAATCGATTCGGGACAGTGATTCGAATCACTGAATTGAATCACTGTCCCCTGAATCGGCTGAATCCAAAGTGAATACTAGCCACTTTGCTCTGGTCCACACACACCAGACTCAGCAAGTGGTAGTAAGGACACTCCAAAGATGTCCCCAACTGCTACCCTCAAAAACACTGGAGATAGGCATTGGGGTGATGTGCTGAGTGGGGGTGGCAGGAGGAAACACCCTAGAAGGCTGCCTCACCACTACATTTCCAGGTTTGTTTGTGAAAGTGAAAGGGGCATTTTTTGGGTGAACCCCATTGGAACATGGTTTCAGTATCCCCTTAAAATAGTACTTAAGGCTAAACAGAGTAGTTCTGGACCAGATTAAGTTTAATCTCTACATTTTACCTTATTTTAGGAGAACCTACCTAGTTAACTGGCAAATCTGAGCAGAAGGGAGATGGTGCAAGAGTGATGGAAAATCAGAAGACCATTGCTTGGGCCTTGTGATAATGCTGTCTACCTCAAATTTTCAAAAGGATTTCCAAATATATAGGCACTACATGCTCTGTGTAAAATAAAGAAACCAGGGCTATTGGGAAGGAGAGGAGGGGAGGGAGGTTGGGGGG
>NW_005842302.1:1470327-1472929 GCF_000455745.1 Alligator sinensis | reverse complement strand
CGGGGGGCAATGGGTAACAGATTTAGACAGCACGTGCAAGCCAAACAGGCAGAGGACAAAAGTTATGAGTCAACTTTCTGACTACAGAAAAGGGAAATTCAAGCCGGGCACAATTTGTAATGAATTAACTGTTTTAAACAGGCTTATAAATATGCATTAGCTGACTCACAGCCTTGCCTTCACTGAAACAAAAAGTTTTAATCATTATAGAATGAAAGGCAATGTCTCTGAACCAGAGCTATACTGTATATTATGAAAATAATGATTAAAGTCCCATTTCCTGCAGAAGGTGGCAGAAAGCCTGAACTAACGTACATATAAATTGAATCCTGAGAGACTGAGCTGTTAACGCGCGTGCACACATTCTGAACTTTTCCTACATGGTATTAAATATACTTTATTGTTGAAAAATATTTGGGATCCTATACTGCCGTAGTTCCTATTTCTGTCAGAGAATGTGAAAACAGTTCAGTTAACTACAAGTACAACAGATCCAATTCAGATACTGTTAAAGAAATAATTGAATATGGTTTTAGTCATGTTGGACATTCAAACTGTTAGTGTTTCACCATTAAAAATATCACTCCTTCTTAAGATAAAGCAGATGCAATGACAGCTTTTAAGTGATTGAAGTATTAAGTTGGACACAATGACAGACAAGATCTCTGCACCGGTAAAGACGGTGTTTAAAAAAACAAATGCATTTTTGCAAACTGGGTCTCAATTTCACTAATAAGAGATGAGCTACAGAGAAAGAACAAAAAAACAAAAACATAAGGCAAAATAAATGAAGATTTTAAGTTTGTTGAGGGAAAACCTGAGAAAACTGGAAGATAAGGAATGATGCATTTAATAGTACAATGATTTTAATAAGCAAATGTTGACTTTTGCAGAGAGTAATATCAGCATGTATTGCCTGAAGACGTAAAGCTGACTACAATCAATGTTTTAGCTAAGGCCATAAATTGTAATGTTTGGGTTTTGTTTATTTTGGGTTTGTTTGTTTTTTAAGTAGAAATCAATGCATTGTTATAAAATGATGAATGCTTCTTTCATCAGACATATTTGGAATTATTTTCATTGGAGTCCTTTTTAATGTAGTAAAATATTTCCTTCTGTAGAAAAAAAGAAAGGTGAAAATTAAGAGCTTCTTTTAAAATCCTTACATTACCTTTAACAAACCAATCAGGAAGCAGAGATATGGACAGCTGACTGGCTTAAAGGTACATTTTACTCCACTTATCTGCAGCCAGCTTGAATGAGTTCCTTGGTATGTGACCTGAGACCCATAGGGCGCAAGTATCCAACTCCAACTAAAGCTAATGAGACTAGGCAGCTTATCACCCCTGAGAAAAGGAGGGGAAAAAGGCTTTTTACTGTTACCATGTTGCCCAGCTATTGGCATATTCATGGCTAATTATGTTTTCTATCCTGTTTCCCTCAAATATTCTCTTAACCACATTCTTATCACTTCCAAATCACCATAGTTTATATTGAAAATATTCTAAGCTTTTTTTTCTCAATAATCTCTTCCAACTGCTTCTCTCCAGAATACTCAATGGCTGCATCCACGTGAGCAAGCACATGTCAGTTGTAGCATCTCAAAACCAGCCCAGCCTGATGGCATGCGGCTCCTGCCTGCAGTGCTGGGAGCCCTGGGTGGCAGCACATCAATGGGTCAGACCAACTTCATGCACCACATGTAAACCCTGGGACTCAGGTGGCACCGCATGCCGTAGGGGGCTCTGCCTGAAGTGGGCCATGAGTGCTCCAAGGGCCTGCTGCTGGCTGCTGCTGCCAGTGATAGGGGCTGTGTGCCATGGGGTGGGCAGGCACGGGGACCCCACGCCTACAGTCCCCACTACAAAGCCCCCCACAATCCACCCACAAATCCCACCCCCACAACCCCTGCACCCATATACCTGCCCACAAACCCCACACAATCCACCCACAAACCTCAGACTGCCACAAACCCCATACCCACCCCTACAACCACCTACAAACTCCCTACTCCACCTGAAAACCCCACATCCCCCCCACAAATCTCACACTTTATGTACCCAGCCACCAGATGGAACAGGACCTGCTGGCAGGAGCCATAGCTACAGGGGCAACTGCTGAACTGCAGCCCTGCCCTGTGCCCACACCAGTGCTGGGATATGCAGCCCCAACATGGGGGTACTCCTGGTCCCAGGAAACACTTGGGGAGTGTGATGGGCTGGAGGGGGAGTGTGGAGGTGGCAGCAGGGGTGGGTGATGGGCAGAGGAGGATTGAAGTGCCAGCAAGGTCTATGGGTGTGATGGGTCAGGTGTGGCAGGGGTGAGTGTGAGTGTGAGAGAGAGATGCGGGGGGTGGAGTGTGGCAGCTGAAGCAGCTAGCATTTGCTTTGGATTTAGATTCAGCCGATTCAGGGGACAATGATTCGATTTGGTGATTTGAATCACTGTCCCGAATCGATCAGCCGAATCTTCAAATCACACAAGCCCATCTCCCGCCCACTCTCCCAGCCCGGAAATGGCTGCTCCACCCGCCCCAGCTCCTGGCACTTTGAAAAAAAAGCCCCGACTCAGCGAGTGCTGCTGGGCCAGGGGTGGGGGGGGT
>NW_005842302.1:1463126-1469815 GCF_000455745.1 Alligator sinensis | reverse complement strand
ACTACATACTAGCTCTAAGTTTGGCTCTAGCTCCCTGCTGCAGCGGGCGGGGACTGTCCAAATTATCGAAACTCTTTGAATCTTTTCTCTGAATTGATTCAGACCTTTTTATTGGTCCCCTAATTAGATTCGGATTTGGAGATTCAGCCACCAAATCAGGCCAAATCTCCTCCGAATCAAGTCACCACCCAAAGCTTCACACAGCCCTAGTCCTTGAGCCCCAGTTGAGGGCTTCCCAGGAAGGACATGGGGATTGCTGGGGCTTGGGCATAGGGAGAAGAACAGCAAGGGCTGGCACTGCTCAGAGCCACAAAACAACAGGTAGGACAGCTGCATCTGGACCCATGTCCTGGTGCTAGGAGGGAGCTACTGCCCGGAGGGAGTCAGTTGGGGGCAGGCAGGGGCTGCACATAAGAAGTGAGGGGCAGTGGCAGGGCTGTGGGTTGGGAGTGAGGGGCAAAGGCATGGCCAAGGTTAGGGCACTGGCAAATCAGTGCTGCTATATGCCACAAAGCAGCTGAGGGTCCAGCCGTAGCTGTCCCTACATCCTGATGAGGAAAGGGGGCTGGAGCATCTCTGATTTTTCTATGATAAAAAAACCCAAAAGCAAACACCCAAGTGTATCAATATTTAGAATTTGTTTTATGATGATGATAGAGGCACTGGTAGGCTTCCAAGTGCTTTAAAATTGTAAATATATCAATAAAACATTGCCCCAACTGATCTGTCTCTCTCTATATAGTCCTGTTTCATTTTAATCACAGAAGAATGCAGATTCTGGGAATTTTAATGAGAGAATTTTAGGTTTTTTAATCAGAGAATTTGCAATTTTTAAACAGGGAACACCAGGGTCCCTGCTAGTGAGGCAAGTGGTGGGACCTGGGCAGAGGATCCTGCCCAGGGCCAGCACCGGGACCCAGATGGAGGGCAGACGAGGTGCCTGACCTCGTGGCCATTTGGGGCCAGGAGGACATATTTTGACAGTTCAAATTGGGCCAGCACACTGAGCACATCTGGCTGATAGCTGCGCAGATGGCAGAGCAGGGGCATAGAAACACATGAGAGCAGGGCCACACAAAGGCCAACCGTGTAGCCATGGCCCACTGGCAACTGGCCCAGAGGTGCAAGCAGCTCTGCTGCAGTACCCCTACTACAGCCCAAGTGGCCGTGCAGTCTCCATCTGGGTCTGGTAGGTGCACAGCCATAGGGCTGCTGGTCCAAGGGTGCGGATGCTGTTGCAGGTAGCAGCAGCCACCAGCCAGGCAGCAGCCCCCACTGCCAGACTGCTGCAGTGGGTAGAGGGTGCAAAGGACACTTTAGGATACGGCTGCTTCAGCTGTCCAGCTGGCACAAGGGGTAGTGTCCCCAGATACCAACTGGCTGGGGCCTCAAAAGCTCCTGAGGGCAAGTAGCTGCTCTTCAGAACATCTTTTTATACTGCTGGGGCCAGCACAGGCTTGCTCCAAGTGGCACAATTTGCCCTACACCAAAGTGCATGTTCAGGGATGTGTGCTGAGGCACAAATCTCTGGCACAAATTTGTGCCGCTGCTACTTGAGCTGCTGCACATGTATGTGCCTGCATGTGTGGATGTGTCCAATGTGTTCCAGTAGGTGTTGTGCTCTGGGAGCGGGGGGTGGGGGTGCTTTAATTAGAGCAGCTCCGAGAGCCATTCTAATTAAAACGTCCAGAGCATCTTGTGTATCAGCATCCCTGCAGTTCAAAAATGGCGGCTGGGGTGTTTTATCTAAAGAAGGGGCGGGCAATTATTTTGGGCGGAGGGCTGCTTACTGAGTTTTGGCAAGCCATCAAGGGCTGCAAGACAGGCAGCCAGGGGCAGATAAATATTAATTTTCTAAATTTTTTAAGGACCCTGCGGGCTAGATAGAGTGGCCTTGCGGGGCACATCTGGCCCGCGGGCCGCATTTTGCCCGCCCCAATCTGAAGCTTATCAAATGAACTTTAGATAAAGCACCCACAGCACCATTTTGAAGCATGGGGATGTTGATACATGAGACATGGGAGGCTACTGGAGCGTGGCAATTGCCATGTTACAGCAGACTTGATTAACTGAGTCTGCTCCAATGCACTGGAATTACAGCGCATCGGAGCAGCCTCCCTGCTTGTGTATAGGCACCCTTAGGTTGCATATTAAAGGCACATTCCACACTTCCTCTTCCACTGCCACCAAAGGCTACAGGCATAGATTTAAGGCAGTTCAGTCCTGTTGTAGTTACTGATGATTGCAACACCATACTTAAAAACCTGAGAACTTTCCTTTCCTTCTGGCCTTTGGGTTCTGCTGCTTTACCTACATGTTGCAATGGAATTAATCTTCATCCAATGCCATTTCCATGCAGAAATTTGAATGAGCCCTTCCAAAGCAGAAGATGAACACAACAGTGTAATTCATCCTGCTGGTGTGAATTCTAGAGTTCTTGGTTCTGAAGGCGATAAATAACAATCCCTTTCCTGTTCTATATGCCCATCACGTCAAGGAATGCCAAGCAAGCCAACAGTCTCACCTTTAAACACTGCAAAAGTAGAGTAATCAATGTTAATAACTAGTCTAGCCAAAAAAAAAAAAAGCATAACTCAAAAATAAGATCAGTTGGCTCCATTGTCCAAACATCAGTTACTGTATTATTTAACAGCACTGGGTTCTTTGCACAGCAACAGGAATATAAGGAATGCAAAAAAAAAAAAAGATTAAGAATAATGTAAACTATTTTTATCTTGTTCCCACTGGAATGAGATTCTAATGGAGTCAGATTAATTTTAAAAAGCTGTTTTTAGAAGAAATAGCAAATGTTTTAAATGACTTGGAATTCTTCTCTTTAGATACCATTCATGGAAAAGAAGATGAGTCAATTCAGAAATATATTCTTTGGCTATGGTTCACTCAATTTCTTAATATGCTGTAACTCACTACTACATTAGCAGTAGCTCACCATTATTCTGAACGTAATTGCAGAAATAACTAATATTCAGTAAGGTGTATGGAACATTTGCAATCATTAACTGTTATTACCACTGTTATTTCCTATGACAGAGGTCATATCGTCTCTAGAATCCAAGCAGATCAAAACCAAGTTGATACCAAAAGAAGCAGAGAAAGGGAAAGACTAATCAACACTTAAATAATTTTGTGAGGATGTTTTATACATTTCAATTTTGTTAATACTGATTCCTGTGGAGGACAAATAGCTTAAAATGCCATGCTCCAAGCCCCTCTTTTATCTGAAACACTTTCTATTCTCTGGTTGAGAATTAAGCACAGTATGAACTTGTTTTTCAGGGATGCTCCAAAACACTAAAACTAGTGTTACTAAATAGCTTCATAATGTATTTGCCTGTATGAAGGGCAATAGTATGTTTTCAGTAGTGTTTACTCATGGTTCACGGAAAAGTGATGTGGAAAATGAATTTATTCATAGTTTCATAGTTTCAGGGTCGGAAGGGACCTAATAGATCTTCTAGCCCGACCCCCCGCCAGGGCGGGAGAACAACCCAAAAACACAAACAAAACCACTCACCCTAAAAACAAAAACGGGACTCAAATGAGTCCAGCCAGGTAGGTATCCAGCCTCTTCTTAAAGATCCCCAGGGTAGGGGCCAGCACCACCTCCCTTGGAAGTTGGTTCCAGCTCCTAGCCGCCCTGACTGTGAAGTAGTTTTTTCGGATGTCCAATCTGTACCTCCTCTCCATCAACTTGTGCCCATTACTCCTTGTTATGCCAGCGGGGGCTAGGGGAAACAGCGTCTCCCCCAAACCCTTCTGGTTCCCCCTAGTGAGTTTATAGACGGTCACCAGGTCCCCCCTCAGCCTTCTCTTGTGGAGGCTGAATAGGTTCAGGTCCCGCAGTCTCTCACTGTAGGGTCTGCCCTGTTGTCCCCGGATCATGCGGGTGGCCCTCCTCTGGACCCTCTCCATGTTGTCCACATCCCTCCTGAAATGGGGCGCACAGAACTGGACACAATACTCCAGCTGCGGCCTGACCAGCGTCGCATAGAGGGGGAGGATCACCTCCCTGGCTCTACTCGAGATGCACCTGTGGATGCACGACAAGGTCCGGTTAGCCCTGCCAACCATGACCTCGCATTGTCGGCCCATGTTCATCTTGGAGTCAATAATGACACCAAGATCCCTTTCCGCCTCCGTGCTCTCAAGTAGGGAGTTCCCCATCGTATAAGTGTGCTGCTGGTTCCTACTACCCAAGTGCAGCACCCTGCACTTGTCCGTATTGAAACGCATCCTGTTCCTGTCTGCCCACCCTTGTAACCTATCCAGATCCTTCAAGACAATCCTTTGCAATAAGAGATTCATATACAAAAGACCCAGTGGTTGGAGGAAAGTTTAGGAATGGCGTGGATTAATGCAAGGGTGGGCAATTATTTCGGGTGGAGAGCTGCTTACCGAGTTTTGGCAAGCCGTCAAGGGCCGCATGGGTAACACCACCCCTTCACAGGTGCCCCGTCCCCTGCTCACCATCTTGTGACTCGAAGTCCCGCCCCCTAACCCCTGACCTTTGCCACCAGAAGTCCCTCCCCTTGCCCCCAGAAGTATTCCTTTCAGCAAGGGGGTTTGCCATCTCGGAACCAGAAAAGTACCAAATTATATTCTAAAAAGCGAATGTCTAAAACATCATTAATTTGATTTCAAAAAATATTTTTGTCCTGGTTTACATGTGTTTGTGTAGTGTACATAAACGTGATTGTATATAATAGCTTAAAATCAAGTCTTATTCTTGTATTCCGTGTGGGGTGGGTATAGGCTTCTGGGGGACTGCAGGTATGTGGGGGAGGGTGTAGGTGTGTCTGTTGGGGGGTGGATAGATGTGGGAAGTGTGGGGTGAGGGAGCATGTGGGGTGTGTGTGGATATGCAGGGTGTGGGTAGGTACTGGGTTTCTGGGGGGCTGTGTGTGGGGGCAGGGTGGCTGGGGTGTGTGGGTGTGGGGGTCTGCGTGTATGGCAGTACAAGGGGGGTTGTGGGTGCATGTGTATGGTGGGGTCTGTATGTAGGACTCACCCTATAAACATAAATACACAGTCCCTCCCTACATACACACACAAACATGGGGTATCGGTGTAGGCCCTATGCCCCCCAGTCCAGCAATATAGACATGACCCACTTGCCCCTGGTGCTGGAGCAATGTGCGGGCAGGAAGGCAGGGAAATGGCTAGGAGTGGGGCAGACCTGGGCTGCTGCATCCTGCTGATGGCTCCCCCTGGGTCCTACTGCCCCTGTCTCCTATCATCTTTGACAGGCAGCCAGGAGCAGATAAATATTTTCTAAATTTTTTAGAGGCCTTGCAGGCTGGATAGAATGGCCTACCAGGCCAGATTTGGCCCGCAGGCTCTATTTTGCCCACCCCTGGATTAATGCTTGCCAATCTCAACTCAGTGCCAACAACTTGACATGACTGTTTCAAGGTCAAAAAGCAAGTGACTTGCACAGATTCCCTATCTAAAGGCAGGGGATTATGGGGGGATTATTAAAATGACATAAATTACTTCATAGGAGTATCATGAATATCTTAATATCTGTTCAGTACCACATAAAGACTCCCATTCAGAAATGCACTACAGTGTAAGTTTAGCTTTAAAACACATGCTTTAAGTCACACAGAAATCAGTGGGAATTAAATAGGAATTAAATCTCTAAGTGATTTGCCAAATAAAAAAAGTCCTTGCAGAACCAGAATCTAAAATCTGCATTATAGCATGACTTTTTTTTTATTGGCACAAGCATTTGCAGGAGCCACTTTGTACAAAAGACTGCAATGACGACAGAATGAAAAAGTATGGGACTGAGGTATTTAACAGAGATTTGCTTTCTCAACAGTAACCCATACACTGTACCTCAGCTGTACATTGTTGTCTTAGTATATTAAAACTTTAGAACGTCCATATATACTGGATATGGACTGAATCTCACATAATTAAGAAGGACAAGAAGAACATGGCAATTATGCCCATTTATTTTTTGGGGTGCATTCTTCACTATACTTTACTAGTTCCATCCCATATAGGCAAATTTGAGCCATAAAAATCTAAATATTTGATGTGCTCATCTGAAATTCAAAGATAGATGGTCTGGAGATTCAGCATTACCTTACAGTTAGAGGGACTCAGCCTTATTCAAAACCTAAACTGGACACAGAAACAAGGTCCAGCAACACAGCACTGTTCCAGTGATGCAAAAGGGCTGTCACACACAGCATAACAGGCAGTTTTTGTACCCTGGGCATCAGCAGAGGGAGCACAAGATTGGCAACTGCTCTGTTGGTGTCCAGAGCTGGCATCCCACTTGCCTGCCCCTGCTTACATTACTGCTCTTACCTTCATGTTAGGAGTGCTCAGTACCCAGCAGCTCCCATAAAGAACAGCAGGAACTGCTGGGCATCAACTACATTTGACTTCTCCAGGTAGCTACTTAAGCAGGAGTGGTGCTGTGAAAGGGGAAGAGAGAACCCACCCTGACTCACCCCATTATTCACCACAGGGGAAGTGATGGGTGGCAGCTGTGATGAGATGCCAAGATGGCAGCTTTAGGCACACCATTTTCAGAGCTGCCTGAGCCTGTGAATCAGCGGAGAAAGGGGACAGGGCCAGGCAGAAGAGTGGGTCGCTGAAAAAGTGGCTGGGAACCCAGCTGGAGGTGGCACATGGAGGAGGGAGCACGGCAG
>NW_005842302.1:1387942-1463095 GCF_000455745.1 Alligator sinensis | reverse complement strand
GGAATGCCCCTCAAGGAGGCTTGGGAAGCACTGCAAAGGGCAGCGCTGGAGGAGCAGTGGCACACCCGGGTGACACTCCAGGAGGAGGACCCAGCAATGCTGCTAAGTGCAGTAAAGAAACTGGAGCAGCACACCATGGAGGAGCCTTGGGAGGAAGCAGCAGCCACACTGCAGAATGTGGTATGAGGGAGGCGTGCAGTACAGGAGCCAAGAGAAGTGGGCCGAGTGCCACAGTGGCACTGAGCTGGTTGGGAACCCATGGAGAGACGCGGAAGCCACGAGTTGCGCCAGGCGGCAAGACAGTCAATAGTGTGGGGCCACGGGGCTACAACAGCCCGAGGCCTACCCAGGAGAGAGAGCCATGCAGAGCAGCCAATGCTGGTGGTAAGAGCAACCCCAGGACTGGACCGGACACCCCAGCCTCAGCTCAGATGAGACCGAGGTGGGAAGGGGCAGGGACCCAGAGGAGGGCCCCACAACATAACCACTAGGGGTGCAGTGGGGAGCCGCTGAGCCTGCCAGGCAACCCTTAAGAAAGGGGAAAGTGAAAGGCCCCAGCTGGGGACCTGTGGGGCCTGGGAGACAAAACCCAGAGGCCCGTCAGTGGATGCTGATTGTTTTCTGTTGCCATTGGCGTTATCCTTAAGTTCTGTGTTACCTCAAGATTGAGGTGAGTTTTAGTTGCAAAGGCCCCAGTCCACGGTCAAAGGACGACCTATAAGGAACTTATGGCCAGGAGGTCATCAACCCTCAAGAAGCAGGACACTACAGATAAGAAGATATCATCTATAAGCAAGACCTCCAGAGATCGTTGGTCATCTCAGCCGTGACTGTGGTAAGGGTGGGATAAAAGGGAGGTTGGAGCCCCACAAAGAAACCCAGGTGTGAGATCCCAGAGCCTACCTGCCAGGAATTGTCTCCCAAGAAAAACAGCAAAGTCATGGCAGGTGAGCAGGAACAACAATCAGATCATGTAGGTGGTGCCAACTTGGGATCCCACCCTGATGTCACTGGGGGCAAGGCACCAGTCAAGCATGGGCCTAAGTCCTACAACACCTACCAGTGACAGGTGCCTTCTTGAAAGTCTGGCTTGGAAACAGATGCTGAGAATGCTCCACCACAGGGGTTTTCAGCCTTTTTTAATAAGTGGGCCCCTTTTTAATTAATGTACACCGGAGTGGGGGGAGGGTGAGCGGCCAGATGTGGAACGGAGCGGTGGCAAGTGGTGGAATGGTGGCAGCAAGGCATCTGCGCTGCCCTGCTTTTGCCCCTCCATGGCCCGGCTCCTGTGAGGCAGCGGCATGGGGTAGCGGCGCTCTGTCCCTGCCCGCCCCTGTGTACCCCCTGGGACCTTTCAAAGTACCCCTGGGGTACATGTTCCCCCAGCTGACAACCCCTGCTCTAGCATTCAGTTGTAAGAACAATGGCGAAACATCAAGATGGCCGTGCTAGGGGAATAAGCATGGCCAGTGTGAACTGTACTTCTGTGATCCCCAGCAAAGATCAAGTGGGTTAAAACTAACCAGCACAATTTAGAACATCTCACAACTTGCTCTAACTATGAAGAACTCAGCAGTGTTGGTGCATATAAAATGTGTTTTTGCATGATTCATGAGACGTGCATTTCCTTCAACCAGGAGAAATAATAATAATAAAAGAAACCTAACCTCAGTCAATGCTTCTGCTATCAGTATCCATCATCACATATTAACTTCCTGGTAGAATGGGTTTCCGATGTAGCCCTACAACTTCTTGCTGGTGCAAATGAGTTTACAGAGCCTGTACTTTTGCAATCCCCATGAGAAGAAGTAATAGCTGCTATCTCCAGTTTTAATGATGAGCACAGACTGCATATCCATACTTTTATAGACACCCTGGAGAAAGGTGAGCATAAAATACACTGCCTGAGCATACTGATGAGTTATGCAGAAGAGTTCCCAGGATCCATTAGACCCTCTAATATGATCTAGTCTATTAGGATGGACACTGAGTCTCAATGAATTACCCCATTTAATTTATTTTATGAGTACTAAGTGTGTATGGATATGACAGAAGAAAGTTCTTTGGCTAATTTTCTAATCAGGCTGCAGTTAGAGTGGGGTTTTTACTAGGAAAGGTTCTAAGAGAGGGAGAAAAAATTGATGAGACTTGCCTGGATGAGAAAAGTAACTGCTGTGCTGGGGGCGTTCTAGGAGCATATTCTCCACTGAATGGACATCTGCTAGCTAACTCAGTGTAGCTGCTGTTCCTCCTCATCTCAGACTGATTCCCCACCTCCTAAACTCATTGCCCCAACTCCGCTGATACACATTTGATAGCACTTCTCACACAACCCTATTGCATTCTGCTCTTTAGCAGCAGCCACTTCGTTTTGAAGCAACATCAATTTAGTGAAGCCAAGACAACATCTTCTGATGAGTGAAACAAATGCAATTCTTTGCCATGACATGTATTTCTCCTTGAATCACAGGTTCCTACGCCTGAGTTTGCACGGATATTTCAAAGCAGTTGTTATACCTGGAAACACTCATCTTGTTTGACAAGGCGAATTGCCAGTTAGCCACCACAGAGATGGAGTGAAAGTCCCCTGTCTTTGGACTTTTCAGTTGCACAGGATATAGCCAGTCATCCCATAAATCAGTAGCACTGTAAAGAAAGTGGTTTCATTTTGGCTGAAGTCAGGCAACGCATGATGGGGCATCAATAGTGTCTTGATCTGCTCTATACCCCAACTAGTAAAAATTACTAAGGCTCTTTGGGACAAGGATTGTCAGCTAGTCGGTTTTTGGGGCACCTAGGACAAAAAGGTCCTGATGGACTTCTAGGTGCTACTTCAATGTGGCAATCCCATCACACATGGGCCAGATGCCCACTTCATCACTAGGAAGAGGATGACTGTCATGGGCATAACCAAACAGTGAGGGAAAGGGAAGATATTTCACTCCAGGTTTCAGGTTGGGGCATCACAGGACAGCCTGCTGCCTACAAACACACATGTAAGCATAGCCTGGCAGTGAGGAGGAAGGAAGCAGAAGGGTACCATGACCTAAGGAGAGGGGTGGAGAAATGCCAGATTTTTTTCCACCAGGCCTTTGTGGCATTAGTGGCAGGTTGGGGTTGGGTTTAAAGTGCAGAGTAAAGTAGGCTGGAGTAGGGAGGAGACAGGGACAAAGATAACAGCACATGGGCTGGAGAACAAGAAGAAACTGAAGGAGGCAGAAAGGGAAGTGGGCTTGGTCTCAAGAAGACAACAGGAGTGGAGCCAGCAAGGAACAGCCTCCACCTGGTGAACCAGCTTTGTCCCACTCCAACTGAGGAACAGTTATTTTCTACTGCTTCTCCCCAAATAGATGCCCCATTTGGAATAGGGTCTTGATGGCTGAGGCATACATCTTACAGGAGACTGAGAGAAAGAGGTGCAAAATAGTTTCTGAAAGATCCCTTCTCTTCCTATTATTTGGGTAGCACTGGATTTTTTTAAAGTCTAAATGGACCTTGTCCCTCAACAATATTTTGCAGGAAATATGTATCAACATTTTACATCTCTTAGAAAAAACACTGCATATAAGACCATGTCTTTTCTGGTTTTTGACAAAAAACAGAGCATGGAAGAGGGAGAGAATCAAAGTGTTGTGTGACCTTCTGAATATCTTCATAGCCAGGGTATTACTATTTTCCAACTAACTCTATGCCTCAGTAAGTCATGTTGGTTCTGGCAGCACAGGAGGTCTGGACTGTGTCAATTAAGGTCAAGGGAAAGATTTAAAAGGGCCAAATGCATGGCAGCAGTGAAAAGCACAATATTGCCAATTAACACAAGATGTACAAGATGTTCTTTCCATTTGATCTAGTTAAATATTGAGATTAAGTGTTATGAACTGTTACATAAAATTAAAACCAAAATTAACTGCTATGCTTTCTAAGCATTCATCCAGAATGGCTCTGTATTAGTGATGTTCACAGAGGGGTGATGCTCCTCATTTGATTATACAGAGATGGCAATGCCCCTTGTCATTTGGGGCCTGATTTGGTTTGGTGCTTGGTACTCAGTTTCTCAGTTCCCACTGCAGTCAAAGGGAAATGAGAGCACTCAGCACTTGGCAGCACTGGACCCTTACATTGTCAGTCATAGTCTTAGAAACAGCTGGCAGTGCATAATAACCAATAGCCATCACCCTAACATTTCAAATGGCAGAACCCTTTTTCAGAGCACTTGAGAAAAATTAAAAATCCTCCTCCACATGTTCACTAATTATTTGCTCCTAAAAATACATCATTTGCCCCAGAAACACAGAAGATTCAGCTACAGGGTTCTTTTTTTAAGACTACAAGATATTTTTATAGGAAGAAAGTTTGGTAAACATATGGAAATTAACAAGCTCTCAGAAAAGGTTCTCTAATTTTAAATGAGAATGATAGTTATGCATCCCCAGCTGTTTGTAATGTACTGATTGAGGGCCTAATTGACAAGAGATAATTGCCTATTCTTCCTACTACATGGTGAATTGCATTGCTCTTACTCAGCACATCCTGCTGATGAAGGACCTTGTGATGCCCAGCAAAACATTTATGACAGAATTGGTTTTGTTTTGAAATGGTGATTCTTCAGCAAGCACAGGTCAGCTGTCAGCCATGATATTGGTTTCTTGCTATTGTAAGGTCCATGGAGAATCAAGCTCAATTATGAAGCAAATCTGTTACAGCAGTAATGGCTGGCTGTCCGTGAGTACACAGCAATGTTCAAGTAAGTTATAGCACTGTAGTGGAATCAGCATATCATTCTTAGCGCAGAATTTGGAAGGGAGAAGAGGGACATTTCCTTTCTTTAAGGGAGAAAGTGCAAAATAAGTGGAAATGCAGCTTACAGCCAATGCATGGCATAGAAAAAGTTCTAGAGCCTACAGTGTTCTCTAGTGAGGATTCGTCAGTGCTGAAAGATAGACTTAAAGCACAAAAGCAACAGGTATATTAACAGGTGATAAACCTAGCTACCCAGTAGGTAATAATTAAGGAGTGTTGGAGGCTTTTGTAGCAGCCTTTAAAAAATGGACCCACCTGAACAGAATGTGAAGGGCTGCCAGGCAGAGAGACAGAGTTTGTCCCAGAGGGGACACTGTAGGCTCTGAGGGCAAGTGAAGCTGTTTGGAAACAGCCCTGTTGGAAGAGGGAGGGGTGATGTAACCCCAGCAAAGTTTTGAAATAGAGCCATTAGCAAAAGTCCAGGAAGAGCCCTGAGCTGGGATTGGCTGAGAGGCTTGGATAAAAGGGGAAGCAGTTTTTCAGGGGGGGGAAACAAGAGAGAGAGGGGGCTGAGGGACAGGTTGGAGACCAGATGCAGAGTCTCAGAACAGTAGTTCCTTGGAGAGCCCCTGAGAGAGCCCTGCAGGAGCAGCAGTGGAGAAGCTGCAACAAGTGATACAATATCCAGTTCTTCTCTCCAGCGGCAGGATCAGGCAGGGACTGCTAGTGTGGAGAATCCAAGCTTGGAGACACCTGACTGTAGCCGGTGTGGCTGGGTGAGCACAGCAGAGCTGGGGGGGGACTGCCGGAGTCTGCCCTAGTTTCCCTGATGGGTGAGGGGCCCCAGGGGCAGGCAAAGCCCAAGGCGGGGCTGCATTTGCTGGGGCCGTGAAGCTGGGTGGGACAGGAGGATTGCTACAGCCTGCATCCGAGACACTGCTCCCAGCAGAACCAAGGAAGGGGGTCGAAGGCTGTCTTGCAGGACCTGCAGAGGAGCGGCCACTTGCTGCCCAGAGACCCCAGGAGCACAGAGATGGACACCAGCACCAGGGAGCGTCCACAGACCACGTGCAGGGACACAGACAATCCCACTTCCTGAGAGACCCTGCCAGGGGCAGTGCACACAGGATCCCTAGTACACCGTGTGCAACTGAGAGACTTGTGTAAATAAGTTCTTGAGGGTTTATTAGTTGGTATATCCATGTGCTTATTTAATGATTATTTGTTATGTTGTAAATAATTAAATCTTGCAAATAGTTTGAGAATTGTCTGCGAGGGTGCTTGATTGTAAGGGGAGGTACTTTGCTCGGGGGCATTGCAGCAGCTTCCCAGGGGGGCTGGGCAGGGCTACTGGCTACCGGGTACCCCAGGATCCCACTATTCAGGTGAGGGCAAGTGTAGTGTCATGCCCAGGGTTACACTTTGAAGGCAGGTAGAAGTAGGGAGGGTTCAAGATTGCTTTATTCTCAGCTGCTGGTGAATGGTAAAAAAACTTTGTCTTTGCAGGCTGGCGGGGTTGGTAGACTATGACTTTGGAAAGACAACCAACCTGACTGGGAAAGGACTTTGAAAGTGCACTTACATTTCCAAGTCTGTTAAACGCTTTTGAAAAAAACATCTTCGTCCAGGACACCTGGGGTTTAGCTTGAAGCTGCTTCATGCAGCTGCTTGCCGTTAAATCTAATTTCACAAGTTTAGGACCAAAATGGAGATGCCTTCTCAGGTTACCTTATACTAAAATAAAAGCTCCAGCTGGTGTGGGAGACCCATTGTCCTAGACATCATGAAAACAAGACAATATAAGTTCATTCACAGAACTCATGCAAATTTTCCACATTTAAGTGAAGTATTTCTAGAAATAAGTATACTAGCAGAGCATTTTCTGGGTGGTATCACCTTTTCCTCATGCCTGCATGAGTTATTAATGCACATTGAGACTAGTCCAAAGCCCAATTAACTCAACTAGAAGAGGCCCAGTGATTTCCCAGGGCTGTGGAGAAATCATAAGCATTCCACAATGAAACCTCTGACCCTGCTCTATCAAGCTGCCCAATATTTCAATTTGTAAGAACATTTCAAGATAGACAAACCTTTCATTTTCTCTGTGAGCATTTTTTTCATTAGAAGAATGCTCAGTTCATTCCCTTTTAACTCTGGTTAAAGTGAATAATTGATCCAGGACTGGTAGATAAGCAGTTAAATCTCTCTGGCTCCTTTGTTAATTAAGTCTTTCGAAAATAGACTATCCTACATTCAGTAGATTTAAAAAAAATTAAAGCTTATTCAGTAAATTTTGTTCACTTGTTAATTCTTCTTTTGTACCTGCCCAAAATTTCTCTAGTGTGAATAACCAGATATATTTCTTATAAATAAATACCTTTGTTATAAAGGCATAGCATCTTTAGTACTTCCTTTAGGATAACCTTAATAAAAAACAAGCAAACAACTTTTGAGTAAAATTATCCCAGAGAAGAATAAAAACTTTGAAGAGTTGAGTAAGAGAAGAGTAAGTTTGCCACCAAAATTGCTTACTTTAATACTCATTTTCCCCCTCTTATTACACACAACATGGTAGCCATAATGAGTTCACTGAGGTCTGGAGTCAGGCTGAAGTAGACTTTGGTCATCACTTGGGAAATCCCTGCCAAGTGAATGTTAATTCACTGCCTTAATTTAAAAGATCAGTTAAATGTCTTCCTCTGGGAAGATCAAAATATATGTAGAAGGAAGGATAGATTTGCACCTTACTATCTCTCACAATACACATACCACCAAGAGCATTTCATAATTGAGTAGTCTTGGTCAGTCTTTTCAGGCCTACATCATTAAAGCTGGTCTCCTAAATCCGTTAGGAAAGCATGTGAATAAGAGTGCCCTGACCTTTGCAAGTGCTATGAAATTAAAGTTCCCACTTAATTTAATGGCATTTATAGTCACTAATACCATAAAGGCCAAAAGATATTTCTCTTACTACTGTTTTAGAAAGCCTCTCTAACTTAGTTAACCTGTAACGTTATGAGAGATATAAGTATGCCTATCTATCTGCTTGGATAGAAAAGCTGAAGGTGTTGGAAATCTCTTGGAAAGTTCTCCTGAATTCAGAGAAGTGCTTACATTTTAGTTTGTTCCAATATGAGCGAAGCTTTCCAGTGAATGGAGATCACCTAGTCTTTATCATTTAAATTAGGGCTCAGAGGTGGGGCCTGCATAGCAAAACATGAAGTTTACCAATCCCTCCATTCATTCACATTTCATAGTCTGTTCAGCTAGATGGTAATGTGGGAGCATACAAGCTTGGTCAATCTGAGGAATCTGGCCTTAGCTGCTAATAGTCGTATACTAGGCATTCCTCAATACTTCGACATATATCCTTTGATAAAATGGGATGTCACTATAAGAATCTGCTATTAAACCTTTGCTAAGAACAGCAAACTGTAGACTGTAAGCCAGCAAGGTTCAATGATCTATTTTTGGTGCAGTTGAGTTATTGTCTGGATGCCCAATTAACATAAAGCCATGTGCACTGCAGCACTTGTAAAGAGGATCTCCAAAATAGTGAGCATAAATTTCATTGTCCCACTATGCCCGTTATAAACATCTTGCCATTTGTTTTTGTTTCTGTTCTGAGATATGTACCACAACCCAGAGAAAATTTAACAATCTCATATTTCTAATCTGCAGCAATAGGCTATGGATTTGGATCCAACATGAGAGAGAGAGAGAAAAAATCATTATAGCTCAAGGCAAAAAGCCCAATTACAATCACAGGTTTGGATCTCAGAGGAGCTGCTGATTCACCTGTCAACCCAGAATTAGATGGGGGAAAACCGCTGTGAGGAGTGTTACTATGCAGCTCTCCAATAAAATGATGCTTCCTTGTAGTCCATTGTGTTTTATATAACCACATTTACCTGCCTCCCCAGGGTGCTGCACCTTGCTTAATGATGTTTGTAAAGGAATAGTGCTTTGTTTGCAAAGGTAAATTGTATGTCTTGCTGCCCTTTGCTGCAGTCTGAAGGACTTTCAGTGTCTCAGTTACTGTGGGCCTGTCCACAATGCATGTGCAAGTGAAAACATAGCCACAGCACAGGTAGATGATCACTTGCAACCATGATAGTTAAGATGTGGTGGCAGGAGGAAGTGGGCATACCTAGGAGTGGGCATATAAACCCACCAGGGGCATACATAGGAGTGGGCATATAAACCCACCAGGGGCTCTCTAGTTGCACACTCAAGTTGCCAGCCCATGCTGCTGTATCTTTGCTGCTATGGTCATCCACGCCACTCAGGTTAGAAAGATACTCTGTGACCTCCTCCTCCAGTGGTCACGCTTTAGACAGTGATGCCTGCTCTACTGTTAAAAGACATGTTTTAGGCACCTATTGTAGGCTTTGCTGGAGTATGCATTAATACAACAATTGACCATTGCCTATACAGAGGCCTTGATAACAGTATGAACCAAAGCAGGCCAGAATTAATACAAAACTAGGCATGCCATAGAGCTCACACACAATTGATGGAAAAGTAGTTTGTTAGTTTTAGAAGTGCCTCCATGGCCAACAGATAGAAAATGAATTGATAAGATCCATACAGAGAACACCAGAACAAAGATCAGGGTGACCTGGCAACCTGGTGTCCCTATCTGGTGGAGAGAGAATTGGTGAGAAGTAGGATGTGGATGATGCCACCTAAAGGTGTTTTAGTAACTGGAAAGAACTAAGATGTGCCTGTTGTAAAAATGTTGTTTGCACTGATATATAAAAAGGGGCCTGGGAACAGTTAATACTTGGTATTGGGCTTAGGGGTTATGTTCATGCATTAATTTAGTACCTCACCTTGGAAAGCACTTTTACATGTGCTTGGGGGGAAGGGAGGGCACTTTAATTAGAGAGGCTCTGAGAGCTGTTCTAAGTAAAGTGCCATCATATCTTGTGTATCAGCATCCCTGTGCTTAAAAATGGCAGCGGGGGCGCTTGAACTAAAGCTCATTGAATGAGCTTTAGTTAAAGCACCCCTCCCACCACTTTTAAGAGTGGGGATGCTGATACATGAGATGCAGGAGGCTGCTAGAGCATAGTCATTGCCATGCTCCAGCAATTCCAGTGTGTTAGAGCAGCCTCTGTGCTCCTGTATAGGTGCCCAGAGGTACTAAATTTAAGGTGCATTAGGTAAAGCACATTAATGCACATGTAGATGCACCCATTGTGTGGCAAAAGCCTAGGCTTTTGGGGGCCAAGTATTATGCTATCAGAGTGAGATGCCAAAACATTAAGCACTGCTATACTCCATGTCACAGTACCCAAGATGCTTTATGAATCTTTCCCGAGGGGCCAAGATTTGTGCCCACCTACCCTAAATAAATAAAGTAGTTTCTTTGGCATCAGTAGAGCTCAGTTGCTTACTCCACTGGAAACACGGCGCAAGCTTTTGGCTCAAATAAACTCAGAAATGCAACTCTGAATGAGTCTCTCTTACCCTGAATCAATGCACACAGAAGGTAACCAACTGGCTGTTGGTGCCACCATGCAGGTTTTCATGTCACAGCCTACGAGCAAGTTCCTTTGATTCCAGAAATCTACCCTTAGCCATTCCGACCACAGAGAACAAGCAGAGGGAGGAAGAGCTGGGAAAAGTACAGATATTTTCTCCCTATAAAGAAATAAGGCAACTCCAGAAATCTCTAGATTTTTCTGAGCAATGCTCATAATGTTACTTATTGTGTATTTAGTGAAACCAGAGTGCCTCTGGCTGCTCAGAAAACTTTGCCACCTTGGAGGAAGACTGAGGCTATAAAAAATGTCTACAGTAGAGCTACTAGACTTTGGTTTTCTTCTTACAGTACTCTCTTTTCATGCTGTGGCAAATTGGTCATAAGAATTGAGCCTGAGAACTTTTGGGGATATGCACTATGGGGCTTTATACTGGATCTCTTCCATTTCAACCAGGTACTGCTGAATGGAAAACATTTAAATCACATTAACAGGTCTGTTCTGGCTTACCCGATGTGGGGCAAAGAGGCATATCCCCCAAGATGCACAGAGTTACTGGTGTAAATAGTAGAAGGTGCAAACCTATCCTAGGAACAACAGAAGCCAGATGCTTAGCTCCACAGGAGTCCAAAGAAGTACACCAATTTATACCTTTTGTGGATCTGACCCTTAAACCTAGACAGCTGAAAAAAATCCAGGGTAGCATAACATCCAGTGCTTGATAAAACGAGTAGGAAGAGATAAAAGAAGAAGGAAGGAAGTGTGTTAGATATGCAAACTGTAATTAAAGGAATAAAGAACTGGGTCAGATAAAAAAGGAGGAGGTAATTGAACTTGAGGTCATTATTGGGTCTGTCACAATATAGCCAAATGGCCTTATAAAATGTCAGGTCTAAATGGACAGTAGTAAATTAGTTCTTTAGGTTCAGTGCAGGTTTTTAATTTACAGACCTAGTTGGCCTGCACTGGGGGAATAATCACTTTTCCATCAAAGGGCATGCACAACTGGGAAATCAAGGAGCAGAAGGCAGTCAGTTTTCACTGTAAAGGACAGCACATATCCTGGGAGTGGGAAAAGGAATATCAGATATCAGAAAGGAGTGCATAACAGTAGTATAGGCAGTAATAAACCGAAGTTTTTCCACCAGAGAGAGAGATCAGACTATCTACACAATCTCAGGGTTATGATGCCACCTTTGTAGAGTGCAATTAAGAAAAACTGAATCCTGCTTACAGATGGGCTCTATGTTGCCTGAATGCAAACACAATTTACCTGCTGGTAATCTCACTCAATAGTCTATTCAGACAGATGATAATGTGGGATCATACAAGCTTGGTCAGGCTAAGGAATCTGGTTTTAGCTGCTGTTTATAATAGTCATATGCTAAGCATTCCTCAAGATCAAGGGATATATTCCCAAACTAACATGGGATGCCACTATAGGAATCTGCTACTAAACCTTTGCTAAGAATGGCAAACTGAAGACAGCAGACTATTAACTCTTCAAGCAAAGTTGCTTCTGTCATTGAACCCTGGCTATGAATAATCCCATTGATATTCATCTCACTGTTTCTCTCATCTTAATCCTTTCAGTTCAAACCTGGTTTTTAGGTTTGATCCTCCTTAGCTATTAGGTGGTGACAATGTTCCTATTTACCCAGATTCCAGACGGCAATTTTCATAAAACCTCCCCCGCCAAAAAAAAAAAAAAAATTAATGCAAAACTTTCCTCTTATTCAAATGTTTTTGGTAATTCAATTTTTTTTTTAAATTGGGTTCTGAATTAAGTTTGACAACACCACAACAGCCACTGACAGTCTTTTTAGGATTTAACTGAAAACTTGAAAAAAAAAGATTTGTTGAAAGTTACTGTTTCCTGTGAAACATTCCATTTTAGGGAAGGTATTTTGGTGCACACATCCCTTAGCATTTTCCACTTAATTTTTTTAATGAGAAATGATACTTAAAAAGGTTTAAACAGTAAAATTCATTCCTTATTTCTTTTCTAGTCTAGAGCCAGAAGGCACTATTAAGCCAGGAAGTGCCCAAACTGAACCTGAATGGACAATCTTAACTCTGCTTCCCTAATGCCCATCATGAAGTAGTTTTATTCTCCCTTTTGTTACATGGATTGTAAGTAATGTCATTGTCTCACAGGTGTAATAGAGTAGAAAAATCAGGACCCAAATCTCTAAGTGATCACATAATATCTATTCAAGAATCCTACACCATATGAGTGGCAGCTTGGATTACTGTATTTATCTAATACAAAATGGATTGTATTGAAATTACTGGTAGGAAAAGTACACACTTATAGTTATCATCGGTACTTTCAAACAATGTTATAATTTCTGTTTGCTCTTACTGTTCAAATACCTATTAGCATTCTCCACACACCTGGAGAGCATATGTAGATGACCTTTTTCATGCAAATTCTTTTAGTTACCTAGGGTATTGTGGGTATTTCTATTGCTATGAACATGTAATATAATGCAATGGCTAGTTCCGTTTGAGACAGGAATGAGTGAATATTAGCCACTGAAGTACCTGCACAACTTGATTAATCAAGTTGCCTTTGAGGACCATAAACATTTCTTGGCAACCTATGCTGCTCTTCTCTCCCGCTGGAGAAATTCTATTGTAAAGCATGCAGATGGTGAGAGTGGGATAGTACACACCGCAGAGAGTAAAACTGGTCTTGCAGCTACTAGGACTGGATTCTGCTCCCTGCCACTGGGGCCAGTTACTCTGTTTTTCTGTTCCTCCACTTACCAAGCTTTTTTGAAAGTGGCAATTAGAAACACTTGCTTCACCTAGCATGACTACTTTGGACTCCAAGGCCATGTCTGCAGGGCAAATTTATTGTGCTACAAAGTCTCATGCACACCATTCTCATCCAGACAGGCTAATTGGCTCTATCACTCAGCAGGGCCAGCCAGCCAGCTCAAAGTAGCAGGGCAAAACTGCATCAGCTTAGAAGACAGCCCGCAATGAGCAGGGCTGTGCACTTGAGAAAGCCACTGCCATGCACAGGAAGTTTGCCAGGTAGACATGGCCAAAGGCTCAGATCCACAAACAGACATCAGTCGGAATGAGTTGCCTAAATACCTTTGCACTCTTTGACACTGGGGCTGTTTCTCACCAGGCGTACATTAGATTTCTTGCACAAGTGGGACATTGAGGACATGTTTACACCATATTCCTGGCCAAGCCTGGAAATGCTGCTCCAGAGGCATCTCACATAGCTCAAGCTCTTTAAAGCAGCCATGAGGGATACCCCTAGAGGGGCTTCACCGCTGCATTTCCAGGTTTGGCACATGAGAGTGGGAGTGGATGAGTGGGGTTTGCTTAGCAAGGTTGCCTTGTCCATGCTTGGACACTGGGCAGATGTCCCCTTGTTACTAGACCTCCCATAATTACTAGTACAATGCATACAGTGCACCCTGCTTTTGTGGAAGTAGGGTATGGCTCACCTATTACTCATCCTTATCAGCTTACTCTGACAACAGGCCCCCTTCAGCCTTTGGAGGTGAGGGTGGAGGGGGCAATTTCAGTTTCTTTATGTGAACAATAACAGTTGCAAGCAGCTTCTTCAGTTTGTGGAACAAAGAATCTGGAAAGTCCTCACCTGTATATGTGGCAAAGTTTTCTATGAGTGCCCAATCCTCAGGTCTTGAAAGCTGCCTATACGTGTGCTGGGGGTGGAGGGTATTTTAATTTGAGTGGCTCCTGGACAGCTGCTCTAATTCAAACAGCCCACCGTCATGTGTATTAAGCTCCTACACATTTCAACATGGCCACAGGATGCTTTATCTAAAGCTCATTCAATAAGGTTTAGATAAAGTGCCCCCACAACCATTTTGAAATGTGCAGGGGCTTAAATACATGTGATGGTGAGGCAACCCTGAGGTGTTCCAATTAGAACATGAATGAGCACATTTATAGTCACCCCAAGAAATCAAAGTCTTTCTTAGCTGGCAGCAATCAGTTAAAAAAAAAAATCACAGTATTTTTTCCATCCCCCAAGAGGCAGCATGCACATACTTCTGCCGCATACTGTTTGCATTCTGTCAATATTCATGCCAGGAGGTGGAAAAGTTTTCCCCAAACATTCCTGGTAAGCAGAAGGGCCCCATGCAAAGCTGAAGCAAATTCAATTAAAAGTTTGAGAGAAATAGGAAGAGAAAAAATAAAAGCCTCCACCTCCCATCTTGACATATTTCCTAGCATTCGTTCTGGACAAGGTCATCCTTTTTGGCAATTCTCCCTGTTCAGTGAGACCCCTGTCAAGTTCCTCATGGTTCTCCTCCTCTCTTAGGATGATATTTCAACAAGACTTATTTTATCCAGATTAGGCTTCTTCTGCAGCAGTTGCAGGAGACTGCTTGTAATTTAGGTTCCTTCCCAAGCAATTATGTTTTTAATTTTTCTTCCCTCTTTCCTGACTGCTAATTCAATTTGTGCATGCTGTTAATTCCAGAGGCTGGCTTGCATTTTTATCAGAGCTTTGAAATGGTTAGAAGTGCTGCCCCCACTACAGCTGTCCTTGAATCAGATCATTTAGGGAAGAACGCGCTGTGTCTCTCATCCCTTATTATTATTATCTTGAGGCAAAGGCTTTCCCTCGGTTCCCCACCCCACCATACCACTGGAAAAAAGATCAAATTGAGAATGACCGGAAATCTTTTTCTGACAGCATCATGTTTCTTCTAGGGTGACATGTGTCCTTGATTCCCATGACAGCCCAGGATGCTTTACCCACTGCAGAGATACTCAGCTTCAGAGGGTCTTTAAAGGAACAGGGAGGGATGGATTGCTGTTGTATCTGGGGAGGAAGAGTTTGTTGAAAGGGCTGCATATAAATCAATCAATCACAGAAATAAATTTGGTCCCAAATCAGGATATGCTAAGCAACTGGAGCCAAGTAATTCTCAAGCTTGGGGCCCTGGCTGCCCAAAAAAGTGCCATCATTGTTATTACACAACCCCCTCTGCTAGTATCAACTGCAAAGGATATGGTCTGAAATGTGTGCAGACCCATTATGAAGGGTAAAAGGTTGAGTACGGAGCACTTTGGAAAGAGCTGGGCTTGATTCACCAGGTAGGAGCACTTACACCATTATAAAGCAAGTGTAAAACACTCCCAGTCTAACTGTTGTGTGCTCACTTTACAGTTGCATTCTAGTCTTATGGTCATGCACAGAGGCCATGTCAAATAGTGCAGCTACTGAGCACTGGAGACATTCACAGCAAGAGAGTCCCCGCTCCAAACCTAACTGGACAAGACATGAGAAAGAGGAAGGAGCATAAACTGAGACACAGGAAAGTGGTTTCCCTGGGGCTACATGGAAGATCTCTGGGAAGGGATCAATAGAACCAAGCCCCTCTCCCTACCCACGGTGGAGAACAGCATCCATTGCACTGAGGTCGCATTGTGCTTTGCAGTATCTGCCTATCAAGTAGTTCAGTGTCTCCTAACAAGTAACTTCCCCCTTGCTACTAGCTTTTATTGAAGACATACAGTGTCAGTTGTATTTAGGTGGCCTAGAGAAAAAAAAGTGATGACACAGGTGCATTTAGCTCCTCAAGAAGAGTGAGCAGCTATTGTGGAAAAGAGGACTTGAAGTGCTGCCCAGCAAATCTTTCCTTTTTGCAAGCATTGATCTGAAGTTGTTTTTCATTCTGGGAACATGACTGTGTTTCTAAGCTTCTATTAGACGCAATAATAAAAGACGGCTGTTTGTTTGGGAAGCAGCTGGTCTTCAAGACTATAACCGTCAGTGTAAGTGTTTCACCAATAGCAAAATTGTTGGGGTCTCAATTATAGCCTAAAGTTAAGCTACATAAGTAACTTTTGTGGCTGTGACGGGAGGTTTCTATTCTGTTACTCTGTACTGATTAACAGAGCCAACAGGAAGCATCTTGTGCAGACTGCTCAGGGCACTCTGGTGGGAAAAGCAATCCTGCACTATTCTCATTTCACACCCCCTTAAGGAGCACCTTTCCACAGGGAGAGGGGAGGCAGTAGGGATGGCTGGACTTAGTAGGTGAGAAGATACTTCACCAATGGTTGTGTAACTACATAGGCTAAGTACAGACAGTCAAAAGCCCCGGGGCTGAATTGATTCAATCTCTGCCAGTTAGTTTAAACTGCATAGATTGAACTGATTAGCAAGTGAACAGATGTTCACTTCCAATTCCAGAAATGCAGCTATATGCCTGCAGTGGCTCAGGACAGAAGCTGGAGAGCACTAGAGCATGCCTCCCTGCTCAGCTGGAACAGACAGCTTGGGCCAAGGCTAGCCTGCCCAGTCTACGAGGGAAAGATTTGAGGGGGAAGTGCAAAGCATCCTGGGATGCTGGGGGACTGTGAGTTAACTTGAATCTGGAGGGGATCTGGGACAGAAGTTCAATAAACTTATTTAACCTAAATCAATTATGTCTGATACTACATCCATCCAGATTCATCTTAAACTGGCTTTGGCTATTTTGAAAGCAGTTTATGTGTCCTGAACTTCAGGGCTAGGGAGAAATTACACAAAAACCAGTATAAGTGATTGGAAACTGGTTCAAATCTGTAACACAACAGAAGTTCAGTGCACATGAACTGCTTTCAAAATGGCTGAAACTAATTTAAGATAAACCTGGATGGATGTAGTATCAGACTTAACTGATTTAGATTATAACAGTTTATTGAACTTCTGTTCCAGATCCCCTCCAGATTCAAGTTAACTCAGTCCCCCAGCATCCCAGGATGCTTTTCATCTCCTCCTCAACCCCCTCCTCCCCTGGGGTGGGCAAGCTAGCTTTGACCCAAGCCGTCTGCTCCAGCTGAGCAGGGAGGCATGCTCTAGCACCTCCCGGCTTCTGGCCTGGGCTACCGCAGGCATGTGGCTGCATTTCCAGAATCAAAAGTGAATGTCTGTTCACTTGCCTGTTGTGTTACAGATCTGAATCAATTTCTGATCACTTATACCACTTTATGTGTAATTTCTGTCCCTAGCCTTACTGAACCCGTTTGAATGGTCCCATCTCTTGTCTGAATTAAAAACTGTTGTGTTTTAGTGTGTGGGGGATCTGAGGTTTCCCATCCCAGCCATAGAATGAGTCAAGCAAAAACATGATCCAAATTTGGAACCTGAGCTAGGATTGGTGGTATCAGAGCTTCCTACCACTCCAGCCATTCCTATTAACAACAGGCATAACATTCACTAACGGCTCCATTTTCATTGCTACTCACTTATTTAATTCCAAACCACCAGGACAGTAGGCCCTTCCTTCCATGCTACATAGATGCACTGTGGCTTGGGATTGCCATTTCTCCTGTAATTAAGACTTTTCTTTAAAAAAAAATCTGCTGTCCAGATCAGAAGCCCAAGACAGTTTTCAGCTCTAGCCAGCGTCGTGGTTTACCTGACAGCTCCGAGTGATGTTTTAGAAAGCTTGACTGCTGCTAAAGCCAAAGTTGTCACTCTTAAACCTAGCATGCTGATAGACACCCCTGACTCTAGGTCAGAAAAAACAGCTAACAAATGGCTAGTAGTATTCCAGCAGAGGAAGAGAGGCTCTCATGCTTGGAGACAGTATTTATCAGACTACAGGGAAAGCTGACTTGCCTGCTAAACAGCTTTTATTTGAATGTTCTTGAAAAAGGAGAGAGTAAAAATAATCTCATACAGCTGTTGGCTAGAAAAGGAATCACTTTCTACCCCACTGATAGCACCCACCACCTTAATTACCACTCTCTTGGCAGCTACAATATATTGCCTTAAGTTTTTTCCAGAGCCAAATTAATGAATTTGCAGCTGCACTCCCCATCATTAATCATCCAGGTCCAGAAATTTGATTTTTATGAATTGCTAATACAGCCCTTTTTAAAATGCAATGTAGGCTGTGGTGCCCTCACATGGTTTATGATACTAGAACCTCGAGTGTATTAACAGAGACCATACATCCCTATTAAAATATAGAACCCTGGTCTCTGGTCAGGTGCAACTTGGAAGGGCCTGGACATTGTTTCCCAATATTCACTTTCCTCTAAATAATCAGTCATCTACAATATCAAAGTCTCTTAGCAGTTATAACTTGGCTCCAATTGCAGCTGGTCTCAGTACCCTGCATATACTACTGAGCATCTCAGTCCTGTGTCTGACATTTTCAGTCTTCTAAGCAGGCCAGCCAACAGAGAGCTGCCTTGGAAGCTTTGGCTCACCTGCAGTCAGCCCAGAATGCACCCAGTTGGTGTGCCGCATAAGTAAGATGAATTTCGGTACTCCTGCTGTTAGCCAAAAGTGACATTTAGAAAACCTTAGCATATTCTGGGTTATTTTCAGCTGCTTTTTGATTTCTGATCCTACGGGGCACGCTCGGTTCACATTTTCTTTTGCAACATAAAAGCTAGAAACGTTTGGGGGGTTTTTTAACTTAAAAACTACAATTCTCAAATAGTCTGGACTAGAGACTGAGGCTTCATATATCATGAGACTTCCAATACATCACAAAGGTTGGTAGGCCTAGGAAAGGCACTGGTGCTACTTGAGCAATGAATCAAGTTATTAGAATCTAGTACTGTATTGTTAGAACAGACCGGCTTGAAGACACAGTCTGCACAGGTCCCCTTTCCCAAACTATTCAATGAAGGAAAGGTTTCTCTCAGAGGGCACTACAGAGACAATATTTTCCCCAGTGTTTGGAGTTCCTCCAATTTGGAGTTCTAATCTACGCTCATCTTTTTAAAAGAAAAAAAAAGAAAAACAACCCTAATCTATTAAAAAGGAATGCAGCTTGTGTCTGAACTTTTCCCTTAAGCCTACGTCTCATTCCCTTCCTGCAACTCAGACAACATGGCTGCATGCCAGCAATTTCAGTTTCCCCGTTCCCCTGTGACGGACAAGTTCCATTTCTTCTAATGGAAAGCAGTTTTTATTCACTGGCAAAACTGCTTTCACTAACAGTACCAGTAACAACAATGTGAGCAAGACGAAAAGAGAAAAATTGAACTGTTTTCTTCAAACAAGTGAATGCTGAATTATGACTGTTTCAACTATATATTAAAAAACTCTTGACCAGGAGTAATCAAAGCTGATCTGTAGTCAGAAGAGAGGCTTCAGTATTTATCCATCCCACCGTACCCACTAGTAGGGAGAGTGGCTGTGGATTTCAAGCCATCCTTGCTCAGAATAAAAACAGTTTAGGTTTTAAATGAATTATATTTCCATTAATAGGCATTATTTCCAGTTAAAAGACTAAGAGTCTGATTCAAAGGTCATTGAAATCAATGGACTGCTGACTTCAGTCATGTTTGGACAAAGCCAAAGAAAGAAATACTTTAAAAATATATTTTGCTATGTATATTAACAAAATTCTACACAGCCTTCTTATTCCTTTCCCTCCCCATAGCAAAGCCCAGTGATCTCTCTCCAAACCCATAACTAATCAGATCAAAAGAATAAATTACCACGTGCTATCTCTGCTCATATGGCAGAAGTTTGGGGGCTCTGAGTGCTGGCTCCTGCCCCCCTGTAGGACAGAAACTGCTCTATCACTTTTATCCAAATACCATTTGATGTAAGATGCAGAAAAGCCACTATTACTGCCTCCTCCTAGGGCAGCAGCTACCCTGCTGAGACACCTTCCTTCTAGTTTGCTCACCTCCTGGTCCCACATATCTTTCCCTGCCCAGTAAATGCCCACTGGGCCAGTGTCAAGAGGAAGACTAGAGCATGTTCAAGGCAGTAACTAGCTCATGACCTGGTAGTTAAACCATTTTTCTGCTAAGTGGGAAACGTAGGTTCAAACTCTGGATGCAGGGGAGGGACCTAGAATCTGCATCTCCCATTCCCATTCCTTAGTGACCTACCCACCAGGCTACTACCAGGAAATGAAACAGTCCCTCCTGTTTCATTTCCCACATGTACACATGTACCTGGGTGATCCTATTCCACCACAGGTGGAAAGACCATAAAAACCATGCAGCTGGGATTTCAGGCATTTACATGGCTATTGAAGTGCCACTTAGGATTTGGCCCTTATCCTTTGATCTTGCAAAGACAGTCTCATTCTCAACTGTATACAATACAAGTGACCCAGACCAAGTCCTGGAGACTGTTTACAGCAGGTGAAGCTAGGCATGCCATTTTCTTTTCATTCCTTGCACCTTGGTATATTTCACATCCAAAGTAGTTCATTTCAAGTGACAGATGAAAATATCAATTTTGTTATTAGAACGTGCAAAATACACATGGTCATAAGTTTCGGCTGAGGATGATAAGTTGAAGGATTTCTAAAAGTCCCAGAATAAGCCTCATAGAAGAAAACTAGCACTTTGTGGATTCAGAGCCTGTCTGTCATGGCTAAATCAATTAGCATTTCCTAACACCATTGATTGTACTGAATTATTTTAACAAATCTGTATCACTGTTTCATACAAGCACAGACAGTTCTTTTAATGAACAACTTTTAAGCTACCTACCACATGTGGCTGATATCTACATCTTCACAATCCTCATCTTTTACAGCACTTTAACATACTCATCAGCACTTGATTGACTGGGAGGTCTCTAGAGCAAGCCAATTTTCACAGAATTTGGCTTTAACTAAGACTCCGCAACCAACTGGAAAATTAAGACCCATCTTCTTGCTTTGGGATTTATTAAGGTTGAAAGGGTCTTTATAAATATCTTTTCAATATGCAGTTGCTATCGAATAAGTGGAAGATAGATTAGGGGTTTGGGTCAGGTTCTCTTTCACTAAAGTAGACCTGATGATTAATGACACAATGTCTTGTTCGTGACGTTGTCCAAGGTGAAACACGCACACACAAATTGACAGTCAAGTTGCTGTCACAACAATAGCATTAAGTATGAGTTAATTTTCACCTGAACTGAATGTTAAGAATAGACTATAGAGAGACTGAGCCAGACTAAGTCACCCATTTGGTGGCTTAAAAGCCACTTTTAACTTGATATTGCAGTAGTCACAAAATAGCCAGGGTCCAGCAATTTAAGATGTGGAGGAAAAATTGTGGATCTACTCGATTTGTGACTGATCTGAAGTCTGCTGAAACCAGTGGGAAGTGCTCAATGAGTTAAGCAGACATTGGACCATGTCTTTTTATAAGGGGGACACAAACCTGTTCTAACATTTGTTATGTAAATGAAAGACATTAGTGTTACAGTCTGTGTGCAGTCAATATTGAATGATTTGTTGCAGTAGATCCCAAAATCTACCCACTCCAGATGCTTCCTAGAACTAGGTTCTAAATGGGATGGGGAAAAGGCTATAATCTGAAATATTGTGTAGATCAATCGCACAGTGCTGGAATTACTGTAAATTGCCCTGGAGTCATGCTCCTAATACATAGCTTTAATTGATCAAAACTTAAGGGCAACATTCACCAGCATGTGCCAGATGCTTTGAGCACTGACAGCGTAACACAGTCATATGCCCATCCCAATATGGCTGGCTGGAGAGGCACAACACAGCAAGGCAGCACTGCCAAGCCCAGCCTCATGCCCTCTGGTTATAAATAACATCTCCTAGAGTAAGAAGAACAAGGCAGCTATGTACCCAGGAGTCTACCAACACCCTGGACCAACAGCTGCCCACCTCAGTGGAAATGGGCTTCAAAGCCTAAGACAGCAAGGAAAGCAGGAGGACCTGCAAGGAACTCCTAACATCAGCTAGGGGCTCATCAGCTGAAAACAGGGGAGGAAGAAGACATAGATGCATTTGTCAATCACAAGAGGACTGAGCCACAAACACAATTTCAGGCGATATCTGGTGATGTACTAGTAATGCTTTCCTGTCTCTGCAGGACATAAAAGGCTCTGGTACCATGGACTTCATCCAGAAGAGAAGGTGCATTTCTAGTGACCCGTGTTCAAGAAGGGTGAAGTGATAGTGGAACAGGTAACAAAAGGGGCTGTTATGAGGATCAGGAGACTAGAAAGTATATCTTGTATGAGGAGATTTAAAATGAGTATAGCTGTTTAGCTGAGCAAAGCCAAAGCTGAAAGGAAATAATTGCTGTGTATAAATAGATCAGGGAAGTAACTACTGAGGAACTAAAAAAGCAAAAACAAAAAAAAACAACCCTCAAAGAAAATTGGTACGAGAACAAATAGTATAGGGTGGCCACAAATAAATATAGAGGGCTTCTAACCCAGCACAGGAGTGTTCCTCTAGAAGAGCCTTCCACTTCTGTTGGGAGAAAATACAATCTATCATTAAGGAGCTTGATACATTTATGAAGTATATGAGGTCATCACTTACACAGTAAGGGACTGGACTCAAGAAGTCTCTTCCAGTCCTATGTTCCTATGATATGAATTTAGGAGTCATCTGTTGAACTCTTCACTGCAGTCCATTATAGTTCCAGTTCAGGACAACACCATTTATCTTCCACACAGGAATGACTTCAGCATGAGCTGCAGTTTCAGTGAAGTGGCTCTTTTCGGGAAAGAGCATTCAGTTCTGTACCACCATCCCAAATTGCAATCCACTTGCCCTTGGATGCCAGAAGCCCCATCTGCTGTCCGTCTACCTGCTAAGAGATTCCACTTTCTTTCCAGAGGAATATTTCCACAAGGCAGTAATGCATTTTACTCATAGGGAAAAAAACCTCCAACATATTGAAAATTAAAAATTTAGGGGCAGAATAAAATTGAATTTAATGTTAAATTATATAACACAAGGAATGCTGCTATGATTGTATTATTCATGTTTAGTACAATAAAACTCTCAGATTTTAGATTTATCTTCAGCCTGCTGCACTGGTGTCTTGCATCAAAGGGTTTTGCCACAGACTAGAGGTCAAGTTTGCTGCAGAGTACCGTGGGCTGTAATTATGGAAGCCTGAAGCCAAATTCCTGAAAGACATTCAGGTCCTAAGATAAATCATAGCACCTGAGAATTCACCAAGTTCTCCTGCCTTGCCCCTACACAAATTGAGTGCAAAATGGTCTTCAATTAAAATGGAAAGGTCATTAAGCACCATCCGCTCTGCACCAATATAACCACACAAGTAGGTCTGGAAGAGAACCCTGGAAGTCATCTAGCCCAGTGGGGCCAATCTTTTTTGGCAGGCATGCCACAAATTAGCCTTGACCCCTCTCCCAGTGCTGCCGTGATCCCCTTCTCAATCTGATGCTCTGCTTCCTGCCCTATCTGCTACTGTACTGCCCATCTCCTCCCTCATCTGCTGTGTGCTACACACAGAGGTTACCCATGACACTTATGGCATGCATGTCACAGGTTGTCCACCCCTGATCTAGTCCAGCCTGCTGCTCAAGGCAGGATTATTCTTGGCCAAACCATTCCATACATATCCTTGTCTAACTTTCTCCTAAACCTATGTACTCAACTCTGCCACACAACTACCAGGTGTCATGCCCACAGCAAGCAAAAGCACCATAACCTGCCACAGGTGATGCAGGGGAACAAGGGATCTTGTTCAAGGCATCTCACCCTTTGTAAGGGTTGTTTGAACCACCTTTGTAAGGGTCCCTTTGAACAAGGCATCTCACCCTTTGTAAGGGTTGTTAAAATGCACTTGACAGCAGGAGTAATGAGTAGGGAGTGCATGTGGTGGTGCACCCGCTGCAAAAAGGTGCTGCCCACACTGTGGGCGGCACCCGCGGGCAGTCATCACTCACCACCCCAGAGGGTGGTCCCTGATTGCCCCTGGCTGCTGCTGACACCGCCAGATTGTGCCTGTGGGTGGTTGCCAACCCATGGTTGGTGCTCTCCGCCCCCGCCCCCGCCGGTACCTGCGGCTCCCTGCTCCCCACCACTGGGCTCCTGCCACCACAGGCACAGCTGTGCCCCCCCAGCCACCGGAGGCATTTGCCGTTCATGCTTGAGAGATCCAAAAGAGAGGGCCAGGCCACAGGATGGGATTGGGAGGGGAGAAGGGCTGTTTTAGCACTAAAACTCTGGCCAGCTGGAAGGAGGCTCCGCTTTTCCCAGTAGCTGAGCATGGCCTTGAGAGATAGGACAGGGAGGTAAGAATGATGCAGATGTATGTTCCCATAGAATGGGAGATGGGCTGCTATTTAGTTGGTCTGATAAAAGATATCACTTCTAGCCCAAGAGTTTTGTCTGCCTCTGCTTTTTAGACCAAAATGGCTACAACCTAAATCCCAGAAACCTCCCAAGCATTTAGCAGCCTGGGGCCCTCCAGTCAGGACAGGGCAGGGCAATTCACCCTCCCACCAAGCCCCTCCGTCCCTGCACCCCCACAACCCCTTGTGGGCTTTTTGACCACAATAGCCAGAGAGAAGACTGGTAGTAGCTGCAGGTCCTTCCACTCACCCTTCCTTCCCCTCTTCCCCCTTGCGGCTTTACATTCCCCCTACTGCCTGGGTACTGGTCACAGCCACGTGGAGTGGGGGCAAATGGTACCATCCCAGGCTGAATGGCATCCTCGATCTGTGCCTAACTCATCAGCAGAAGTGGAGGAAGGGCTGGCCGTAGGTCTTGCGGTTTCATGCTGCAGCACTGATATAGGGGCTGGGGGTGCACTGCATATCTGGAAGTGAAGCCATGAGGTGTTGGAGGAGTGTGAGTGGGACACCCATGGCAGCTGTATGAGGGGCTCGAAGTCCAGGTCCTGCATCTCAATTTCTGTGGTATCAGTGCTTTCCCCGTTCCTGCACCCTGTGCTCCCTGCTTTCGACCATGCCTGAGAAGATGTCAAGGGAGCTCAGGGCCAGCTACAGGTGTAACTTGGCTCCCACTTCCTGCGATGATCTAAGGACCAGCACCAATGCGGTGGACTCCTCAGGGGCCATTGCCATCAGCTGACCTCTTGCCCTATGGCCCCCAGGGACTTGCCCCCTGGGTACCTGGTTGTCCTATTGTCTCAGGGCCTCCTTGTGCCTCCTCCTTTGGTGGAGGTCCTTCACAGGTGATGCCATAGGTGCGCTGTGTCTTGACAGCCCTGCAGTGAGGAAGTGGGACAGCTCCTCATGGTCATGGTCTGCCTCCTGGCCCCAGACTTTTTGTTGGCATGACCCATGTGCTTATACTGGATCTTCATCCATTTAGTCTTGGCACAGAACTGCACCTAGTCCCTGTTGTGGCCCTGGGCCTGCATCTGCTGGGCAATATAAGTGAAGAAACCCCTGTTCCACTGCCCTTTGTGGAGCTGGTACTGGGTCTCCTCCTCACCCCGGATAACGATCTGCCCATAGTCCCAGTTGTGTGGCCAGGGATGGGTATTGCAGGATAGGGAAGGTCTCAGCATCCATAGGTGGATGAGGATCGGGCTGTGTGAGGAGGCAGATAAAAGTGTAGGTAGATGGAAGGAGAGGTGGATGCACATAGGTGTGGGTCCTGGCACATGGCTCTCCCTCTCACTACAGCTGGGTGTGACCCCTTCTCCTATGATCACAGCTCCACTGGTCAGGTTACACCCACAACCTTGAACTTTCCAGGGGCTTCCAACAGACACCCCATGATTCTGGTATTGCCCTACACCCCAGCCTGGAAGTTTCCAGTGTCCTTTACTTGCAACACAGAAGCAGTCTGGCTGCACCCCACCTGTTCCGGAAGCTTCCAAGGACATCCACCTGCTTGCCCCAGCTTGGGTGCTCAAAGCCACCTCCCTACGCCCTTGCTCTAGCACCCCAGGACCCTGTAGCTGAAGGCCAGAAAAGCTTTGCAGTACCCCACGTGCACATGGCCTGGATACCTGCCAGCAGGGGCTGATTGCAGAGGGTTGCCCCACATGCAGACCCAGTTCCTATGTTTTGCCTCACTACCACCCTGACCCACCAGAGGTGAGCCACCTACATTAGCTCCTGCTTGTAGGGGGTTCATACAGGGGTTTGGGTGGCAGAGCGTGTGGCTCTGGCCTCTGAGATGTGGTACGTGGGAGCCAGAGTTGGGGTCTGTGTGGCTGTGCCCAAGCGTGGGGGCACAGGGATCCCTGGCTGGGTGTGTGGGTGCCAGAGCTGGGGTCTGTGGGGCTGTGTCTGAGCACGGGAGTTCTCCTGGGCTCAGTGTCAGGTCCATGTGTAGATTGTGGGTGTTTCATGACAGGGTGTGGGGGAAGTCACCTTCCCCCCTCCTGCCTGCCTGCACCTGACAGATGTACAGAGGCAAGAGATGGGACTGGGAGAATGGGTTGTGCTGGCACGGCCCTGCGAGAGCTCAGGAGCAAGGCCTGTTAGGCACTTAGCTGGAGCAGTTGAGAGTGGGCAGTGTTAGTACACTTCCCTGCACTGGAGGGACAGCAGGGGCTGCAAAGGAGGCTGGGATGCTGGAGGACAGCTTTCTAACTTGAATCAACAGGGAATTGGTACAGAAATTCAATGCACCAGTCGAACCTAGATTAATCTGATTTGAGTGGACCTCAAACAAGGTCTATCTTAGACTGCTTGTGCCATTTTTAGATGGGTCAATGTGCACACAACTTCTGTATGGTTTTAGATTTAGATCGATTTCTGATTACTTAGACCGCACTAAGTGTAATGTCTGTATGCGGCCAAGGTCTGTTTTTTCACTTCCTATTTCCTGAAAATACAGAATCATGGCATAGTTGGAGTCTGACTCAAGAAAGGAGGTATCAACGAACACATGCTACATAGCAAGACCAGCAAGGAAGCAAATTCATATCAGGATGCCTCAAATGAAAACCGCAACACAAAGTAACATCCCTAAGGGGTAGCATATTGAAAAATCACTGAAGAAACAGATGCCTGTCATTTCACATGCCAGACCTGACAGTTGATATGCAGTGGTGCCATTGCTCATGGACCTGAACAGAAGGCTCGATAGTATACAACGTGGAATGCGAGCCCATCACTCGATGAACCTGGCCAAGCTGCAGGGATGAATTTCTGATTCAATAGCACAGTGCAGTGAATTCAGATTCAAAGTTGTATTATAGCTGCATGCTTCCTGGAAAAGTCGTAGGCCTGGCATGAAGAGTTACTCTGAGGGAACTGGTACAACTAATTACTGTAGCACATTAAATATGGCATTGAAAGGGAGACATTAAAGGACGGTTTAGTCTCCCACAGACAAGGTGCACTGTGCCAAAATCACGAGTAGACATTTGTCAAAACCAATACTCACGCAGGAGCAAGCTGGAATAACCAAGATTTACTTATTTCTAGTCCAGAGAGATGCAGGAAGGGACTAAGGAAGGGACCAAGCTCTTGCAGTGCTGCCACAGCTTGGCACTCCAATTGGCTCCAGGCAGAACACGGACAGCAAGGGTAGTGTTTTCAGGACCATGGCCTCACAAACACAAGCCTGCTGTTTTCTCTTGAAGCTTTGTTGTGCAAGCACATTCAAGTATCCATCCCTGAGCATCTGATGAGTAAGAGACAAGTAAGCAGGAACATAAGCATCTGGATTTGCACTTGCATTTCACCCTGGCAGGCCCAAAGACACTGGATCTAGTTCTTACAGTTCCAAGTTACTCCTACAGAGAGAGGCCAAGCCTCAGGCATGCTAGACCTACCACCAAGATAACAGCTCCAGTGTTCACCCAGCAAGCCATCAAACTCCTCTGGGGTTTATTAAAAGTCTACCAGCTTAATGAAAGATGAAGGCAGCACATTTTTTTTTGGCAGTGGTACAAAACTATAGTAATCTGTTCACTTTAGCTGTAGACATGAAGTGGTATCGCATTGTAGATTGAATCAGGAACCTAATGTTACTTTAGCACTGTGATAGTTGTATGATCTCAAGAATGAAAGTCTCTGCACACTTCCTAGGAAAGTTATATGATTCCAGGAAGCCAAAGGAATCACCTATATGTCTAATATAGGAATTTCTCCTTCCCTTTCAAGCTTTATTCTGGTTAAGTGAAAAATCCCCTCTGTCAGTCCATTCTAAACATTTAGGAATTTCACAATGACCACGTCATTCCAGCCGGGCACGATCCATATGCACAAGCCAATTTGCATAAAAACTAAATCTCAGTGTAAACAATCACCATATCTATTTATTTCAAAGGTTGACTGGTAGGTTCTCATTGAATAGTAGCAAATCTTGAAACACAGCAAAGTCTTTACTGATTAAATTCAAGCTTTATCAATGAAAACTATCAGGAACCTTAGGAGCATAAGACAATGTCATTTCTGCCATGTATTTTAAGAAGATATATCTACACGCTAACAGGAAAAGGACTGGCTGACTCTACATACCAGAGAGAAACTGACACTTTCCAAGGTTTTGAGATATTTTTTAGTTTTATTTAATTTATCAACACAAGCTATGCCCTCAGAAGCAGCTTAGGGCCTTGCTAGACTCCTGGGAAACTGAATATGGTAATTTTGGCTGGAGCCATTGGCAATGTTAGAAACAACAGGAGTTCAAGGTTATGACAAAAAAAAACTAAGCTGTTGAAATCTGGAAGTACTGCAGCTGAGTAGGCCAAATATCATCTTCTCTAAGGAGATTTTAAAGGAGGCTTTATTTAATAGAGGAATTGGCATGAGAGTCAAGCTAATGAGCAATCTCATCCTATACGGTAAATAGATTAAGAATGCTCTAAGTTTGTCATTATACAAGTTAGTCCCTCCAACAGTCTGAAGAGAAAGCTTTGAATTCCTACCAGAGAGCAAATCTCTAAATGCTGCCTCCCAGTCACATTCAGTACATGACAAGCTTAAATTTGGAAAGCTGCAAAGTTCATGAAAATACTTCTTATAGGAATTAGTTCTCAAGTCAGCATCTGCTGTGTGGCATAGAGATACCCAAGCTAGTTTTAAACCTAGCTAGTTTAGGTATCAGTAGCAATCTAGTCACAGGGGCACAGATCTCAGCACAGACTAATTAAACCTGATTCTTGGTTAGTTCCACAATTTAACCTGAGCTTCATGCTGCCCTGGAGATACTGAATCTCATTTAAAGCCAGTGTTGTAGCATATGCATGTGTGAGATGTCACTGCTGCACATACCTAAGAGTCAGACCTGGGGTCTCTGGTTCAGGTTGCCACCAACATTATGAAACCATTGGTCTATAAGTAAGAGATGCTAGTCTGCAAGATAGCACTTTCACAGGAGCTAGACTAGATTTGGAACACACTCCCATAAAAGATACAAGTCACAACCCGAGAGGCTGATCTAGTTCCCGTTGAAACAAAGACTTCCTGTAGGAAAATCCTCTTGTGGGGCTTTCCCACAACATTTCTGCCTTCCCAAAGTAATTTAAAAACAAAAAAGTCAACTCTTCAGTCTCATGCAATAGAGAGAGGAGCATGTGTGTTTTCAGCACAGTGAAATGCTCAGAAACCAATGTGTAGGTTGTAGCCGTGTTGGTCTAAGGACATATACAGACAAGGTTCTTTGGGTAAATGTAGTATCTTTTATTAGACTGTGCGGGCCGGGCGCGAGCCGGGCCCTTTTTTGTGCTCTGCGCGGGCTGTGGCCAGCAGCCCGGGCACGCGGGGTTGGAGAGAACACGCGACACGCTAGAATTAGGCACGGACTCGTAATGGTAGATTTAAAGATTGTTTACTTACACCGGAGATGGTTGCGGTGCAGGCTGGAAAACTTGTTTGAGTTGCAGTTACAAACAAAACGACACGAACAATCACGTGGAGTTTGCTAGGCTCCACGGAAACAGAGCTCCAGATGCCCTGGACAAGCGCGCCACCGAAATAGAAACTTCGTAGATACGTCTTATAAAGAATTATCACTCGCAGACAGGAAGAGGTGGGCGATGGATCAGGTCGCCAAACTCCTCTGAATCTCACACAGGGTTTCTATTACCCTGCCGTGTACCCAGAGTCCCCACGAGATGGATGTGGAGTCCTCTTCGGCTTGGGCGGAAACCGTTTGCACCATGCATTTCTCTTGCAACTTGAGAAATGCACCCTGCAAAGGAAGCTACAAATTGGCGGGAAATTCTCCCTTGCACCGGGGTTCTCCTCTGCAGCAGAAAACTCCACCGTGCAACGAAGCTGCAATTTAGCGGGTATAATTCTAGTGCCGAAGCGCACACAAAATCATACCTTTGGGTTATGACATAGACCAACTAAATAGTTGGAAAAATTGTTCTTTGCAAGTTTGGGGCCACAAACACCCTTCCTCAGGTATAGGGAAAGTCTGATGGTGTTTTGTGTTCTTCTGGATGGATTAAAAGCCAATATGAAAAATGCAGGTCTGTGAAAATGCAGATGAATGGCAGTGAGGATCACAGGCAATGGGAGACATTAGTTGTGAGACAGGTAGGTGTCGGGAGAAAGGGGGATGTTGACCTGGTGACAGAATGTAGCTGGTAAAATGTAGAGCGGTATCTGGGGTTATCGGGTGGCAGGCAGGCTAGAATGTGCCATAAATCCAATGTCTATATTTAGTCTATGATTTTTTGTATCCAGTCCATTTATGAAGTGACGTTCATAGACTTGTCTACAAAAGGTGTTTTGTAAACTCTCATTGAGGATTAGAACTGTGAGATCAGAGAGGGAGCGGCTGTCTTATGAGAAGTGTGTACCCACTGTTAGGCTGAATTTGGACCCAGCACCTATACCTTTGTTCCGGGCGGGCATAACCCTCAGACCGACCACAACACCTGCTAGTCAATAACAGGCAAATTTATTGATACAGAGTAAGAACAAAAAAGCAACAACACAAACAATCAAACAATTCTGTATCTACCAATCCTAGGGCTGTCATCAGAGTCAAGGTACATCTGGTCAGGATGCAGGCTCCACTCTGAGCCTCTTTCTCTTAGGTGTCAACAATCTGGAGGTGGAATGCCGAGGCCCAAAGCCCCCCTCCAGTAGGGTGCATGAGATGGGCTACTGGTATGCCCTCGGTCCATGGTGGCCTCGGGATCCTTCCTGGGGGACAGGGATTGGGACCCCTCTCATGGAGGAGAAGGGGGAGGGACGGCAAAGAGGGACAGGGAGGGACGAAAGAGACGAGAAGGACTCCTTGTTCATTTCAAGTCTCTGCTTTTGTATTCTCCTTCCTCCTTGATGACTCCTGATGACTCTTCATCCATGGCTCTCTCTGGCTGGTTGTTTCTCTGTGGTCACAAGCCCACGTAGCCTTCCGGGCCTTGTCCTAATTTGGTCTGTTCCCCCAAAACTCGGATTTAGGTCCCCCTGCTCTCTGAGGCCTTATTGCTGGTGTCACTTATCTTGTGTTATGGGACAGTATGGTACATACTTCCTTTGGTTCCCAGGCTGTTTCCTAGACTGTGTGTCCTTGTTGTGTTAAACAACCTGTCTGCCTTGAAGGCTGTGATCTCGTGTTATGGCATGCCCCCTTTATTATCAGGCTGTGTCCATCCATTGACCTTGTTGTACAAGACAGTCCTTCTACTTCCAGGGCCATGAAAAGCTGTGTGAGTCTCCCAAGCTCTTTAGAAATCCATTTAACCCCTGCTGCCCATCTTGACCCCTTGTAATACATATACACGCACACACACATATCTATAAGCCAATTCCCAAAAAACAGGCCTTTAAATACCGTTTCTAAGCCAACACCACAAGTTATTGGGTGTTTTTGTCTTTGATAGATTTCCAGTGTGCATTGATTCTGTTATGCAGTTGTTGTTTGGTTTCTCCTACATATTTTCCATCAGGGCATTTAGCGCACTGGATGAGATGCATTACATTTCTGGAGGTGCAGGTGTAAGATCCAGGAATGGTGATGGTTCTGTTGTGGGGTGTCGTTATTGTGGGAGTAGTAGAGATGTGCTGGCAGGTTTTAAATTTCTTGTCCCAGCATGGTCTGGATCCATTCGGTGCGGTTTGAGCAATAGGAAGTTTGGTCCATGGATGTCTTGTGTGTGGTGGTTTGTATTTTACCATTCTGGATATTGATCATAGTGTCTAAAAAGGAAATGTTGGTGCTGGAGTATTCAAGAGATAATTTGATGGAGGGGTGATGATTATTGAATTTATCAATCAAAGACAAAAATACCTAATTACCTTTCTCATAAGACAGCCACTCTCTCTCCAGTCTCTCAGTTCTAATCCTCGAAGGGAATTTACAAAACACCTTTCAGAGGCAAACCTATGAAAATTACTTTATAAGTTGACTGGATACAAAAAAAAAAAAAAAAGACGCATGGACTAAATATATACATTGGATTCACTGCACATTCTAACCCGCCTGCCACCCAATAACCCCAGGTACCTCTACATTTTACCAGCTACATTCTTTCACTAGGTCACTGCCACACATTTACATTTTCACAGACCTGCATTTTGCATATTGGCTTCTATTCCATCCAGGAGAACACAAAACACCATCAGACTCTCCCTATACCTGAAGAAGGGTGTTTGTGGCCCAAAACTTGCAAAGGACATTTTTTCCAACTATTTAGTTGGTCTATTAAAAGATACCACATTTACCCAAAGAACCTTGTCTGCATATGTCTTTAGAGCAACACACAGCTACAAGCAACACCCCCAGACACCAACATTACATAAAATAAGCTGCTAGACAAATGATTTTCCTTAAGATCTTTGATTTGATCTAGAACAGTTTTCAAATGCTCCGTAGTTTTACGGGTTTTTTTTCCAAAGGTACAAACATCAGCTTCATGCATTTATATTTGCATGATTAAGGCTTTCGATAGCTAAATCTTTCAGGAAGAAACTGTCTTTTGTATATTTTTAGGCCCAAAGGGATTGTCTCATTTATATGACTAACATAAGCTATGGAATTTCATCCAAGTACCCGGCTATGTAGGATCCAAGTACTCTGGGACTTCTACAAATTGTCAGATAAACATTGTCAGTTATTTACACCTACAAGGGTGTAATGAGGCAGGTGGATTTTTAGAAGCCCTCATCTTGAACATCTATGCTACTTTTATAAAACTCCTTCTAATAGTCCCCTCCTCCACCCAACACTTAGTATTACAAGAAGCACACAAACCACTAAATTTTTCAAAGGAAGAGTTAGTAGCCGAACAAATAGGATTGTGTCGTAAATGAATGATTAGATGGCAAAAATCAGTGGCATAGTCGAGATTAATCTTCCCTAAATATTTCATTTCTTTCTTTTGAATTATGGACTTATTTTTATACATATAGTAGCTGAGTTTGTAAATCATTCCTGCATACCAGAATTTTGTTAGAAAACTAGAAGCATGAGGGAAGGGGAGGAACTTATCTAGTGATGAATCCATACCAATGTCAGATGGGCCATTTAAGTTCGATAGGATATTTATTTTGACTAAATGTTATCATACCAGTCCTGTGCTACTTCTGCATTTGTTGGATTAATGTAATAAAACGCTTGCTTGGGAATAGAACTGTCAGTTACAGTCAGTGACTACGTGCAAGATTAACATTTTGCACAGCAGCTAGTGCTACACATATAGCATGCATTTTGTAATTTATCGAGATAGTTGGCGATAAAGGTTTGCTTCACAACACCAGAAAGCATTAGAAACCAAAGGCAGACAAGATGCATGACTGCTGAGCTGCAATCAGTATAAATTATAGTGTTTGTAAAGGAAAAATCCAATATGCAGGGAAAGAAGTGACATCCATTATACCCATCTAAAAATCCAGAAGCAGAACAGTCTTGTGGTGATTACAGATTCTATTTTTTTTTCCGTTCACGCTGAAGAATTTTCAGAGACCTATTTAATGGAAGGGGAGATATTTACAGAAAAGTTATTGGTAGAAAAGTTGAGGTCTAGTTGCCATTTGCATGAAATGTTCTCAAATATAAGTGTGTGTACAGGACTATTGCTAAATAGATTCAAATTTACTAAATATCAGGTAGAAAGCTGGCTTCAGTCTACAGCTGGAGTAAGATTCCTGATATCAAATGGCAGCAATTTTCATAACAGACTAAATGGCAATGTTATCTTTCCAACATTACTGCATGCCACAATGAGCTGATTGGTTTGAAAGTGAAGAGCTTTAGCACAAATCCTTCCAGACTTTGAGCTTCCTGTTAGACGTATATGTAATGAAAGGGAAGCAAGACATTCTCTGTAAAATGCCTGTACCCTCATGGACTACACACATGCAAGTAATTAGATGTTACACACATAAGACACAGGAGAAAACAGATGTCTCACACCAGTCCTGAGGTCAAAGCAGCCCTGCAGTGACCAGGGCCAGATTAACCCTTTAGAGGGCCCTATGCAAACAAACTCGTGGGCCTCTACTTCATACTGTATATTTATATTACTTTTTCACTCAATAATTATATGTAAAATAAACACAACTTGGCCTCTTCTTCACTTAGGACCCTATGCATGTGCCTAGCTAGTTTGCCTATGTGTTAATCCAGCCCTGGCAGTGACTACGGCTGCATCCCAGCTCCTGGAAATGCAGCTTGGCCTCTATGACTCTAGAAGGAGTCATGCTAGGAGTCAGTCCCATGAGCCAACCCTGAGGTGCCCTCAGTTCCACCACACTTCAAAGAGTTGCTGCTAAAACTCCCTGTTTGGTAACCAAAAATCCCACAAAAGCCCTTACCTGCATTATTCTGTCTTGGGCACCAGCAGGGCATCCACTTCAGCCTAGTCAGAAGAGATGGGGAGCTTTCCCCAGAACGTTGCTTGGGGCATTTCAGTCTCGTGTCTGCAGAAACAGCATTTACACATGCAGGCTGCCTTTGCATGCTACCTCCTCTTCTAAACACAGGCAAGTGTGGGTGCAGGAGGGCTCAGCAGGCCCTTGTCTCTAGTTTAGAACAGCACCCATCCTAACTCTCTGTACAATGTAATCTTTGAGAGCCATTCACCCTTGAGTGATGGACAAATGAAGCAGCTGTTCTGGACTCACTGCTTCCCTTTCATAAGGCAGCAGTATGGGGCAGGGGGACCCACATCAACTTTCTTCTATGGGACCCCCAGGCAAGGGCTCAAAACACAACTGCAGTCCCAACATCACTCTCTTCCTTTCCTTTGCTTCCATCCTACAACTCCTACTATTGCAAGGAAGTGCCAACTCCTGAAGCTGCTGTCCCTAGCAGGCTCCACTCCTTTTCCATGCAGCAAGCCTGCTGCAGTCACATAACTCACCTGCAAGGGGATTCTGGCTCATCACCTACACCTGGATGGGGAGAGCCCTGCCTGTCAGGGACAGGTGAACCTCACCTTCTCTTAATGACCCAGTCATCCTTGAGCAGAACACACATTCGCCCTTCGGTGGTTCTTAGATTGGGTTGGGGCATTTTTAAACCAGTCTATGCGTACCCAGCTTCTGTTCTGTTATGGGTGTAGACTGGTTTTGTGTCAGACGTCTGTTCTATTATGGGTATCGACCAGTTTCTGATCACTTATACCAGTAAAATTTTAATGTCTACATCTGGCCACCAAGACAGGGCTAAAGGATTAAACCAACCTGACCAGCAACAAGACTGTCTGAAATCGCAGATTCTTATTTAGAGCAAAACTTATCTCCATAACAAAACCAGTACAAATTTCCTCATTTCCCACATTTTCCCTGATTTCCTTCAAATTGCATTTTTCTCTCATTAACTGTGCGGTGGTGTGGCAGTGCCCAAAACTTTGCACCAGCTTCTTTCTCAAGGTTGAATGCTCCTCATATCTTGACATATTGACTCTGGTAGACTGTACAAAGGGGAGCAAAATGCTGTTGCTGGGGTAGTGCCACCGGCTCTGATAGACAAGGTTCTTTGGGTAAATATGGTATCTTTTATTGGACCAACTAAATAGCTGGAAAAATTGTTCTCTTTGCAAGCTTTCGAGTACAAACATCCTTCTTCAGCTTTGATGGCACTACACCAGGGATGAATGTGGCTCAGTGTCACACAACATCCCAGGGAATAATGCAAGCCAATAAAATAAGATACTAAATTATGGAATTCGTTTGAAGTTGCATGTGTTTACTACATCTGGACAATCTGGGCATCACATTTCAACTGACAGCTTTTTCTTAAGTGGCAGGAACATACCATTAATTACCCTGAGGCCTGAGGGCATGCCAGCTTTCCCCATAGCCTAGTTGCTTCTAAGCTGTGTTTCTGGCAGGGGAAGGGTTTTCAGCTACAAAATATTAATAGTTTAAAACTGCTTTCAAAACAGTATGTGGAGGCGGATAAATTTAGCAAGCATCTTCTCCACATTGGCATACTGAACGCTAAAAAAAAAAAAATGTCTCTGTGTATATTTTTTCTGAACAATTTATCAAGATTTATATCAAATTTGGGTCCCATATTCTAGCTTGAATGACTGATATTTCAGTATTCTATAATCAACTCCCCAGAGAATGGTGATTTTTATTTGTAATACTTCTGCTGCTCTGAAGATATTGCTGCACTGTAAAATAAAAAATAGCTATGTTATGCTATCAGGAAGGGGAAGAAAAAAAATCATACAGATCCCTAAATAAATTACTCCTTTTTTTAAATGTGCACATGCTTTTGTTCGGAGAACGTCACATTGTAGTTGCTCTTTAATCTTATGATCTGTTGATTTACTGTGACACTTAGCACAGTTTGGGATGGTACATTTACATCTATTCTGTTTCTCCAAAGTGGGGCGGACTTTTCAATGTATTGTTACCGTTTAGTAATTACAAATATAAATGTCACCGCTGTCAAAAAACATAACGCACCTCATGCATCAGGACACAAGCTGTTTAAATTCAAACCATTATGGTAAAGCTGTCGCCGCGTGAATATGCTTTGATTAAATTCGCAGACATTAATCATTTTTAATAAAAACTGAATTTTGTCAATGCAGCAGTGAACTTTCAGAAAGATATCAGAATTAAATGATCTCTCTAGGAAGCACTATGAAAGCTTCCTTTGGGAATTGCTTTAAAATTGTAGCTGAGAAACAGCTGTGGTGTATATTTGTAGAAAAGGTTCATAAAAATATTGTTCACACACTGTAGTTTAAATATTTCAAACACAAAGGTAAAAGTGGGAGTCCAAAACAGGTACCCTGAATGTATAAGCATTGCCCACATGGATAAAAGGAGGCTCATTAAATCAGTAGTTGTTTTGCATAAGTAAAAACTGCTGGCATGAGTAAAGGTTGCAGGACGAGGCCAAGGGTATGTCATAATTAGTTTTCACTGTGCTGTCACTTGAACCCCTGGGAAGAAATTTCATTGTTAGCCTGCTCAACAATGCTGAGACATTTTCCATTTTCCACACTGTCAGTCTTAAATCCTATCAGATTTCTGGCTGTGGAAGGCAGACTATCCAGGCAGCTTTATGACGGATACGCTGCACAGGACTGTCCGATTACTGGAATAGGAAAAGCTAAATTTGTTTCTCTCATGCCCTTCCATAGCTGTCGGATCCACTCCTCTGCCAGCCAGCAGCTTTAATCTTTGTCAGACTCGGTAGCTGTGACCCCAAAATAAGTGATTGCAATGGTGACTAATTAACCCAGAGCAGAGCATCCATTTGCAGGACTCAGGTCCCTTTTTTGGTTCTAAAAGAGGGATATCCTGGTCAAACAAACTGCATTATTCCATATATCTATCAGAGAAGCTGCTTCACATCTGGATCAAATTGCAGTCATATAGCGTGGAACATCCACTTGCCATCATGATAGATTGCTGCATCAGTCATACCTGTGAACCTTATTTACAGAGGCACCCCACAATATTTGACTTGGCAGCCATTCCATTTTGACAGCAAATATAGACAAAGACATTTTTTGGCCAAAAGAATATATTACTTTTTAAATGAACTGCCCTGTGTAGTCCTCACTACCACTATCACACACACATGCATCCCTTCAGCTCCTGTCTTGTTAAATGAGAGGGAAATCAGGTCAGTCCTAGGTATTTAAAGTATCTGTCGAAATGGAGGGAGGCTCATCTTGAAGCTATCCTCTTGTCCATCCATGGACACCCTGACACTTTGAGACCAGAAGAGGACAAAAGCAGGAGGGGACACGTGAGTTGTTTTCATTTAGTCTGAGTCAGGTTATGCTCTGAGTTAGCCCTCTGTAAATCAGTGCACTTCCTCTGGATTTACACCTGCATAACTGAAATTCAAGTCTGACCCCCCCACTTTTTTTAATCAGTGTTAACTATTTGCCTTGAAAACAATGAGAATAGGGCTCACCTTAGCCTGACCTCTGGCTGGCTTAGAGCCCAAGAGGTGCAGGGATACAGGTGCCAGCCATTATTAGAGAGCTTGTCCCTTGGCAGCAATCCGGCCTGGTAAAGTGACCACAGGGCAAAAGAGAAGAGGATGCTCTGAGCAAAGTCGGGGATGGGGCAGCAGGTAGTGCACTACATGCATCACAGGAAACGTAGTTGTGTGGATGGAGTCAGGACTCAGGTCATGCTCCTCTGACCAACCATGCTGGCCTAGATCCTGACTCTGCTTTTGCTCACAGCTACCCCACTGCAGCAAAGCCTGTATTAGTAAGAACAGAAATTGGGAGCTGACCCTGCAGCTTGGCACAGTTGGGTGAGGAGAGACAATGATGACACTAACCCATCTTTCATCCCCAACTCCTGCAGTTGACAGTACAGGGTATGGAGAGCAAGCACCCACAGTGGCAATGCAGCTTCAAAGCTGCTTGACTTCAACGATGGTTCTCCAGGGATCATTTCAGGTTTGCAGGATCACTTCAACATGTTGTCCATCCTTTATGCTGGAAGAAGGAGCAGGTGGGATGAAATGTCTCCAGCTGCTCATTTAGCGTCATTCCAGTGGCATAAGGAGACACCCATGGGGTGTCCCAAGGAGATTTACGGTCTCCTCTGAAGTGCATGCAACCAGAGCTTGCCAGAGGATTTTCAGCAAAGCATTTCTTGTTGAAATCAAAACATTTGGGACAACATTAACTCTACAAGTTCCCAGAAGTGAAGAAAAGATTTGAAATGAAAGATCCTTTCATTTGGGTTTGGAATTCTGAAATTTCACTTCGCAACCAATTTTATGAGGGTTTTTTAGTTTTTACATTTTTACAGCACTTCATGTGTGCATCATGCTGTGCTCTCACTGCCATGTAATATGATCACGGCCGGAGTTGAAGACTCTAAAATCCCAAACTTTCTCCACACCAGTCCCTTAATCCAGGCTCATGATCCCACATCCAGTCCAAGTCCAAATGCTATCACTAATTTTAAAGGGGATTGTGACTCTGCTCAGTAAGTGCCACAACCCCATTTAGAGTTACAACCCCTGAGTTTGGGATCCTCAGCTATAATCATGAGGCAGCTGCCACAGAGAGGACTGAACCATAGAATCATAGAAAAATAGCACTGGGAGGGACCTCCAAAGATCATCTAGTCCAACCCCCTGCCAGAGACAGGATCACCCTGTACCCAAGCCATTCTGTACCAATCCATAATCTAAACTCTTCCTAAAACTACCATCTACCCTGACACAATACAAGACATAACATACTAAACTGCCTTAGGTAAAGCAGAGGTATCATGCGAGCCAATGTCCCTGCTTCTACATCTTAAATAGTCGCTGCCCTTCATGATTCTTATAGAATAGGACAGAATATTCAACTACTTTATTGTACTATAATGTGTAGGTAGCATAATATGTTCTGCTACAGGTGACATCATGAAATAATACAAAAAATTAGAAAACCATATTTTTTTAAAAACAAAATCTCAGAGTTCTGAGCCAGACTATGTGCACCCTGTGTTTACATCATCCTTTCTAACTGCTGGACCTCACAGCTGTCAGACTTTACTACTGACTTTCAGCTAACAGAGCTAGGTCTTTCACATCAGACAAAAGAACCTCATGCCTTTATATCCACTGGTCCAGCGTTCTGCCCCCAATGCTAACTACTCATCTGAGAGCCTATGCTTGTACATAAACCTCTCAAGATGCTGGCTCAGATTCCCATCTCTATTACAGTGGTAGAAATCCAAAATATTTCTACTGAAGTGAATTTACACCAGTGGGACAGAACGTCTTTTCCATTCTGTCTGCCCCTTCCCTCCACTAGCAGAAAACCCTTAGCAGCTCTTGCCAGTGTCCATGTCTCAGCATCCATCCCAGCCACAGCTCTGGCATTGAAGATGCAGAAAAACCTAAAGGTCTAGATTTGTGCGCGCTGCACTGGAATATCTTTGCATCTCAATGTGGCTGTTCTGTTTGATGCTGAGAACTAGCCTTTGTGGTTCACCACCTCAGCCTTCTCTAAGGGCTCACAGCCCAAGATCTGGCCCATAGCACACAAGAAGGAAATATTTTATCCCAACAAATTCTAGTTCTGAAAAATGAACACAGCAAAAGAAAAAGAAGCAACCTCCCCTCCCCAACCTTGCACTGGTAACTTCACCTGAAGGTGAAGTACACTGCATCTTCAGGAGCTAGGCATGTGTATGACCCGTCCAGTAAACTCTGCCTGTACAGTAAATTTTACCACATCACTACTCTTATAAATGCCACTACAGGATAAAATGTGCTACTCAGCTGAGGAAGGGCTGATTGATTGAGACTGATTCTAGCAAAGAGAGTTCTGTAGCCTATACACACACACATGCGTGCAGGGTTACTTTGTGTTTTGAGCTGTTTAATTTCTAAATGCACAATTGTCATGAATTCAATGGATGCTTTCTTATGGTGTATAAAATTTGACAAGCTCTAAAATACTTTATAGACCCCCAAAGAGAAGAAATATTTTTTTATGACAAAAGTAATAAGGGCTTTTAAGAAAAATGATTTTAACTCAGGAAACTGTGAGGGCTGTGATTATTCTCTTCTGAGAGTGCCAGAACTGAAAATTAGTGTCTAGATACTGTATTTCTTGGACTGCAGTGCCATGGGTTAATGTTTGGGTTTTTTCCTGTATTTTCTATACCTTTTGCCTTCAGCTGGTATTGAAAATAACTGTTAAAAAACTTTGATGGAACTATCAGCTGGGAAGAAGAAGAGGCTGTAATTAAAATTAAGCCTTGGGTTTAAACAGATATGTAACATATAAACCAATAAATGTCAAACCACAGCTGGCAGGTGCATATGGGTAGTATGTAAGTGGCCCATTTAAGCATGTGTGTGAGTGTGATAATGCAGCCATTGCCATCAAATCAGCATAAGCAAGTGGTCTTCAATAGATTAAACTCCCCTTAAATGCCAATGGGGACACCCTGAAACTCCTGAGGATAGATGATTTGTTCGTTAAGGTCATCTTGTAGCTGAGGTAGGAATCTACAGTGCCTCATGAGCAGTTCAGACAGTCTCAAATATTGTTGTTTAGAGAGGGTCATAAAGCCAACTTTTCCTGGGAAGAAAATCCTGGTTATAAAATGTTCCTCTTGGAAAAATATCCGTTTTCCTGAAGGACACTTCTAACCAACTCAAACCAAGGCTGTTTTCTTTCAAAATGACATTTTGAAGTAAAAATGTTCATTCAGACTCAATCCCAGGATGTCCGTCTTGTTTCAAAATGCCAATTTAAGATGAAGATTTCTATTTTGAGTTGGCTTGCTCTATTCCAATCAAAATCAAGAAGGCATAATTTTTCCATTGGGATTGACATTTTTCTTATTTTGGCATTAGGACAAAAATTATCTTTTTCCTGTTGGGATGCTTAACATCTCAGAGAGCTCTATTGCATTTTCAAAGAGCAAAGAATGTTGCAAACTGCAGGCAGGACCACGAGACACATTTGCTCACACATTGCAGGGCACTTTTCTTCTGTAAATCATTCATCCAGCGCAGATCCCTGTGGACCCTTCATATAATAAAGATGCAAAGGAGTGTGTGGGGGGACATACTTGTGAGCAGTGGTAAAGCAGCCAATTAGTCAGTAACTCCCCACTCTCTTTGCAAACAATAAGCACCAGCTGCATCTGCAGAATTCCCAGATGTTCAAAGAAAGGACATTAACCAACACATGCATTTCTTAAGGGGTGTTTCATTGTTTCAAAAGTGCTTTGCGCTTCATGCCTCAGCTGCATATGGCTAAATTAGGAAGCAGTAGCACAAGAATGAGGATACTGGAAGCAGTCAGCCCTCCTTGTCACCTAGTAATCAGCACTTCACTACTGGTGAGTAGTACTCACAATCCACTCAGCATGTTCCCTGGCTCAAGCTGAACAGCATCTTGCTCTGTGAATAAGTCCACTCAGTTAAGAGGACCATATGGAAAGCAAGAAGCTATCTGGGCCAGGAAGAGGGAGCACAATTTGGCCCTTATACTACTTAGATTTGAAAGACAAAGTGGCATACTGTATTGCTTATGGCCTCAATGCTGCCAACTTGATTAGTAGTGTAACAAGTGGTGGGCAATCACGGCACCAGCCTTGGACAGCACCATAGAGGGGATGCTCCCAGGTCCCCTCTGCCCGCAGCCACCTATTATTCTCTTGAGTGCAGAAGCATAACTAATCAGGTCTGTGCCTCGGCACATCTCCCTTCTCTGTCTGCTGCCCCAGCCCTGCTTTCCTGCCACGCCTTTCACCACCAAATTCACTCCCTGTGCCAACTAGCAGTGGTTGGAATTGGTGGCATGTTTCCTTTCTTGTATTCAGTGTGTTCCCTTGCCCCTCAGCTGCTAGCTCCCTGGCCCTCCCTGCTCTCTTTCTAACACCTGTAATACAGCCCCCACCACTGAATTCACCTGTCCTCCCCACAGCAGTTAATTTTGATGGAAACTGGCAGCAAGATTAAGAGGAGGCCACAGCTGCAGTAGGAGGGCATGAGAGCAAGCAAGAGGGAAGTCCTTGGCACAGAGCAGGGAGGGCTAGGGCAGAAGCAGGCACTTCAGGCACTACAGGGAAATAGTTCAGGAGATGAGGAATGCATGGAGCAGGGTGGAGAAGGAGGATGCTGGCCCAGGGTGCAAACCTTACTTGTTACATTTCTGATCTGGATGTCAGAGAAGCTCTTCTCTTTACAGCTCCACTGTAAGGAGGTGAGGACAATTCATTCTTTGGCCTGCTGTCAGAATGGTGCTCCTTGCACAGGGTGTACAGTACATTGATACAGCCCAAAGCAAGGCCCTACCCACAGTAAAGTATGGGAGAATTAGATTCTTTGTGAATCGGTGATTGAGAAGACTCCCTGCCCATTGTCCCCAGTAAAGGTGTCTGTTATTCTACTGACAACTCACAGGGACGTGTCTGCTCTGGACAGGACTGGCCCTGGCCCTAATGCAGCTTCTCAAGGCAGCCGTAGACAGCATGGGTACTGTTTGTGGCATGACCAAGCAGTAGTGTAATTAGGGGTAGGCGAGTGGGGCACTAGCTCCAGGCCCTGATTTAGAGGGGAACCACATACACATGCTCCAGCAGGCTTTTTCCCCAGGGCATAAAACGCACTAATTACTCCTCTGTGGCCATGTTCTGGTGACCTTCACTAGGGCTCCAATGTACAAAGAAATGCAGAGTTTGCAGTACTGACCCCTGTCCTTGGAAGAAGAAGAAAGTAGAAAGAGCTATGACTCTACCACTCAGTGTGCTGGCCAGCAAAGCTGAGGGGATGCTGTAGACTAAGTAGGCATTAAGGTGTTTATTAATAGTGACATGGTATAGCATTTTGTTGCATTCACTTGACCAAAGTTTGGGTAAGAGAAGAAGAGGCAAAGAAAATGATCAGGCCAGAGAATGGCACAAGGCACGAGCGATTTCAGAAAATTCAAGATGGAATGGAAAAAAACTCAGTCTGAGGTCTCATCAAAGTTGCTTAAAGTCCATTTAGTGATTAGATGAGGCTAATTCTAGGCAAGATATAGCTTATATAGGTAATAAGAATAGGCATAGCTGCTATTCTAATTAATATTCCTATTAGGAACACTTGTTAATGTTTTTTACCTTCAGTAAGCTTTTTGATATTTTAACTATGGAGTATAAACAGCTGAATTCATCTCAGAATCTTTGCTCTTCTGCTTTGAACTAGTTCTTGCTGATTAGCCTATCTGCAGATGAACTAAGATAAGCGCTCTTTTAAAACTTAATTTGAAATGTAGATAAGAAGGTCCTTTTCCTAATGGGCTGACCACCTGTTAGAGCCCTTGTTAAAAGACTTTATGGCTTAGAAATGTTAAGATGAAATTGCTTTCAAATATCGATGATTGTTATGCCTTGAGATTAACGTGCCTTTTGTAAATTTTAATCATTGGCCTGATATGCCTTATCTGTACTGTTTTAGTCATTTATTTCTTTTCTGTATTTTGTTATTGAATTTGATATTAAAAAATAGAGACAGTCTTATACTGTGAGTACTTTTGGTGGGATTGGCTCTCTGAACTTTTCTTGGTTCTCACAACCCATCTGAGGGTCAACAATGGTCAGGGTATATCACATGACTGCTCACCCCAGGAGCACTGCTGGGCATCACACCTTGGAGAAGCATATTTGGCACTCCCTTAGAATCATGAACCCGCTCATTTCCCCCTATTAGGGCTACACCTAAAGGTAGAGGGATCTCATAAAATACATAGTCTACCTCCTTCCATTCTCACCTGGAGCCAAAAGAATTCTTGCTGCTCATTCTGTTTCCATAGCTGAATATTTTCTAAGAGTTCAGCTATCCCTCCTTTGCTTGCATCTGCAGCACTAGCTTTCTTCACAGTGGTCTCCCATTCAAGACCTAGCCAGGCCCAGGACAGTTCAGCTTCCAAAATCAGGTATACCCAGTCTAGTGTGCTCACAGCAGATTACAGCATAGAGTCATAGAGAAGTAGGGATGGAAGACACCTCCATAGTTTCATAGATGTAGGGTCGGAAGGGACCTGAGCAGATCATCAAGTCTGACCCCCTGCCATGGCAGGAAAGAGTACTGGGCTCAAACGACCCCGGCAAGGTGTTCATCCAGCCTCCTCTTAAAGACCCCCAGGGTAGGAGCCAGCACCACTTCTCTTGGAAGTTGGTTCCAGATCCTAGCCGCCCTGACAGTGAAGTAGCACCTCCTGATATCTAGTCTGAATCTCCCCTCTGCCAGCTTGTGACCATTATTTCCAGTCACCCAGTTAGTGCCCTACTTTTACCTTGCTACCAAGAGCATGTGCCAGTGCTCTAATCCTTAACAGGCTTCTTTGTTTAATGTTTCTAAATATCTTCTCACTAGACATATCACAGACAACCAGACAGCTGCTTCAGCCCCCTCAAACATGGCCTTTCTAATTGGCTGAGCCAGCTGGGGGTTTGGTGCCCTTCTTTCCCCACAGTACAAGTGAAGGAATAATTTGAACAAAATCAAACACCCCATGAGACTCAGCAATGTTTGTTTAACTCCAGAATTGGTGTCAGCATTCACACACGCACGCTCCCTTGTAGCTGCTGACAACAGAAGTTCCAAGATATCACACGAGATGCTGTGGCTGCAGCATTCCCAGTTCAACCACTTTCAGGGGACATCAGAAATCGCAAAGAAAGCGGTTTGACCTCAGAAGCAATGCAGCCCTTTGCATAGAATAAAGAAGTTCATAAAAGCTTCGGAGACTTTTCAATGTTCTTCTCAACAGAAACCTCAAAGCTTTTCAGATCCTCTTGTGGCTAAATGAAATGCACACAGAGCTGTAAATTCCATTCCTTTCTTTTTTGTCTTTGAGTGGCAAGAGTTGTAAACTGTAGTTATTTAAGTTACAATGCCTTTTTACATATATTTATTCAAGACAGCAGTTTTTTAAACCTTCTGTTAATAATAATATGAAGTCCTCTTAATTAATGGAGCTCGTAAAAGCTACACTGGCATCCAGAGCTAGAATTGACAAGAGAAATTACTTCTGCAGAAACATAACAATGAACTTGTGTGCAAATCACAATACTGATAAGAATTATGTACTGCATCTGGTTTCAATTTGCAGTTTTGACCTTTCACTGAAAATGAATTTTAATAGGCAATTGACTTAAATAATTGGTATGTGTCCAAATCAATATGGGAACGTGATGGCTAAGTGGTTAAAATAATTGAGGTGTATGCGATTTTTTTAAAAGACTTTAAGATTCAGGTCATAGAGTTCATGTTTACAGAGATGAGAATTCAGCTGTAAGGCTGGGCTCACACTAAAGCAGCAAGTATGTGCAACATTTGGCAAACCGTCTTTTTATCTCCTGGAGCATTCTCAGGGGAGCATTATAGAGTGAATGATTCCCTCACTCTAATAAAGAAGCAGGGTGCAATTCTCAAATCCTTTGCTCTTGTGTTTGGGACAATGAAGATAGTAGCTCTATGCTCTCTTTGGTAAGGCGGGTAGATAAACACACTTACCTCCCATTGTCGGATGTTAGTGCAGTCTTTGGGCATGCCTCTTAACGTGGACAATGGCAGGTTTATAGCACCGGAGACTATTAAGGACATGTTCTCTCTTCTCTAATTCACACAAACAAATTTAACACCAGGCATTAGAAACACAGTTACTATATAGGCAGAAGGCAGGGCAGGGTGGCACCTTAGAGACTAAGTGGGTCGGAAAGTTATAAGCTTTCATAGGCAACAACATATTGCATCAGATGCTATGAATACAGTTACTCTACAGTGAGAAAAAGGACTTTGAAAGATGGCCCATTGAGGTTCCATGTTATTTTATGACAGCTTCTTTTTCCTACCTGCCAGCACTTACCAGCTTGGTCTGGGACTGAAAGGTCCAGCTGTGCCCTGCTACCTCAACAACATCCCCATTGCTGTGGATTCTACGCTGCTGACGATTTTGTCAATGATGTAGCAGGCAGACCACCTCCATCCTGGTCTTCCATCGCTGAGCTGGCCTTGAAGATCTCACAGAGGAACAAACTTTTGCATTGGTAAAATGAACAGATACGACTCAGTGGCACACGCAGATCTCAAATGCAGTCTGAGATGCTGCTCCTCACTACACTTATAGGCATCTGCAATTTTGGGGTGATGAAGAGGAGAGCTTTGCTGCTTACAAAGAGGAACAAGCCCTGCCCTGTACTCATGTACAGCTGTATTCAAGGGGATGATGTGGGTGTGATGCAGAAGAAAGATTCCCCCAGAAACTGATGCTTCAATTTGCCCTACTTTTAAATAGCCTCTGTGCCAGGTTCATCACTGAATGCTGACCAGTGGCTCTAATGTTGAGCAGAAGGATTCTGGCTTTTTTACAGTACATAAGAGATAAGTCTAGAGCTGGTTAGAAAATATCTTATCTTTTCCCACAGAAAACTATGAATCTTTAACAGAAACTTGGACACTCCCATTTCAATGTAGAAATCCTTCCTGGAAAGTGCTGTCTGAGCACTTCAAACTCCCAGTCTCCACTCTAGACTGAGCCACCTGATCAAATGGCATCTCCTACAATGAACTAGGATTTTACCCTCTGACAAGAAGTAGACAGGATGTAATGGGAATTCAGGATTCATACTGTATTGCTACTGGGGAACCCATCCAGTAAAGGGGAATGAATTCATAGAAAAATCCAGAGTATATTTCCCAGGGAGCACTGCAGCAGCATCGCCAGTTCTAAATACCGTAGTTTTGGAACTTTCAGGTTTTTGCTAAAAAAGTTCAAAAATTTCTGTGGAAAGTGGGTGTTGTTGCAAAAAAATCACCTATATTGTTTTTTTTTTAGAAACTTAGTTTTGCATTAAAAATAGTTTCATTTGAAAGCTTTCCTAAATTAACCGTTCTCACTCACAGAGAAGACAGAACTGCCTTTGCAGATGCTTAGCCACTGCAGAAGACCAGCATCTCCACTTGAAGTCTTTGGTATTGGCCATTAAGAGAGAGAATCCTGGATTGGATGCATCTGTCTCCTCACATATTTATATGTCAACTGCTGCTACACTCTGGTGTCTATGATTAACATAAGACTTGGAATAAGCAGGGGTATCACCGAGCATGGCCCTGGGTGGGACCTTGCCAGCTGTTGTGAAGTGCTGAGTCCCCTTGATGAGCTGTGCCCCTGTCAAATTCAAGTCTTAGGAAGAGAGTTGGTAAAAACATGTTCACTATTAACAGCTGCTCTTGTACCTGCCCCATGCTCAGATTCCTTCCCTTAGATCCATCTCTCTTCTCTGCAAACCAACCAGCTGTGGCTGAATGTAAGACAGGGCAGGGAGAGGTGGGACTATCCTGCTGACCCATGCTGAAATGGGTCCAGATGCAACTCATTTGCTTCACTCCAGGTTATAAGGGAGTTTCTGCTCTGCTTCCTGGAAGAGTGGGAAGTTTGGACTTGATGGCTATAGTAGGATAGACTTTTGTAGGGTGGGTGATTTGAAACTTTTGTCTGGCTCCAGTCAGATGCCTCTGTCTTCGGTGGCTGGCATTGGCTGCAAAGAGAACAGCTGTTTCGGGAACTAAGATGTAGGTCACTAGGGTAACGGATCTGGCTTTGTTTGTATTCAAAACAGCTGCCTCACTTGGAGGCTGAATGGCTAATTGCAGGGAGCAGGCACTAAGGAGCCAGAGGGGAGTGTGCTTGGAAACACTGAACAAGAAAGCAAAACTGCTTAAATAAATACAGCTAAATGGTCTGGCCCTTCTGGGGGCATTGAGCTGGTATAGATCAGTGGCCTTTAGCAGGCCTTTTCCAGTTCATACCATGGCAAGATTGGACTTGCTAGAGCAGTGCTTCTCAATCTTTTTTTAGACTCAAAGTACCTCTCCATAACTTTGAGAATTGCATGGGACCTGAATTCAAAAACTAATTTATTAATTACAGGGTCTACTAATTTATTAATTATAGTGCCTACCTCACTGCAGAGGGGACAGGCAGTGAAAGTGGAGGAGCAGCTAAGCAGGGAGAGTTGGAGCTTGCCCTTACCTGATTATTTCTTCACACCTGAGCCTGCCTTTATCTGCTTATCTCCTCACACCATGCTTCTCTCTTCATACTTCCTGCCTGCCCTTCAAAGGATCTTGTGGCACCCCAGGATGCCCCACACCCTGGCTGAGAACTGCTATACAGGAGCAATAAGCCTGAGGCAAAGGAGAAGATGCAGATGCCTAGGAGGCAGTCATCTATGTGTATCCCTTTTAGATATGAGACCCTAAAGAAGATGTTGCTGCAGTGCTTTCTTTTTAGTGTCAGAACTCATGGTAGAGGTGATATCTTTTATTAGAACAACTAGATTTTGCAAAAAAAAAAAAAAAAGGCTTTAATTTAATTTCTTTCTAGTGTGTCCTTCTTAGGGCAAGGGTAGTCACAGCCACACTTAGCTGGTTAAATGAATCATCTTTCTGCAGTGAAAGGAAGGGTCAGGCTAAGAAGGAGCACATGTCAGAAGTGAGAGCTGATAAGAATGGTACTCTCCAGTCCCTAGGTATTGCTACCTGTAGGGTCTGTGTTAAAGATAAAACTGAGCATGCTGCTAATAAATGCCTAATTCTACAAGCTTTGCCTGTTTGTTTCTCTCTACGAGCAGCCCCACAGACATGACTGTTTTAGAGTATTCATTCTTGAAAAAAGCCTGGTCTCTACAAACATGTAATCCCACCCACCTGGAATCACGTAACACCATAATACCCGTCGCAGCCAACCCCCACATGAACCAATCCCTGGAATGCTTCCAATAAATCCCTGTGACAACCTCCCTGTTGCACTTTTCCTGATACAGTCTTACAATGACAACCTCCAGTCCTTTGCAAGTACAAGTGTGCTGCCTCTTGTACGGCTGAATTTAAGGTACAAACCCATTCCTAAGAGCTGCCCCCAACTCGTGGAGAAGCTGAACTGCACAGGATCTCAGTTAGCCTACAGCACATCATTTCCCTCAGACAGGAGAAGCCTCCAGACTTCTACGACTTGCTCCTGGCTCTTCTCCAGCCCCTCCTGACAAAGCAATGGTAAATCAACCGCAGGGAACAATCTGCGCTGGCAGGGAGGGAAGGGACCAGATGGCCCTAGAGAAAACCCTTCTACCCTAACATCTAGGGATTGCTGACCTGAACAGGTGCAGGTGATATTTCTCTCTTATGAGAAAGGGAAGCAGCACAGGCTGCCTGTTAGCTTTTGTTAATGTCTGAGAGAGGCCTGCAGGAGTGTCTGCTATCGACATCAGTGCTTTTCCTTGTCTGTGTTCAGGCCAGCAACCTATGGCAAAGGCCTGGGGAAAGAGACTAGGTTTGAATGCAGCAGGGCAGAAGGGAGAAACTGTGTGAAACTGTGAAAATGTGTGAACTGAAATCAGGAGGCTGGCTTAGCAGCAGGGTGAGAGGCTGCACCACAGTAAGAACATAGGAACAGAAGAAGTGCCATCCTCGGTCAGAGCAACGGTCCATCTAGCTCAGGAGTCTATCTCCGACAGCGACAGAAATGGATGCTATAGACAGCGAGAACCATACAGAATTATTTCTAGAGTGATTTATCCCCTCTTCAGTACTCTCCCTGGCACCCACCATTATTGGCTTAGAGATGCCCGAGGAAACATCTCCAACCATTCTGTTGAAATGGTTTTCCATGGTTTTTGATTCCAGCCATGAATAGATCAATTGTCCATTAATTCATGCAGTCCCATTTTGAACCTGGCAATGCTATCTGCCTCCACCACCTCCTGTAGCAATGAAGTCCATAAGTTATCTGCATATTGTATAAAAATATTTTCTCTTATTAGTTTTAGACCTTTCACAGTGAGGTTTCAGCAGGTGCCCTCTAGTTCTAGTATCCTGTGACTTGGTGAACAGGGGCAGATCCAGAGGGGGTGAGATGGTGCTATCACACAAATACCTCTTTGCTACCAAGAGCTGTGATCTGGGTTGCTGGATACATGCACAGTGAGGCCTCTGCAGCCACTCCAGTCTCCTTTTCATATTCCTGGGAGTAACTGATGAGGGAAATCTGCAATGTTGTCAGAGAGAGGCAACTGAGGGAGCTCGATGCTTGGCAAGCCACTTTGCCAAGCTGACCTCATCTTTCATAATGCTTGTGATGCTCTGTGAGGCAAGGTTGGTGGGGATTAACCCTGTGCAGTGCTTTCAGGCCCAGCATTTAGCTAGAGTGCAAGTATTTTGATATCACTGTGACCGACAAACAGGAGGCACGTCAAAACAGCTTCCACACTTTTGTGTTCCAGGAGTTAAAGAAAAGATTCATTTGAGATCATCCCAAAGATGGGGTGAAGTAGGCCCTGGATAGGGCATCTGATATGAAACCAATGCTCTACTTGATCCTAGCAGAAAGGCCATTAAAAAGAAATCAGAAGAAACCGGCTGAAAGCAATTTATTGGTTTACAAAATGATGTATTACATGCGCCGTGGCTCCAGGTTTGCGGTAATTTAGGCTGGTATTGATTGAGGAGAGACTGGGACATATTCCACTGGCTTCTTAATTTCAGTCTGATTTGGCTGCAATTTGCAGTTGAGAAGCAAGTTTAATGAGATGAACACAAACCAAGCAATGATGCCCCCTGCCCAGCAGGAGCCAACAGTCCCCACTTTGAAAGCAGTGTGCAAATGACTTAGAAGGCAAAGCAGAGAAAACAAGATGGGTTGGTAACCGATAAAGTGGATCTGCGACACATTTGTGATAGGCGTCACCTGAATACATATTTGCTGCCTGCCCTACCCCCCAAGATATACGTGCTGTCTGTTTCCTTATATTATTGTGCTAATTTTGATTCAATTGGCACTGATTAGATAGCACAATAAAGCCCAAGTACACATGGACACTTACAAAGGCCTCTAATCACGTCATTACAGCCATGGGATGAGTTGGTAGAGCTCCAAATTATTAAAGTCATACATTACTGTCCTGGAGAATGGCATATCTGCCCTCAGGAAAGGGACAGGTGGTAAGTTAAGTGCCAGTCTACTGAACGTGCAAATGCATACTTGGTCTGTGGGATAGTGGTCATAGCACTCATCACACAGGGAGGGAAAAGATGCTGACTTTGGGAAGCAGGGTTTCTGCCATGACATCGTTATTTGGGTTGGGAGGAAGGGACAGCACTGCAGATCACCTCACTGGGTGGGTTTGTATGAGACAAAGTGAGCACCAGGGAGTTGGAAAGGCAAAAGTAGCTTTTTCCACCTTGCATCCTCCTTATCCTGGACTGTCAAGGGGCAAAATGGCTCCCAAGCTTGGCTTGAGAGACAGAGGGGTCTGCTCTCAGTTACTGTAGCCTTGCCAGAGGTGCCCCAGGTTCTGTGCCCTCGGCATGCCCCCTATAATGACGGTTTGGGAAAGGTAGCTCACAGCTATATTCAGTGGTGCTTGCTGAGCTTGGAAGGTTCTTACAGACCCTGCATGCCACAGCAGTTGAAGGGGGCTGTAGGAGGAAGTCAAATCCCTCCTCCTGGTCTGACTCCACCAGCACATATGCTTGGTGTCCTTTGTTATTAATGCATTAGCATAAAGTGATCACTCAAGTTCCACCTGCCTGCAGTGAGAAGAGAGGCTGAACAGGCCATGCAACTACTTTAAACTGACTTTTTCCTGTGTTCGCAAGCAAAATGAAGTGTGTTCCGCATGAATTCCAAGATTTCATCCGTTTAAAGAACAATGCTGTGTTGCATTCACAGACAGGCAGATTCACCTGTCATGGAATGTGTGGGAGAGGATGGACACAGTTCTTTGGGGAAACCGGTGCCGTTTGCCAGGGAAGGGCCCAGACATGATTCCTTTGCCAGCTGGGGCTAACTTGAGCCCCACGTACTGGTACTAATTGGCCCATCCTGCAGATCTCCCATGCCAAGGAAAGGATGGTTGCCTTACACCTTCATCGTGCACAAGTGCTCAACTGATATTGCCAGGGAAAGCCAGTCGCTCTGGGCAGGAGGGTGGAGGATCCTGCAATGGCGCCTTTCCAGGCACAGACTCCTGGGGAGGGGTAGCAACATGGCTCATCCACTGCCTCTCAAAATTTCTACAAGGCAGGAGAGCTACGAATCTCAGCTCCCAGAACAGAAATGGAATAAGACGCTTGGCACACGCTCATTGGCGCAGGTCAATACTGCCAGTGAGTCAGCTACGATGGTTGGCTTGATTCACAGACAGCTCATTCCCACCTAGCCCCTAGGTCTTGTTCCAAAAAATGAAGGGTGGAATTTGAATCACAGATTTCCTTTCACATGGCAGCACAGTGTGGCCACACTGCAACACCTGGAAGAAGTTTTTTTGTCTCTATCTGTGCCTTAGGGTAACTGATAGCCTGGACCACACAAAGAGACACCATCACAGGCAACCATATCCCTCCAGGTCCTATTATCTGTGAACCTCCTGCTGGATCTCTCTTGGATCATGCAGCACTGCCTACCTACAGCTTTCTAAGCCACAGGCTCTCTCACAAGCAGGAGGCTTGAGAGAGAGGGCACAGCCACTGTGGGTCACTTAGAGGCACAAATTTCATGAACATCTTACTGACAGCTGCCCTAAATGTCAGCAACAGCTCAGAGATCCCCTCCACTGTGCTCTTGTATTGATTGTGGAGGTCGCAAGGAAAGGTGCAAGTAAAAAAGATCTATTACCTGGCTTATGCCAGCAGTCAGGTGTTGGATAAAAATAGATGAGCCTGATCTTGTGTGAATCTTGAAAGCATGTGCTTTATAGCACTTCTTAGCCAGATGCTGGCAGAGAGAAAGGAGGAACCGAGGTGGCTGAGCCAATTAGTGTCTCAAAGCATTTTCCGGTGCGAAAGCTTTTCTGATCTCTAAACGCTTGTTCATTTCAGTTCTGTAATATTGCACTTGTGAGGCTCTTCACAGAAATGAGCAGGCTTTCACAGATAAAGGGAAAGGTGGCTTTTTGCTCCAGCAGGGTGCACTGGCGGACCTTCAGGCCTGCCGATCAAGCTGGCTGGAGCTCCTGAGACCACACAAAAGCTCATGCCAGGGTCTCCTTTCTCCTGATGACTCATACTTGCTCCCTAGGTGGGAAATCATTGGGAAGCTCAAAATGCAGCTCAGCATGAGTGAGTGTCTCTGGATTGGGCCACTTCATGGTAAAGGGTCACTTGTTCACTGATAGTCATATGAGCTCCTTGCTCTTGGTTCTCAGACAAGGGAGCGTGGTAGCAGAGCGGTTAGTGTCGCACTGGGGCTATGGAGGCATTTTCTTAAGCCCTGCCATGGACTCATGCTGAAGACCAGACCGCAAATGGGGACCCAGCCAGTTGTGTTGAGGAATCAAAGGCAGTCAGACATGGCGCTGACCACACCACTCCCTTGTGCTTCCCTAACTACAGAAACTGGTGTGCCTCAGTCATGCTGGCCCAAGGGCTGCTCTGCTTTGGAAAGCCTCTGACTTTGATTACTTCATGACAGGCAAAATTCAATCTCAAAGAAAAACCAAAGCAAACTGGTGGCTCTGGGCAAAACAGATGGCATGAGGCTCCCACAGAGAATCACTCCTGCCCTGAGCACACAGAAGTGCAGAGAAATCCATGCAGGAAGCCCAGCCCTCAGCTGCAGGGACTCCTCTCCATCACTAACAGGTTCTGAAATGAAATCCAGCTGCCTGCACATCTCCTTGCTTTGCTTCAACCCAGGAAGCAAGGAACTCAGAAGTTATTGGCAGTTTTAATTAAAGTCAGAGCACACCAGAATAGTGCAGTGCTTGTTCCAGACAAGACTGCAATAACCGTCGCTCATTAAACAGAGCAGCAATATTGTTCGCCAGAGACGAGGACATTAGCACAAATAATTGGCATTGCTCGGATGGGGAGCCTGTTCAGCCAAGAGGAGGATTGCAGGGATTGCTCCAAAGCCATAGGAAAATGGTTCTGGGCAAAGGCATCTGCTCTTGAAGAGAGGGCAGGGAGCAGAGCTCCTGGTGCAGAAGGGCAGGCAGCTCTCTTCTATAGCCAAAGACCCCAACGCAGCCCCTTCACTTCTAAGCATAGCCTCTTTGGGAGATGTGCTGAACTAGTGTGCTCTCCAGCTAGTCTGCCCCTGCCTCAGGAGCCCCCTGGAAGAACTGTCTCAGGGATCACAGAAACACAGAGAAGTAGGGCTGGAAGGGACCCCCAGAGGTCATCTCGTCCAACCTCCTGCCTGAGGCAGGATCATTCCTATCCAAACCATCCTGTACAATACATAATCTAACTCTACATAAGTCTACCACCAACCCTGACACAACATAGACCTACCACCCTAACCTGCCACAGGTAAAGCAGGGGAAACATGGAAGTTGACATCCTGCTTCTATGAAATGTTGTCAATATGTGCTTAAGAGATCCCAAGTAAAGGGCTATGCCCCCTGCTACAGAGAAAGGCAAAAACCCCACAGTTCATAACAATCTGACCATGGGGTAAACTTTCTTCCTAACCCCAAGCATGGTGATCCATCTGATCCTGAGTGGAAGGGCAAAACCCTTTCTGGCTTTGCTGCCAGCAGGAGCACTGGCACACCCCAATCAAGTCCCCAGCCTTGGCTGTAGCCAACACCCAATGCCTCTGAGGGAGGCTTAAAAACACCCTGACACATGTAGCAGAAAGGTGAGGTGGGGGCAACCAGCAAGACTCAGAAACATGGGAAATGCCCATAGCAGAACATAGGCCTAGCAATGCTAGATCATCCCCAACCAGTGGCTGTCTAACCTCTTCTTGAGCACCTCCAGTGATAGAGACTACACTTTCTCGAGGCAGTCTGTTCCACTGCCTCACTTCTAACAGTGAAGAAGTTTTTTTCTGGATATCCAATCCAAATTTACTTTGCTTCAACTTCAAGACATTGGTCCATTTCTTCATCTCTGGAGCAAGAAAGAAAAGGTGCTTTCCCTTTTCTTTATGGCAGCCCTTCAAGTATTTGAAGACTGCTATCATGTCCCCTCTTAAGAATCTTTTCTGCAAGCTGAACGTGCCTATGTTGTATGACTTGCCTTCCAAGCCTTTTATCATCTTTGCTGCCTGCTTCTGGACCCTCTCCAACTTCTCCACATCCATTTTAAATGTGAATCCCAGAACTTCACACAGTATTTCAAATGAGGCTTAACCAGTACTGAGTAGTGAGGCATTATCACCTCCTGTGTCTTGCACCTAATGCTTCTATTGATGCATCCCAAAACTGCATTCACCATTTGTGCGGCTGCATCATCTTGCAGACTCGTATTGTGTCTGTGGTCTACCAAGACTCCCAAATTCTTTCTCATAGTGCTGCCATCCAGCCTGGGATCCCTCATTTTATATTTGTGTTTATTATTATTCCTCCCAACTTGTAGCATTTTGCATTTGTCCACGTTGAACTTCATCCTGTTAACTCTAGCCCAGCTTTCCAATTTGTTGAGATCTTTCTGAATTGTGCTCACAACCTCCAATGTGATTGCAATCCTCCTTAGTTTTGTGTCACCTGCAGACTTGCTCAAGACACTTTTTATACCAGCATCCAAAGTGTTAATAAACACATTAAACAGTACCTGGTCCACAGGACAGACCCTGTGGGACTCATAGGCAGAGGGAGAAAAAATGATTTTGGTGTGCATGTGCCCTGCCCCCAGCAGGCAAGTCTTTGGGAAAGGGGCAGGGGAGGGGAAAGGGTTGTGGGGTGGGGGCAGGGGAGAAAGGGAGTGAGGCTGGGACGGGGGCAGGCCCTGCACAGCCAAGGTGGGGTGCAGGAGGGAGCTGCAAGTGGCTCGTCTGGGGGGGCGGGCAGCACGGGGAGAGGGTGGTGGCTCCCACAGCTGCACACACCCCAGGAGGCACGGGGGGCGTGTGCCCAGGATCTGCACGTGGTGAGGAGGGCTACCACTGCAGACTGGGCCTGGGGCTGCGCTGAGCTCTTCTTGATGGGATGGTTGGGCCACGCTGTGCTCGGGGTGGGTAGCTGCAGTACTGGGAGTGGAGACTGGGGGGGCTACGGCAAATTTTGGGGTGGCTGCAGCCCCCCCCATAGCCCTCCACTCAGTGCTGCCTCGCGCAGATCCAGGGCACACCCCCCATGCTTTACAGGGTGCGTGTAGGAGCAGAAGCCATGCCCCCCCCAGACAAGCTGCTCACGGCTCAGGTCTGTGCCCGCGTGTAGGGCCTGCCCCAGCCCCACTCCCTCCCTCATCGCTGCCTGCATGCACTTCCCCACTCCTACTGCAGCTGCTGTCCTGCATTTGGGGGTCTAATCCCCATTAGCCCCTCCCTTCGGCCGCCTATGCTGGGACTCCACCCAAAATCTTCTGCCATCCTGATGTGGACCTGTTAATAATAACCCTTGCTTGTGGATATTGAGCCAGTTATCTATCCACCCTGTAGTAGTTTTATCTGACCCAAATTCCTCCAATTTGTTATGAGAAGGCTGTGTGGGACCTTGTCAAAAGCCTTGCTGAAGTCCAGATACCTATATCCACAGCATCTCCTTTATCCACCCAAGTAGTCACTTTGTCCAAGAAGAAGATAAGGTTTGTTTGACATGATTTGTTTTTCATACATCCACGCTGGCTGCTTGTGATCAGCCTTCCCTCCTCCAGGTGCTAGCAAATGGCCTTCCTTAGGATATGCTCCCATAACTTCCCAGGTATTGAGATGATCTAGTTAATCATTACTATGTTGTGGGGTAGGGCAAATGTGTATTCAGGAGATGCGCCATCACAAATGCATCACAGACCCATTTTATTAGTGGCCAACACATCTTGTTTTCTCTGCTTTGCCTTCTAAGTCATTTGCATGCTGCTTTCAGAGTGGGTACTCCTGGCTCCCGCTGGGCAGGGGGCATCACTACTTGGTTTGTGTTCATCTCATTAAACCTCCTTCTCAACTGCAAATTGCAGCCAAACCAGACTGAAATTAAGAAGCCAGTGGAATATGTCCCAGTCTCTCCTCAATCAATACCAGCCTAAATTACTGCAAACCTGGAGCCACAGCACATGTAATATGTAATTTTAACTGCATAAATTGCTTGTGATGTGGACACATCACACACACCATTACCAGGGAGCTGACAAGTAGCCCAATAAAAGGTTCCACCTGTGAGCATAATCTCAATCCAATTTACAACAAGATTTTTGCATCTCAAGCCCAAGGGGATGTAGCAGATTGGGGGCTCTGCTCTAGTTGTACCTTTACAATTCTTTGGGAGAGGGGTATTTTGTGGAGGTGTTGACATGGTGCTTGCTTGCTTTGATGTTTCTTGAGACTGGGTGTAGTTTGATCAAGAAGCCAGTCAGGTTCTCTGCAGCAATATCAGCCAATTAATTGGTAAGGACAAGCAGATGAGTATGGGCTTGATGAGCTACACTGGTGGAAGAACCTTTCAGGAGAGGTACCACTGATGCAATGAACCAGGATAGCTGGGTAGGACTGATCTTTCCTTCGGTTTGCTCAAAAATCTACAAGACAGGTGGAGATAACCTAGACAGCTCAGTGAGCTGAGTGGGACAAATTTATCCTTGGTGTGACTGACCAAAGTCAGTGAAGTTACCTCCAGAGTTGCTTTTATATCTTTATATTAACTAGCAAAGATGGATCTAAAACCTAGTGTTTTCAAAGCTGGCATTAGTATGAGATTGCAAGAACAGAGCAGATATGCCTTGCAGGGACCATAAATAAAGCTGTGTTGCACCATTGTTAATAAAGCATCTTCCATTTGTGCCCACAATATCCCTGTTCTCAATGCATTTTACTTGCCAAATCTTGATTTTCCTGTTACTGCCTTAAAGAGGAAGCTTTTGGAATGACTATTTTTGGACTGAGCAGTCAAGCATTTGATTTGAAAAGGGTGGTAGCATGGGAAAAGGCCTTCTTTTTAATAAAAGATATAAAACCAGACATATTGACTTCAGTGGAGCTCTCCCAGCTTGGACCAGCTGTGGCTCTGGTCCAGAATAAATAAGCCCTATGCACCTTCCCACCAGTTGAAGAGTTTGACTACACTTTCAAAAGAAGTGCTGAAATAGGACCTGGCTGGTTCAACACTGAGAAGTGTAGTACTCCATTTGGGGAGGAAAAATCCTTAAACTTACAGGGTTGGTGGCACTACACTAGCTAGCACCACATCTGAAAACGACCTAGGGATCATAATTGACCATAAAATGAATGAGCTACCAGTGTGATGCTACAGTTAGCAGAACAAACAATATGCTGACATGCATCAAACGATGCATCTCAAGCAAAACTAAGGAAGTTATTCTCCCGCTCTACTAAGCATTGTTGAGGCTGCAGCTGGAGTACTGGTTCCAGTTTTGGGTGCCACACTGCAAGAAAGATGTGGAGAAACTTAAGAGAGTCCAAAGAAGAGCCACTCATATGATTAGAGGCCTGAACAGCAAGCCATACGAGGGTAGCCTGACAGATATGGGATTGTTCAGCCTAGAAAAGAGAAGACTTCAGGGGGATTTGGTAGCTGCTTACAAATATATCAGGGGAGAGCATCAGGAGGTAGGCAAACAATTATTCACCAAAGTGCCCCAGGGGAAAACCAGGAGCAACGGTCATAAACTCCTAGAAGAAGGTTTCAGACTGCATATAAGGAAAAACTTAATGGTTTGTGTGGTCAGACTGAAATAGACTCCCAGCGTGGGTTGGTATAGGCACCTACCCTGGAGATGTTCAAAAGGAGACTGGATGCGCACCTTGCTGGGAGTATTTGACCCCAACAGTCTTTCCTGCCCAGAGCAAGGAGGCTGGACCCTATGATCTCATGAGGTGCCTTCCAGCACTAAACTCCTGTGAATCTGTGGAAGATGTATTTACCTGATGTTTACCTTGATGGGTCAGTGGGTGGGAAACTGGCTGCAGTGTAGGACCCAGAGAGTTCTCATGAACGGATCTGTCATCCTGGCAAGAAGTGGCCAGTGGTGTCCGTCAGGGGGCCGTGCTTGGACCGGTGCTTTTCAACATCTATATCAATGATTTGGATGGGGGAGTGAAAAGCTCACTGGCCAAGTTCACAGATGACACCAAGTTATCGGGCAGTGTGGTCGCGCCTGAAGATAGGTTGCAGTTACGGGCGGGCCTGGACAGGCTCGAGAACTGAGCAGACCGGAACCAGATGAAGTTTAACATTTCCAAGTGTAAGGCGCTCCATCTGGGGGCAAACAACTCACAACATACATACAGGCTCGGTGGTGACAGCTTGACTTGCACCACGGACGAAAGGGACCTAGGGGTAATGATCAACCATCACACGAATATGAGCCATCAGTGCAATGCAGTGGCCAGCAGGGCAAACAACACGCTGGCATGAATCAACTGATGCATCTCGTGTAAAACTAAGGAAGTGATACTCCTGCTGTACTCAGCACTGGTGGGACCACAGTTGGAGTACTGCGTCCAGTTCTGGGTGCTGCACTTCAACAAGGATGTGGAAAGGCTTGAGAGGGTCCAGAGAAGAGCCACCCATATGATCAGGGACTTGCAAGGCAAGCCATACGAGGAAAGGCTGAGGGACTTAGGCCTCTTTAGCCTAAAGAAAAGAAGGCTAAGTGGGGACTTGACAGCAGCTTACTGCTATATCAGAGGGGTGTATCAGGAGCTTGGTGAACAACTGTTCACTAGGGCACTCCTGGGGAAGACCAGGACCAATGGATATAAACTCCTGGAAGGCTGCTTCAGGCTTAATACCAGGAAAAACTCCTTCACAGTCAGGGTGGTCCAGACTGTGGAATAAACTCCCTCCAGAGGTGGAGCAGTCACCTACCCTGGCAGTTTTTAAGAGGAGACTGGACAGTCACCTCACTGGGGGTCACTTGACCCCAGTTGTCTTCCTGCCTAGAGCGGGGGGGCTGGATCCAATGATCTGTGAGCTCCCTTCCAGCCCCTTACAATCTATGGATCTATGATGTGTTTACCCAATGTTAAGAAAACTCATCTGAACAATGCTGAGGACATGTTGTTCAGACTCTGCTCATCTTTATGAAAATATTGTTGCTGAAAGACTGTGTGAATCCACAGCTCAAAGCTGGATGGTGCATTAAAATAAAGATGCCTTTAGGCATGGCTTTATGAATTTTAGAGGAGTGCTGGATCTATCTTCAGGCAGGGGGTAAGGTTTTTGAGTCACAATAAGCATAATTTGAATCTGCTGATCATTTTTACTCACAATTATCTTTTTTAGTAGGTGCTTTTTTGCATATCTGTTCAATTGCATTCAGTTGTTTTTGCTAGCACTTTATGACTGCTGGGTGATGATCTTTGAAGCAGGGCTTTGACAGTCACTCTGTGTACAAAAGACAAAGGTATATTTCAAAATGAGGCCAGGGAACAATTGTATCAGCACTGACCAATCAAACTGCAAACTGTATTAGCTTTTTCCAAATGGATCGGAAATGAGGGAATAAAAAGTGTGCGTCTTTCAACAAAATAATTGTGCTGCAATGAGACTGCTCTCCTGCATTCTGAAGGGAAACTACTTCTAACAAACGCTTAAATGACTTGAGCTGCAAAGTGAGGAACCAAGTTTTCACCCCAAATGTGGGTTTTGGAATCAGCCCATTTAGAAAGAGAAATGCAAGCTACAATGCTCAGAAGCAGTTTGGGATTTTCTCAAAATCTGGAAGCACCCAGACCAAGGCTCTGGATTCAGTTGGATCAGAGAATGCTTTAGTCCCTCTTTGAGCTTTTCATCCTGGTTCTCGTATTAATACACATCAGCTCAGAATCTGGGCACCTCTCCTGATGGGGGAACAATGAATTACAAAGACTACAGCCCCATAGAAAAGGATTGCAATAAAGTCTGTTCCTGAAAAACAGAGATTAGGGGTATTTTAGCAAGGACAAACAATCCTGGGTCTGTTTCTCCCATATTCAGGTCAGCTCTATATATGGCTCCATTGACTTGGCTTGGCATTTTCAGGTTTATCAGCTGTGCCGATGCACTTTCTAGCATTTCAGATTTCTTCTTCATTTGTACTAAAAATAATGAGAAACTATCAACCTCCAGAAAGGTGGGTCAAGTTGGAAGAATGGAGATGACAGCAGTGGTGTGGAAGGGAGATGCTATTGCAGAGGTGAGATAGGGCAGCAGAATCAGACCACATCAGCAAATCCATTTGCTCATTCTCATTGTAGCTACAATTTCCATCTGGCTTATTTTAATGGGAGAAGTTTGTAAGGGCTGAAGGTACATAGGCGCCTACTGTCAATGGTATTTGGGTATCTTTACAAAACTCCCTATTAAGCCTGGTCTCACAGTCCTATTGCTTCTCTGTACCACCCCCAATGTTTATGTCAAGTCTTTCTATCACTTGTTTTGGCCACACCAGAGAGTACCAGCATTTCATGGTTTTCACTGAACACCCATTAGATTGGAAATGTGCCTTGAAGTCACAGACTTCAGGTGCTTGTGTTATTCAGCTTATCAAAGTGGGGGGTAAAGGTGTCTTGATCATAGTCTGGAGAACAACACTTAGATAATGAGCTCTTCAGTCTCTCAGACACAGACATAATTAGATCCAATAACTGAAAGCCACACTTAGGCAAATTCACACAAATTATTACCTGTGAGGGTAATTAGAGGAAGACTTTACTTGGGGCTGCAGGGGATGACTTTACTCTGGGCTCCACCCCCCACAGGTTTTAAATTTAGATTGGATTTTTCTCAAAAGACTATTTGCCACTTGAAACAGGACTTAATTGAGGGAAGTCCCAGGGCCTGTGGAATACAGGGTATCAGACAAGATGATCTCTTCTGACCTACCAACCTAGAAGTCTGGCTAAAATCTCCTCCCTGCCTAATTGCTAATTTTCCCTCAGCTCTCAGTGCCATGCTTTCCCCTGCAAACCTGTTTCTGTTTTAGTCCCATTCATAATTCATGTCTTTTTCCCTGTGTCATCCACAAGGGAGGCATGTTACTAGCCACACACAAGGGTATTGCATCTTGACACTAGCATTGCTGGGGAGAGGGGGTGACTAGGGCAGCAGTCAGTGCATGTAACTGCATGTGTGTGTTTGCATTGCTCGCTCCTCTAAATAATTTGTCCTTTCTCGTTGTGCTTTTATCTGCCCCGGGACTTGCCCTTTTGGGGCTGAGTTCTGTGGGGCATGTGCCCCATTGTGCTCTTAATTAGGGAAAATGCCATGACCATAAAGCAAGCTCAGCGTTTCCTCAATGGCACCAAAGTGATGATGCACATCGCACTCTGGTCAGCTGCATTAAATCCTTCTGCTCTGGTTGGCTGCCTACTGCTCTGGCCTGCTAACAGATGGCTGACTCCACACTAGACCTGAATGGCCATACCTATCCCTTGACCTTACTGATCCCTCATGGCAGGGCAAACTAGACCAGAATAAGGATACTCATGAGTAAAAAAAACCCAGCTGAATTAGGCCCTACTGCGACTGCCGGGAACATGGTGTTCTCTTCTGGGCGAACTGGACAGATGAACGAGACAGACGAACTGGAACAAGTCCAAAGAGAAGCACCGGAGATGACTGGCACCGAGCATGAGGGGAGAACGAACTAAAAACACAGGGCTTGGCAGAGCTGTCCAAGGCTGGATCCTGTGCACAAGTCAAGAGAGGATCTAAGTGCTGGGAGCAACAGGCTCTGATTAGGAGTAACGAAACTGGACCAGAAAAAACATTTGTGTGTATCCTGTGGGGCCAGGATGGACTAGAAGAACTCATAGACCCTTCCCATTTCCGACTCCCCTGCTTCTGCCCTAGCAGCAGGCCTGCCTTGCACAGCAAGAGTGAGGGAAGTAGACTTGAGCCTACAGAGCCTCCTACTCCCTGCTGGGATAGATGCTGTCTGCACGTAGCCGAAAGCTGTGCTGGGCACCTTTGATGGTGCAGTGCATTGCTAAAGCACAGCCTGCTTGTCCTCCATTATCTTTAGCAGAGCTGCTTCCCCTGGGATAGGCTTTGACTTGGCATTATTCAGCCTAAGGATTTCTATTTCTGCAGAAAGGGAATCCCCGCAATGGAGCAGATGTTTATGGTGAGGGCTGAACAAATACTAGACAACCCCTGCCCCAGAGAGGTTACTATAGTAATTGCCATTTAGCACAGGGGTCAAAGATCCAGCCTGTGGGCTAGATCCAGCCTGTAAAGCTACATCATCCAGCCCCCCATGCTAGTCCCAGGAGGGGCCAGTCCAGGACCCTCCCCCTCTCCTCATGCCAGATCCAGCATCCACCCCATCTGCTCTGGCCAGTTCAAGACATGAGCCACATGCATGTGGCACAGTCTCGGACTGGCCACAGCAGATGGTGGATTCAGTATGGAGGGTATCGAGGGGAGTGCACTGTGAAGCCTGTCCAACCAGTCTGGGACCTGTGCTGCATGCAACATCCACCCCAAACCAGCTGGGGTGGGTGCCACATGAGGCTCACATCCTGGTCCATGTGCAGTGCAGTCCCAAACCAGCTGGAGCAAGTGCTGCAGGTATTGGATCTGTCATGCAGGGGTGGGGGGGTCTATGAGCCCAATTCAGCCCATGGGGCCAGCCCTGCACTGTTCTACAGCCTGTGGACTGGTCCCCACAGAGCCAGATAAGTTTCACACCCCTAATTTAACACATTGAATCTCATTCCCCTACTGCCAACAGGGACTAAAAGCATGTCTCCTCAGACCATTCATGGGGCTCTAATAGCCTTTGGGGTGCCTCTTCCTCCAAAGAGAGACCCCTTTGAAGGGAAGTCTCCTAGACAGTTATAGACCAGAGGACTTCCAGCAGTGTGTCTCCAATGGAGGAATTGTCAGGCTTGGGGTCAGAGCTGCCAAGGAGGCTCGGGGATACTGTAAATGCCCCAGCCTCTGCTGGTCCCCCATGATCTGAGAACAGACTCGTCACTTCTGCTTTCCTGATATGATCCTGACTCTGAATCTGTCTCTGATCTCCCACATCCCCACAAAAACCTCACTGAGCCCTCAGGAAATTGCCTTTGTCTCCCTGAGCTGGGGAGCAGGCAATTTAGTGACAGGACCCCCTGCCAAGACATGGGGGCAGGCTGGAGCGGTGAAATACAGTGGCCTGCTACACTCTGCTCCCCCAGACTGTGCAGCATGAGCTCTCCCGTGAGGGACCCTGTGCTATAGCCAGCTTGCTGGTGTGATGCTCATCTCACCTCTGCTCACTATAACCATCACCAATGGCCAAATTCCTCCTTCACTGAAACCAAAGTGCCTTTCACTGCACTGGGCTTGCTGGTCTGTGGATAGACCTGGACCCACCTGAAAGTACAGGTGAAACCCTCGCAGACTTGTACTTCTGCATGACGATACTTTGGATGCCTCAAAGCTCCTCCTCAGCTTTCAGTGGCGGCAGGATCAGGTCCCAGTTTGGCAGCTGCCCTTGCAGCTGAGGGCATCATGTGCTTTGAACCCCACAGAGGGGGCATCCCACAGAAGGGCTGTCTCCGATTTGGGAGCGTGGCTGCCTCTGCTCTGCTGCAGGATGTGCCAGGGAGCTCTGTAAACAGCCCTGCTGACAGCATGCACATTAAACAGTTGATCATACCAATTATTCTGTTAGCCCTTCACGAAGGGGGGAATAAATGGTCCACACTGAAGGCGTGAATCAAAATAAGGATGTTTCATCCACCTGCAGCTGCTCCTGGCTTTCCCTCTCCCATGGTGCCTCCCACTGCCTCATTCTTTTGATCAGGCAGGTCAGTGGGGCTTTACTCATGGCCAACATGAGTGGTCCATAACCAAGCACCACTCTGAATTCATGCAGGCTCACTGATGCACTCTGTGGTCAATCAGCCCAAATCCTGCCCCAATCCCCTGCCTTTGCTCTTCTAATCCACTCTGACTCTCACATCGTGACACACGTGGATCCCATGGGGAGGGTAGCAGCTGTGAGGGCTTAAATCCAAATAATGTGGGGAGTTTAAGGACCAGACAAGCATCTGAAACTATCTGCCTAATGTGTGAACAACATCATTTTCCTTTCAAATACTGCCTTGCCCTTGAGCAGCTGCACAGGTTTTCTCAGCACTTCAAAAAAACCAAGCTAAAACTCAGCATGAAAACTTAAGCTAAAACAAGTACAATTTGTCAGACAAGTGACAAAACACTGTGAAGTGGCCCTGGCTTGAGAGGATCTTCAAAGCCCAACCCATTCAGGTGTCCCAAGAGCTCCATAATAGTGCTACACTGAGCCTTTGAGTTTTGAAGAGCAAATGTTTTGTTAATGTGGAGTCAGCTGCCACAGGGAGCCCAAGTCCAGCTGAATCCTGGTATGAGATGGGCATGTTCACAAGGAAAGTTACCTGGATGTCTCGGTTCTGCAAGATCCATCTGGCATCCTGGTCCCCTGTGTAGAGCCTGGCACGTCCTCCTAGTTTCTATAGAAGGATTTGGGTGTCTCCTGATCCTGACTTCCCGTCTCTGCCCTGACTGCCCAGAGCTGCTGTTCTCTCCAACCTATTCCAATGGGCCTGCCGAACAGTGATTGGTAGTATTTGCAGGCTTGAGCCAGAAGTGATTTCCCTTGGACAACAATCATAGGAGCACCTGCAGAGAACTGCTTATAGTATAAGCTCTTCATGCCAGGGACCACATATTTGGGCAGTTCTGGGTAATGTGGGGCCTCTGAAGGACACGCTTGGAAATCTGGTGGTCTCACCAGATGACAAAGCTAACCTATTTAACAATTTCTTTGCCTCCATTTTTCTGAGCAGGGACCAGGTCATCCCCCCGCACCGGGATTCCTGATGGTCCCAGGGGAGGTGCAGCCAGGCCCAAGGTCAGTGAGGACCTAGTCAGGGAACTTCTGGAGGGACTGGACATGTTCAAATCAACAGGTCCTGACGATCTCCACCCCAGAGTGCTGAAGGAATTAGCAGAGGTCATTGCGGGACCCCTGGCACAGCTTGACAAGCGCTCACGGTGTTCTGGAGAGGTGCCAGAGGACTGGAAAAGGGCCAATGTGGTCCCCATTTTCAAAAAAGAGAGGAAGGAGGACCCAGGAAATTATAGACCTGTTAGTCTTACCTTGGTCCTGGGGAAGCTCTTTGAGAAAATTATCCAGGAGCACATCTGCGAGGGGCAAGCAGGGGAGTGTATGCTTAGGGGCAACCAACATGGGTTCATTCGAGGCAGGTCCTGTCAGACCAACCTGGTGGCCTTCTACGACCAGGTCACAAAAGCCTTGGACGCAGGTGTTGCGGTGGACGTAGTCTTTCTAGACTTTAGGAAGTCCTTCGACACTGTCTCTCACCGCATTTTCATTAAAAAATTAGGAGATTGTGGTGTCGATGCCTACACAGTCAGATGGGTGGCCAACTGGCTGGAGGGCCGCACCCAGAGAGGGGTGGTGGACAAGTCATTTTCGACCTGGAGGGATGTGGGCAGTGGGGTTCCCCAGGGCTCGGTCCTCAGGCCCACACTGTTCAACATCTTCATCAGCGACTTGGACGAGGGGATGAAAAGCACCTTGTTCAAATTCGTGGATGACACTAAAATGTGGGGAGAAGTGGGCATGCTAGAAGGTAGGGACAGGCTGCAATTGAATCTGGATAGGTTACAGGGGTGGGGGATGAGAATAGGATGGGATTCAATACTGACAAGTGCAAGGTACTGCACCTACGGAGGAAGAACCAGTAGCATACCTACTGGCTGGGGAACTCCCCTCTCATCAGCACAGAGGCAGAAAAGGATCTTGGAGTCATTATAGACTCCAAGATGAACATAGGCCACCAATGTGGGGACACAGTCAGGAAGGCTAACTGCACCTTGTCATGCATCCGCAGATGCATCTCAAGCAGGTCCAAGGTGATCCTCCCCCTCTATGCAACATTGGTCAGGCCGCAATTGGAGTACTGCATCCAGTTCTGGAGGCTGCACTTCAGGAGGGATGTGGACAACATGAAGAGGGTCCAGAGGAGGGCCACTCGCATGATCAGGGGTCAGCAGGGCAGGCCATATGAGGAGAGGCTAGGGGACCTGAATCTGTTCAGCCTCCACAAGAGAAGGCTGAGAGGGGATCTGGTGGTGTCTATAAACTGGCCAAGGGAGGACCAGCAGGCAACGAGAGAATTCCTGTTCCCCCGAGCACTACCGGGAGTTACAAGGAATAACAGCCATAAGTTGACTGAGAGTAGATTCATGCTAGATATCAGGAGGCACTACTTCACAGTCAGGGTGGCTAGGATCTGGAACCAACTTCCAAGGAAAGTGGTGCTCGCTTCTACCCTGGGGGTCTTCAAAAGGAGGCTAGATAGACACCTAGCCAGGGTCGTTTGACCCCAGCATCCTTTCCTACCCATGGCAGGGGGTCAGACTTGATGATCTGCTTAGGTCCCTTCTGACCCTACCAACTATGAAACTATGAGCATATGATGAGCTGTAACTAAGTGTAAAAGAAAGCTGACAGGGAGGGCAATGAGCGGCTCCAGGAATTGCTAAGCCTCTGCAAAGTGACACCTTTTCAGCTGTGATGCTGCTGTTGTCATGCAGAATCAGGGAGCCAGCCCAAGAGGAGCGGTACTGGCAAAGGTCCATGTTTAGCATTCTGCAGCACTGTTGCCTGCCAAGGGTTAAACTGGACCACAAGTTCTGTCAGTGCCAGGCAAAATGAAGCAGTCCTTACTCAAGCAAAGCATAGCTCCCCCACTTGAATTTACTAGGCAAAATGACAGAGAAGAGTTTAGGATCTGGACCTGTGGACTGTGCAGCGTCACTGCCACCTCCCTGCTTGGAGGGAGCTGGCATCCCCACTCCAGGTACACCAGCTGCCTGCAAAGGGGCAGATTGCCTGTGCAAAGTCAAAACCTGCTGCAGTCTGCACAGGCCCCCCCAAGCAGCCCTGCACCAAGGGTGAACGGGGCAGCAGGGTCCAATGGTGAAGAAATCATGCAGTGCTGCCTTTCACAAAGGGTGGCTTCTGCTGTGTGGGTGAGATCAATGCTTGGTACACATGCCCCATGATCTTCCTGTTCAGCCCTGCTGGCTAACACCTAGAAAATGCAGCCTTACAACTAAGGCCTGATCCAAAGTCCATGGAAGGCAACAGGAATTTTATGTGAACGAGGAAAGCAAACTGGGGTCAAATTCAAAAGACATCCTCTAAGCTTCCTCTGCTGCTTACAGTCAGCTGATGAACACTGGGCTCTTCTCAGCCTCTCCTACAGCAAAACAACCAGCAGGCTGAGCAAAGCTTTCCAGCACTGCCCACTCCATGTACCTGATAGGTCTCCACTATCCTGAGTGACCCCTTCTCTTTACTGATGTCCAGTGAGCCCTTGCTGGGTCCAGGCAGAAGTGCTGATCAGAGGCATAGGCCAACCCCAATCACGGCCAGCGACAGCCAGCATGGAGTTGACAATCTGAGAACAGAAAGCTGAGCTAGGAATATGGTCAGCTAGTCAACAAGGGCAGTACCCAGGTTCAGGTGCCCACCATTAACCAGCATCTCCACTGGCTGCTGGAAGGGGAGTCTGAATTGCTGGACAAGCCAGGAGGTCATTGCCCATCTCAATCACCCAAAAGACTCAAGTCCAATGATTTATTCCCTACTGACAGCATCACAGAAGAAGCCCTCTAGGGTGAGGAAAACTCCTTTCCTTGACATGACAACATGACAGGAGAAGGAATCCAGACATGAAGACCTTGTGCAGCCTCCTGCTTATCCAATGTGGCCAGAATGACTGTAAGGAAACAAGATGGGAGCTCTAACCAACCTCAAAGTTGATACAAGATCAAACTCAACCCTGAACCAGGTGAGACTAGTGTTGGGCAGTGCTGCCAGATGGCTGGGAGAAGCAGCTGGAGGCTAGGGCTAGCAGTGGCATTAGCATTAACCTTGGTTTGCCCATCCTGGGTCAAAGAAGCTTGAAGAATTTCTGGACTCTCTGTGGTTCCCATCTTGAACCTGCTCCAGTGAGCAGGCTTGTAGGGTGATGAGACCTGCTGGGAAATCCCAAAGTGGCTGCGGTACAAAAGCAGAGCTGCATCTGAGAGCCAAACGTGTGATACACCAGACGCAGATGCAATCACAGAGGGCTTTGTTGACAGGGTTTAATGACAACTGAGTTGCTGGTAACAACATGCTGCTACTGAGTCAATCTTCCAGATCCCTGTGAATCTCAGTCACTCATCAAATCCTCCAGTTCAAGTGCTTGACCTGCTGGCTGGCTTTGAGAAGAGACCCCTCTGCTATGTTTGTGGCCCCACAACACTGCTCATGTCCTGGTTGTGCCATGGCCATAGACAAGGGGTGAGGAGCTGCTGGTGCAGGCTGAGCAGCAGGTGTGGCAGGAGGCCAGAAGCCAACCTGTGCATTGAGCTGCCTCAAGATGGAGGCTATGATGAGTTACAATGAAGAGTTGCTGTTCACACGTTGGAAGGCTGACCATAGCTGCTCCCTTGCAAATCACTTCTTCTGTCTCTCCTTCTGAAGGGTGGCCGCGTAATTCTGCAACCGGCTCCAGCATCCCGGCATCTGCTGGCTGAGCTCCAGCAAGTGCTCTCGTCTAACGCAGAGAAGAACCCAGCCATTAGAGTGGCCCCTGTCACCACCTCAAACCTCATTCCCCAGCTGACCTGGGCATAGCTAGCTTTCTGTGGCTCCATAGAATCAGTTCAGAATAGATCTGTGTGAATGAAATACCCGCTTCCAAAACACACGTGTTCAAAGATGTATATCACCATGCAGAGAACCCTCACAGACCATTTAGGGCACACAAACATCTGGGCTCTTATGGGCTAGAAAATGAGCTACAGCCTCTACATTTGTTCTCACACAGTTGTGTGCACAGTGCATACAGTCAAGTTCTTGTGTGCATGCCCAGCAGGGACTTTTCAGGTGCATAGAGAAAGGCCAGTGTGTGTTTATCCAGAATCTTATCCCTCTAAACTAAGGTTGGTGGCATAAGCTCTGAATAAGAGAGCACTCTGAGGGAGCGTGGGGGGGGGAGGTATTCCTGCCTCCCCAGTTTTTATAGTATAAGGATGGTATGAGAATCTCATTCTCAGGGCAGATCTGTGAACTTTCAAGAGAGGAACACAGGCAGCGATATGAGATGAGCACCTCTCTGTCTACAGCCAGCCAGCCAGAGCCCTGGTTCGGTACTGGAAGCAGAGGAGAGTTGGGGAACGCTGTTATTTCATAGATTTCATAGGCATTAGAGCTGGAAGGGACTTCGGAAGATCAAGTCCAGCCCTTTGCCCCAGGGGTGGGAAGTCAGCAGGGATCACAGGATCCCAGCAAGATAAACACCCAAATGTCTCTTGAAGGCGTTCAAAGTAGGTGCTTGAACCACCTCTTACAGCAGTCTATTCCAGACCTTGGGGGCTCGGACAGTAAAAGTAAAGAAGTTCTTCCTTATGTCCAGCCTGAAACGGTCATGGAGGAATTTGTGACCGTTCGATCTCGTCATAGGTAATAAGTAGTCCATGAGGCCCTTCCCACAGCCACCTGCTGTGCTTCAAACTCCCAAGCTATGGGCCCACTGCATCACTGGAAGATTTCCTTGTACCTCAGATCAGACCATAGGTTTCCCAAAGTAACAGCGCAAGGAACAACAATAAGAGATACTACATTGCCACCTAGTGACAGCACAAGGCAAGTCCACTTGCCAGGCACAGGTTATGCTGTGTGTGGTCCAATAGCTCCCACTACATGTGTTAAATAAAATATAGCCATGGGACTATAAGTGGGAGGAAAGGGAATCATTTACAGATCCAAGCTCATCCTAGCCATAGCTGGAGCAGCATTTCCATCCTGAGGTGGCACAAGGAACTGCCCTAATGTGAGTACAAGCAAAGCTCCAGCTTCCAACCCTCCAGACTTCCCTTTCAACCTCACCTGTTGCGCAGGAAAATGTCACATCTCTTGTCCCATGGCAGGTGCTGCAGGGATTCCGGGGGAGACTCCAGTTTCTTTGGGAAAACATCCCTGAGTGGGTGGGAATTGAAGTCAAAGAGGAAGATGGAGCTTTGATTGTCTTTGGCCTGTGACACAGCATCTGCCCGCTGCTGCTCTTGCCCTGGAAGGCAGAGACGAGAGGGCAAGGAGGGTTACCTTCCTGTGTGGCATATTCTGCAGCCTTACTATGCATGGAACAATGAGCCAAGGCTGCCACTGCTGCATTGGGCAATTTACCCTGTCCTGACAGCTGCTCTGAAAAAGTTATTCAAACAGGAGAGATGAGAACAGCCTCAGATGAGTCTGCTTTGTGCCACGACCACCACGATTGAAAAACAGGCTTCAGTTCCCAGCAGGCCACTAAGTCAGAGAAACATGCATGGCCAGGGCTTGGTGAGAAATCTGTCAGCATAGATCTTACAGCAGTGGGGCTCCAGAGCATGTGTTAGAGGCTAGTGCAGGGCTGGCGGGGCACAGAGCACTCCTTGCTCCCTGCTGCTACATCTCTCTAGAGAAACTACTAATACAGCAGGACTTTCTGAGGAGGGCTCTATCAGTAGGCAACTGCTGTAGGTGCTGAAGTGGGAGAGAGCTGCAGCAGGGAGTGGCAAACAGGTAGGGAAGAGGAACAAGTGGTGGGCATGGAGGGGAGGGTCTATGAGACACTCTCCTAAGTAGCAGGTGGCTTGCGCTCTGAGTAAGGCTGAGAACCCCTGCACCAGCCAGCTGGGAAGGATACAAGCACTCAGTCAGTTCCAAACTCCAGTCTGGGGTTGACATCTCCAGCAGCCCCCTCTCCTGTGTGCCCAAGGACAGACTGCAGGCAAAGAAGGAAGCAGCCAGACTTCTGAGCCACTCACTTTGATTAGAGCCCAGCAGTGAGGCTTCAGGCTTTAAGTCCTTGTGCACTCCAGCAGAGGGGGCAGAGACTGCCCACACCACTCTCTGCATGCAGAGACAGCAGCACACAGACATCACACACAAACACTGACCGACCTTGAAGTTCCAGGTTGGCTGCATGACTGCAGGATCTGCTGCAAGAAGGCTGAGCAGATCCTTTCTCCTCCTGAGGAACCACCAGCTTGACAAGCAATAGAGACCAAGAGTCCCCTTTCCATTCCCACATCCACCAAGTTAACTGCCCGCACCTGTGCCCTTCTGTGTCACAACCCCTACCTTGGAGGAGCAGGCGCTGGTTCTCAGTATCCAAGGCAAACACTGGCTGCCAGGGGGATGCTACTGTGTAAGAGGGTGGGGTAACCAAGTGGCAAATGGTCTGCAGCGTGACTGTGTCTATCAGGGACACTGTGCCGTCCCGGGAGAACACCAGCAGCTGAAATAGCAAAGGGACACTTAAAACAGTGCACAAGATGGCTGACTGGAGCTGGCAGGCTCCTCCTACTAGGCCAGGCATTGAAGTGAGAGTCCCAGAACTCATAGGAAGGACAGATACTTCCAGGGCTCCTACCCCAGCCCCAGCAAGGGATGAAACTATGCATATCAGCACTGAGCTGTGGGGGAGGCCAAGCCTGGAGCAAAAGGAGTGCTGCTGGTCAGGATAGAGGTGGGCGACAGAGCAGCCTGGAACTAGCTTGCTCAATGCCTGCTGACTAATGGCTAACTCTAGGTAGGTGCTTTTCACCCATTATTTTCCTAAGGATTGAACTCTCAAGGCTGCTTTGCCTGTTTCCAAGCATCTGTCCATCTCTGCTGGTTACACAGCTCTGGTCTCTGGCTCCAGTTTATAACTGTCTGGGGTTGTGTTTTCCATCTCTCTGCACCAGGGATCTTCCAGCAGTGAGACTGTTCTGTTCTGATCATCCCTCTCGTCTCAGTCCCAGGTACCACAGGTCTAGCTGCTCAGCTCACTCCTCTCTGCACATTAGCCTAACCATGGCTCTGACCCCAGGCCCTATTGTACATTTACGCTCTTCAGAGAACCTTGGCAGGGGCTTGCAAACTCACTGTGCCATTGAAGGTGAGAAGGGGTGTCACTGTGTTGATGGTCTGACCTGGATCCTGCGGCCTGTAAAATAAGTGTGAGCTTCTGATGTAGGCTCAGCATTTTAATGAGGCACAGTGACAGCAGTAGCAGTAGGACATGGCATAGGGGCACACATGGGGCTCATGCCATGCTACTGATACCAACAAAGCAGAGTGCATTTGAACCCCTCTACAGTCTGTGCCTGGATGCCTCTGCCATGGCTGGGTGCAGAAGTGCAGCCCCTTGTGAGTATACCTGTCCACTAAGGAGAGCAGTAACAGAACCATGAAACTGATACTGCTCCCCAACCTCAGACTGGCTGGTGGCCAACACCCCGGGGCTCTGGCAGAGAGTGCAGGAAACTCCACCCCTGCTTCCAGTTGCAAGTTCTTTTGGGAAGGAGAGGGGGAGGAAGTAGTGAGGAGAGCACAACTGGGTGGGAATCAGCTCTAGATCAAACCAGCCCAGAAGACAGCCATGCTAGTGGCTCCGTAAGCTTGTGTCACTGCCCGTGACGATGAGGAGATGCCCCCAGTCTGGCCTCATGCTGGCACTGGGACCACTGGCTGCTCTAGCTGATTTTCTGTCACTGATAACAGCAAATTCCTGTGGGCAGTTGGAGAAGTCTCCCCCTCCAGGTGAGAGGAACTCACTGGGAACTGCACATTGTTCAGATGACACAGGATACCTGGCCTTTGGACAGCTGTCAAGGGAACAAGGGGGGCCCACCTCACCTGCCTGCCAGGAGCACTGTGTTGGACTGTCCAGTCCATGATGCTGCTACCAGATGGAGAGATCCATCCACACACAATGCTAGGAGCTGCACTTTGGGGTGGGAAGGGTCTCCACTAGGGCAGAGCCCCTGGTCCTTGGGGGCAGCAGGACTCGGCAGGAAGTGGATGCTGCGGATCAGGCATCCCTCAGGGAGGGCAGTTACACCTAGGGGGCTTCCTGGGGAGAAACAAGCATCACATGACTAGTAACAATAAGCAGCTTGTTAACACAGGGGCTGGCAATGGAAATGGCCTCTATCCAAGGGGATCAGCCCCACTCCTATGAGCTGGGCCAAGCCCATTCCTCCTAGCTACAGTTCAGTATGAAACAGCTGCTATCTTCTCAGCCGTGGCCTACACAGGTGCCACCGTGGAGGGTACCACCTCTGACTCGTCTGGGACGGTCCCTGTATCGCAGCAGGTGACTCAGCCCCCAGTGTCATCCAACATGGTAATCCCACAACATGGTGACATTGCAACAGCCCCAGAGATGTTCTGGTGTGTGATGTCCACCTGAGGGAACATTGTGTGGACATTAGGTTGAGGCGGGGGATCACCCCAGCTGTTGCAATTCACACCCAAGAAATGCACACCAACTTTGTGGGTACTCTAGTTGCAATGTTTTCTTAGATGATAGTTTAGTCCCAACTGGAGCAGCTCAGGATGTGTAGCACAATCCAGTCCATTACTCAGCTAAGGCCACATGGGAGGTTTTGACCATCCATACCAGGAAACTG
>NW_005842302.1:1376704-1387890 GCF_000455745.1 Alligator sinensis | reverse complement strand
GAACCTGGAAGTCCTTCAGAAGGTGTTGTTGGAGCCATATCCATGACCTTCCACTCACACACCAAGGTCCCCAAGCCTTTGGGGAGAGAGCCCCTGCCCCTGCCAGCATCCCACTGGCCCCCATCCACAAGACAGCTCACCTAGACAGTTGTTCCAAACAGTTATTGTTGAATCTTCACATGCCAAAGCCAAGTAAGAAGAGCAGGAGCTGACAGCTGAGCATGTGATCAGAGCTGCACATGGCCAGACAGCATCAGGTTTCAGTTCAGTATCTAGAGGGAAGGTGGTGACTGCAAAAAGCCTTATTTCCAGGAAGACACAGAACCCCCACTCCATGAGCCCCTGAGCACAGTGGGTGCCATTCAGGAAGTCACACTGCAACACTGCCTCTCTGGGAGTCCCTTGAGCAGCCTGGAGCTCTCACCATCCAGCTGCCCCCCTGGACCAGGAGGGCACACATCAGACAAAGGGCCTGCTCCTCTCCTCCCCATTTCCCTGCTGGTCATGGAGAATGAGACTCCTCCTGCATCAGGACACTTAAAATGGCTCTTGAGCCTCCCTGCAGTACCTCAGTGTGGTGGAAACCCCCTCATCTAAATCTGACCTAGCTTGATTCTGTCCACCAATGGCTGCTGCTTATAGCTCTCTATGAGAATGAATGACTCAGAACCTGAGGTGCCAGGGGGCAAACCACCATGAAGACAATCACTTATAGGGAAAGGCCCAGAACCAACACTGGGAAAGGTCAGATTACAGGCGGGGATCTTCTGTGAAAGCACAGGGGGATGCTAGGAATACCCATACTGAGACAGGTTGGGAGATTCCCTGCCAGGGAAAGACTGGCTGGTGAGGGGTTTTACAAGAGGTCATTCTTTGAAATCTACAGCAGCAGTTTGGCAAACAGAGCTGGAGTGGGGTTTTCTCTTCTTACCTCCTTTCTCCTTTAGGGGCCGGGTCAGTAAATACAGACAGAGATTGTGGCTTCCACTCCAGTGCACACTGATACCAGCTGGGACCTCTGGAAAAGGGGAAGAAAAGAAAGTCAAAGTCAGTCTTCCTTAAAACTGAAGGGAGCAGCAGAAGGGATTTAAGCTACATTGCAGCCATCTGTGTAATCAGCCCCAGCCCTGAGCAGCAGCTGGTACAGGGCTTTTCACTGAAGAAGGCTTGTCTGGATTCCATGTTTCATGAAGTCTGTTCAGGCGAGCCCAGAACTAAAGTAAAATTTCTTCTTCCCATGATTTTTTTCCTTGCCCTGCCTGTTATGACAGGTTATATCCCCCTGCTCCCAAACACACAGCAGCTCTGAGTATAAGAAATGACCCAGGCAGCAGGCAGCCCTGCTGGACCACAGCCATTGAGAATGGAAAAGGCTTTGCAGTGGAGTGGTGTAAAAATACTGTCCCTTGACCCACCTCCTACAGCTATAACCCCAGTGCCAGCTGGTTCAGAGCAGCTGATTCCTAGTCTGAGCCAAGCTTCCTGGCAGTCTGGGCCATGCAGTGTGAAACAATGCTGATGCCACATGCTGACTTGCTTGACCAGCAGCAAGCAGTTAAGTATGAGGGAGGATATTTGCTTTGCTATATTCCAGAATTCCACAGCAGACAAGATACCACAGTGAACAAACCATCAGAACCAAGGAGTTCAAAGTCAGAATCACATAGCAGCAGAGACACTGGATCGTGGGACCTCTTCTCCCATTCACCACTGCCCCACTCCATCCTATCTCTCATCTCTCCTCATGCTTGTCTCCCTTCCATCCCCACACTCAGAGTATTCCTTGATGTCCACAGATGCTTCCCTGACAAAGTGCCCTGGGAAACATCTGAGTACTCTAGAAACACTGAGGATTGTGCCTGTTCTGAGGAAAAGATAGCTTTGCTGGCACCTGCTGCACTTTTCATCCCCATCACCAAGAACCAGGACAGTGGGAAGATGCAGCTCTCCAAGTAATACAGACTGCTGATGTAGCAAATCCCATGAACACCAGACTGATGGATGGACAGAGAGGTTCACTGCTGAATCCAAAGAAAAAGCCCCATGGGAGTAAGTGCTAATATCTCCCCCCTGGCACATCCTGTCAGTGGCTGGATCAGAAACATACTTTATGCCACTTATGCTGAGACTCACAGGAGCTGCCATATCAACAGCAGCCAAGTATCCAATTAGTTCAGCATTGTGTCTCCAGTGGCGGTCTATGTCAGATACTTCAGAGAAGAGGAATCCTTCCTTTTGTAATACTATAACACAGAGGAAGGAGGGAATTCTTATGAACCCCAGCTGGTCATCTGCCAAGGCCTGAGACAAAAGGAATAATAGGCCCTTGCATTTTCACCCTAGCTCTGGTCCTTGCAGATGATATTCTTAGTCCTAGCAATTCCTGAATCAGTTTGAAGCTCCATGGGTTACCAATATGTTCCACCCATTTCAGGTTACCTGGCTGTGATTTGATTTCAGGTCCCATCCGCAATATCCGACCAGGAAAGATAAAATGAAACATAGTGTGTCTGGAAAAGAAAGAGATCATCAGTGTAAGCAATGGAATTATGCTGATAAACAGGCAGCAACCCACTGTGACCAGGAGTGGTGGTGGCTGGGCCCTCATGCCTGGGGACTAGGGAGCTAAATTTGCAGGCCATGATTTAAAGCAGTGGTGCCCAAATATTTTGGATTCTCACTCTCAACCTTCAAAAAGTCTCACAGATCTCTGGTCAGCGAAGATGCTATAAGAGGCATAAGGAGCCTGATGTGATCTGAGAAGCAGCTACAGACCCCTAGTTAAAAGCTCGAGTGAAGAAGTGCCCCAGAGGTGGCGATATAGAATGGAAACTCCTAGGATTACTTATGGCTGAAATGTTAGTTGTGCCAAGAATGGGTGCAGGGGCCTTCATGGGTCTTCCCCTCTCCTCACCTGGGAGTCACCTCCTTGCTGTCAGATTCACTGCCTCTCTCCAGGTATGTTTTGAAGGTGCTGTGAAAGATTGCATCCTGCTGCTCCAATTGGCAGTCCTTGATCATGTGATTGTGTCCCAAACCAAGAACGCTGCCATCATCAATTTTCATTAAGGCATCCAGTGGACTTTTAAATATGCTTCCTGGATTGAGGTCATAAAGCAAAGTGACAGGCCTAGGAGGAGCAGAATCCACGGGGACCTGGGAAGCTCTGGGGCATGTCTAATCATCACCCCTTATAAGTGTGATTGCTTTATCATAGATGTAGGAGGCTAGACCCTATTCTTCTACCTATGGATGGACATATCTCCTGTCACCTAGATGTTTCGATATAGATTTCATGTTTTTATGCTATTTTCCATGTTCTCATTCCTTTTTCTGATTAGCTGAAGGTAAGGGCTCACCTGAAAACATCCAGAGCACAGCAGCACTACACTGCTAGCCCCTTGCATTTCCCTACCAGTGTCTTGGCACAGGGACTACTCCCTTCAGGTCCTCCTTAGACCTTCTCCCCTCAAAAGACTCAGCTTTGGATCACTGCATGTTCTTACTGGGGCAAGGGAGAGGAGCACGCCAAAGCTCAGAGGAGGGCTAGGGCTGTTCTCAATTATTTGAGAGCCAGGTAAAAGCCGGTAACCACCATAAGTTCTACATTCACTGCCAGGAGCCAGCTCCTTTCCCAATTCAAAGGTGGCTACCTGCTATCACACTCGCTTTGGTCTGCCTCCCTCTGGTCTCTTCTATCATACCCCTCTCTCTGCTCCCGTGCAGCTGAGATTGGGCAGGCTCATGGACAGCCAAGCTGACTCAGTAACAAAGCAGAGGGGAAGAAAGGCCACAGAGGTCAGTGAGTGAGCAATGAGAAGAGATGCACAGCCCAACATGTATCTATGTGCGGAACCCATTGCCATAGTGCTGGGTCAGGGATGGGGCCTTCAGACAGCAATGTTATATAAATAATCACTGTTAATCACAGAGGTGATGCATCATTACTGTGCCTAACTAAGCAGCTATTCCCACTCCAGGGTCTGTAATGATCCCCAGACCAGGGCAAGGGAGGAGGCAGTAAGGACTTTACTGTAACTCTCCCTCACTGTTATACAGCCACACAGACACAGAGGCATTGTTACTTCATCCGACTCAAGGAAATCCCCACTTCCCCACCAAAAGGGAGTGGCCCAAGACAGAGCACAGAGAACAATGCTGACCTGAGAGGGGTTTGGGTGGCCTGACCTTCAGCAGCAGCATGGGGAGACTCAGTCTGGCACCTAACTTGCTTGTAGACATGCGTGTCTCCTGCAATGGGAGAAGAAGACTCCCCTCAGCATGGGCACTTCCAGGGGCCTGTCTGCAGCCTGTGCTGCCTCAGACTAACACTACGCAAACTGTCACAGCTGACCCCCTGCCCTACTGTTCTCCTGGGAACCAAATGCTTCCCTGCAGGAAGGGTTTGCAGGGCTTAGCACCCAGTACACTGCTCATGGAGAGCCTTTATCCAGCCAACTAGTGTCATAGTGATATTACAAGGGCCATGCCCCTGCAGCCTGGGGGAGGCAGAGGCCATGGCTTTGAACAGAAACACTAGGAGGAAAATATGCATAGCTGCATGGCAACCTGCTTGCCCTGGCTCTCAGCCCTCAGCTCCTCCCTCAGCACCCCCTCTTCTCCATGCTTCACCTTTTAAAGAAGTCACTACCACTAGGTGTCTGTCCCCAAATGCCCCTGGGTACAGCACATCCCTGGGAGCACCACATAAAGGATGAAGGCTCCAGAGATGGAGGGGCAGGATGAGAATAGTAGAGGCTGCTGCTGAGTACAAGAACTAGGTTGGGCTCTAAAGGACCTGTAATAGCGGGAGATCCCCTCTGTACTTGGCTGGGAGGAATGGGGAGTCAGACATTTACCCTGAACTGGGGACCAGCATCCTCTTCCTACCCTCTGCCCTGGCATTGTTCATAGACTTGGCTCTGTAGGAAGTGGTCAGACTGAGCAGCAAGTTGCATGCAAGAGAAAAGGGGAGGGAGCCTGGGTTCTCAGCATAGGAACAGGGGGCAGCACAGGGGGGAACTCTTGGGCATTCATTGACTTTAGGATTGAGCCATCTCTAGGTTGAGGAGAAAGGAGCTGGCCAGGGGGATAGTGCTGAAGGGCAGCTCCCATTAAACTCCCGGCACTAATCTGAATTAACCCAGTCAAACACTGGAATGGATCAACCAGAGACTCAGGACAAAAAGGGTGGGCCAGATTCCCAGTGCTCTTCCCTGACAGAGAGGTTCAGGGTTTCAACTTCCAACTCCTTATGCTGCCCAGAGGGCTTGTAGATAAGACAGTCTCACTCATTATTATTACCATCTCTGCGGAACCTTCTCTCTGCAACTCCAGACTTTTCTGCCAAGGAAACAGAAGGAGACTGTGGTTACTCCACATGGACTGGCCAAGGTGATCCTGAACAGCTACCTGAGCCTGAGAGGCTAACACCTGCTGGCCTTTTCTTTGGCAAGGGACAGAAAAATAAACCTGAATGACAGTGCCTCAGACTGGACAATCAATGTTACTGTCTCACACTTTGGAGATATCAGGCCTATGCTAATGCTTTTCTAGGCTGCTCTTGTAGTTCAAAGGGGCCTTAAAGAAGAAAGAGGCCTTTGTGAATACCTCCTGCACTGGGGGGGAGGGGTTGGGTGCTCCCCAGCTAGCACCACTCTCATGAGAAAAGGAGGTAGCAATTCCAGGGTGGGGAGGGCATGGAATGCTGAGGAACTCCCCTGGAAAACTTGTCTAATGGGCAATAGGAGCATCTCAGTATCAAAACAGGATTGTGAAACATGGGATGGGAAGCACTGGCAACCCTCAAGCACATGTTCTTTCCTGCTGCTGACAAACCCGTTCAGCCTGAAACATGCCGTCATTGTGTCTGCGGAGATGAAGGCTGAGGAGAGTGATGGATGCAAAAAGGCAAAGGAAAAGGTATTTTATTGAGACAAAAAGTATTCTGTACCATTTCTGAAGCCTGGCTGAACATCCTTTCCTGGACAGCTGGAGCTGCTGCAGCTGCAGCCCCTGAGGCATTTTCTGTCTCTCTCTCCCAGGAATCCTTAGGCAATCGGTAGATCTCCAGCCAAGCTTCTGTGCTGCCTGCATTGGGAAACTGCATTGAGCAACTGGAAAGGAGGAGGAAAGGTCTCTTAGGCAAGAGGCCTCTGCGGTCATACACACTTGAGAGCAGGGTTTCTTTTTACATTAAAAAAAAAATTCTTTCTTCCCTGAGGCCTCCATATCTCAATGACCCACTCATCCTCCTCATGGCCTTAGACCTTCCACCAAGGTCCTGTGTTGTCATCATTGGTATCAGAAACACCAGCCCATCCCCACATGCCCTGCATCCATGTCTGGCTTGTATCTCTGCACAGCCCCAAAATATAGCGAATAAGTAATGTAAAAAAACTGAGATCCCTGGGGAAAACTGTTACATGGCTCCTGCTGTTTCCCTGCAGGGCAGGGGTGTCAAACTCATCCAGCCCCACAGGCCAAATGAGTGGTGTGGGGTCAGTCCACGGGCCAGGCCAGAGCCACAGACTGGCCTTATATTCTGGATCCTGCACATTTCCTGGAGTGGTTGGAGTGGGTGTCACATGTGGCCCAGTTATGCTTTGGCCACTCCAGGGCTGTGCTGCACAGCCCCCAGAGCTGCTGCCACAGAGCTCTGCTGCTCCAGTATACTGCAGTGTGGAGCCATCTGGCACACCCTGCATGATGTCTGTAGGTCACTCTGTGGCCCACAGGCAAGACCCACAGGCAGTACCACAGGCCAGATTCAGCCCCATGCTGTATCTTTGACACCCCTGCCATAGGATGTTGCATGCTTTGTTTCTCTAAGCTGTGGCCCTCCAGGTTCTGGCAGAGCCCTGTGGTAGGGTGTGGAGAGCCTGTTGAGGAGGGGGAACCTACTCACATGAGCTCTCTCAGGCTTTGGTGCGCTGAAGAGAACACTACAATTAGGAAATCCCTGCACTCTGGCGAGAGCTGCTTGCTGTAGCAAGTTTGGGGAGAGCATCTCTGAGCTGTTCTCCCATCTGAATCAGGGGAGAGGGAGCCTAGCACCCAGTGTCTGACAAACTGCAATCTCTGGGACTTGCCTTGCAGCAGGACACCTGCATAACTGCCCCCATGGGAGAGCTCCACCTCCTCACAAGTGCTTCGCTTGCTGATATCTTCCTGCCAAACAAAGGACCACAGACATCAGGGCAGGTTTGGCTGCTGAAGTATGGTCAGTATTTCCTGAGGGATAATCATTTATTCCACAGTAGCATTTCCTCAAGTGTCATAGCCAAAACCAAGAACTTACCACTTCATTTAGGACTTTAACGAGAAAGAGGCTGTCCTTGCAAAAATAAAAGAGATGGGCAAATCCTGGAAAAGATAAACAGAGGTAAGAAGGGGATGGAAGGAGAGGGAAAGGGGTGAGGGGTAAGTTCAGGTCTTGGTAAAACTGCAGTGACAGCTTATTCAAGAGGGAGTTGGTAGCCTTAGGTATCATCTGTGGTTCTCAGGATACTCATCTGCACCTTATTCCCCTCAAAGAGACCTGTATCCAGCCCTCCTCCCAGGAGGAAGGGTCTTCAAGTGGAAGAGGGGAAACAGGAGGAGCTCCAATCATTATGATACACTTTTCCTCAACTGGGTTGAAAGCAGATAATCACAAGAGACTGAAATACCAGGGAATTCAGGGACTCAGCAGCTTTGCTAGTAACTCCTAGCAGATGGCATTTCACACCACTCCCATGCTCTGGTTGGGAATGGTCACATTTAGTTTGGAGAGCCCTGAAGGGATACAGCATGCACCAAAGGGATCCACTCAGATCCAGCTCCCTTCTAACAGAAAGGAAATTGAAGGACATTGCTTTTAGACTGGATTCAATCATCAGAGGCTAAAAAGCCTTCCTAGGGCTGTTGCATTCCTGGATGGCTCAGTGAAGTACAGTGGCCAAATAGGGGGAAGAAAACCCAGGCTATGCTGACAATGCTCCACAGACCTCACTGTACTGCTGGTTAGTGTACTCACCTCAGTGCAGTGCCACAGGCAAGCTAACTGGTCCTTCTGAGAGGTAGAGCTAATCAGCCCTGACACAGTATCGCATGATGATAGCTTGCCACTCTGGAGGAATTTTACAGCTACCTCAAGAACTGGAACCAGCATAACCAGGTTGACACAATACCAGGCAACACCACACTACTCCCTCTGTGGAGGGAGATGCTGCCTGGTACTGAGGAGACATTCTGAGGAAGTAGTGGTGAGGAACTGACTGGCCCAAGGATATTTCTTTCAAATATGGAACAAAAATCCCGCTTCAAACACTATGCATAGACCCTGGGACACAGCCCTGAGATCTGGAACCATCCAGGGTAAAACAGGACACCTGGTCACTACACAGTGAGGCCAGCAGATTCCACTGGAAGTGGACAGATCTTTCTTGACCCCCATAGTGCCTCATGTTGACCTCCATGGAAAAGGGTCTCCTTTGAGGCTCAGCAATGCTGCTCCTTGAACAGCCCAGGATCCTACTAGAGAATAACGAGAGGCACTGAGAGCTCTGCTGCCCTGTGCGCCCAGCCTCTGCCACAGAGTTATGAGGCCATCCTCACTCTAACCATCTGATCTCCCTGGCAGCTGGACTCTCTATTATATTTATTGGTCACACGTATTTCCTTCCTATTTTAGCCCTTTTTATGTAATAGATGCTTGTTCCCCACCCTGTGACCCCCATCCCTTTATGGTACCTAATCCCTCCCTCTGGAAAGGACTCTGAGAAGCCTGTGTGGCACGGACCCATCTCATCCAAAGCAATGAGGACGTGGTTCTCATTCCCGAGGTCTGAGGCATGGATGGCACAAATCTCGAACTTTGCTGCCTCCCAGGCACAGACCCGCCTACAGTCAGCTGCGCTGAAGGCTGCGAGGCCTGTGGAAAGCCCAACAAAGATGTTTTTTCCAGATGCTGCCAGGCAGTTGGCTCTTCCTGCCACCTGTGGAGAGGAAAAACAAAGAGAAGGAACCATTATAGACATACCCAGACACTATCCTGACAGAGGGACTCATCAGCAACATGTGGCAGTCTCCAGTGAAGGCTCCAGATCCCAGATCAAGTCAGAATGATTTGCAGTACATGGAGAAAAAAAATCCCATGTGAGCCTGCACATACCCTTCTCACTAGAGATCCCCCCCATGTCAAAGGTGAAGGACAACACATGAAGCCTCCCTGTCCGAGGGGGTTGGAAATGAACAGAAACCTTCAATCTGGAGGCACCTTTAAACAGCACTCAGTCCTTCCCTAACACAGCTGTGTGGGGGGTGCTTAGCATCTCTATGCTCTTGAGATGACTGGAGTCATGTGAAGCTCTGGCAAGAGTCTGCCCCAAGCAAGAGAAACTCAGAGTCAGCCCTGAATGTTCAGCGAGTCTGCTGAAAAATGTGGGATTACAGGATATTGGTACACACCTCCTCCCTCTCCTCTAGAGCTTCCCACATTTGCCTACCCACTTCAGCCTACAGCAAGAACGTAAGCACTGCAGACTTGGCAGTCTGGTCAGCAAGCACACAAAGTCCCCACACACCACGCAGCTATTCCATTCTGAACCATTTCTAAGGTATAATTTTAAATCACAGTTGAGTTTGTCTGTATTATTCCAGCTGACTCATCAACCTCTCCATGGTAAGCGAGGGTGGGGCGACCCTAAGGCAGAGAAGTTGTGAGTGAGCTTGATATAGTTTAATAGCTGCCTGCCCTGTTTCAGGGCAGTGTCGTGACAGACTCCGAAGAACAACCTGTCAAAAGATCTTAGGATCTATAGCTTTACAGAACAAGACTTGAGAGAGAGGGAAATGCTGGTGGGCTCCCAGGAATTTGCACCAGACAGGGAAGGACGCAGAAAATCACCACGCTGCTTGACAATACCACTGCAGAGCCAAAAGCTCCCTGCGCTGTGAGGAGTTTCTGTACCTTGAAGTCACCTGTGGGCATGTACTGCATGGGTCGGACCTTCAGTTTCTGTGCTTCTCGGAGTGCCTCTCTTTGCTCGATGATTTCCAAGGCCTCGTCAAACACCAGATTCACCATTTTATTGATCATCCGGAAGGGCTGAGGCAACTGATCAAGGGTTTGATCAGGATCTTGCAGGAAGAAATTTTCCTCCTCATCTTCTTTAATCCAGTCCTTTTCAGAAGGCAGAGGGATCTCAAGAGGATGCTTCCGGATGTATACGGGCATCTTTGTGCCTTCCTAGATGTACGGTACAGGACAGAGGATCCACACAGTAACCAGAGCAAGTGGCGAGGACTGCACAACCCTGCAATGAATATGTTCATAAGGTAATGGAAGAAACAGATTTTAGCATCTAGATAAAAACACTCTTAACAACTTCCTGTCCATTCCTGATCTGTAAGCCTCACGTCTCTTCCCTGTTACCAGCCAGGCTGCCTTTCACAGCTCACACCTCCCCTGTGGTGACAGGGAGGTACCTTCTACCTTTTCTTTTCTTTTTTAAGGAAAAATTTTTGTATCCCAGGTCAAATCAGCCAAATCAATTCCAAATCTGTGAGTCACTCAAGAACCGTATGTGGCCCTACTAGCCACAAGCATCCTCCACCCTGGCCTCGGGCTTCGGATGCTTCCAAATCCTTTGGTGAGCATCCTACGTGCAGGCCCAAGCCCAGAGACTTGGGGCTCGGATGCCCCTGAGTTTCACTTGCCCTCAGCCGTATGGCCACAGGAGCAAGCTAGGAAGGAGTCTCCCATTGCCATAAAGTCGGCCTATAGCCAAGATCTTCCCACTAGAAGTGGAAGTGGGAGAGTAATTATTCATTAATTTCCTGGCCTCTTGAAGGCTCAGATCAAGCGTAGCCTATGCTTGCCGAGGGGAAATACCGTGATCACCACGATGGCTTCCTAGTCGCACCCAGGGAAGACCACTCTGCTGGAACTGGATAGTACCCACAGAGGTGATGCACAGTTAGCCTTGGCTTTACGCTCACTCTCCGGAAATGGGAGATTTTTCCCTAGCTTGCTCCTGGGGCCTCATGGCTGAGGGCAAGCAAAACTTGGGGGCATCTGAACCCCATGCCTCCAAGTTTGCGCCTGCAAGTAGAATGCCCGCCAAAGGTTTTGCGAACGTCTAGAAAGCCCCCAGGGGGCGGGGCCGGGCGGGGCGGGGGCGGGGCTCGGGATCAGGGGAACC
>NW_005842302.1:1368327-1376614 GCF_000455745.1 Alligator sinensis | reverse complement strand
GTGAGTGTGAGCGGCCCCCGCTGGCCGGCCTGACCCCGACCCCGACCCCGACCCTGACCCGGACCCCGCGTGTGCTTGCCTTGCAGGGCCGCGCAATACGCCTGCATGCTGCTCGGCCACGTGCTGGAGCGCCGGGCCGGCCCCGGGGCCACGCGGGCCGCCCTGCGCCAGCTGGAGGCCAGCATGAGTTCCGGCCGCAAGCGTGAGTACCGCCGCTCCGCACCGCGCCGCGCTCCCCTCGCCCCCCCCGGGGAGGAGGTGGGGTTATGCACTCGCCGCGGGCGGGGTCGGACCCCCGACGGGGATTGCCCTCTGCAGCCCGCAGGGGTCTGGAGGAGCCGGTCTGCCGCGAGGGGAGGGGAGGGGAGGGGTCGTCCAGCCCGGCCCGGCCCGGCCCCCTCCCCTCCCCTGGGGCAGGGGGCGGCTGTGGCACATCACCCAGCTGAGAGAGAGAGGACAGTCCTGTTGTCCTTTATCCACAGGAAACCCGACGCCTTCCTATCCTCTGTTTTTCTCTTGACAAGAATCCGGATGCCTTTATGTCCTCTGTTTTTCTCTTGAAGAGAGAAAAACAGAGGACATAGAGGCGTCGGGTTTCGTAGGGATAGAGGACAGAGTAGCAGAAAACCAGGATGTCCCCCAGGATGCCTGCACTACGCCCAGCTGGGTTTTGGCGTCGCGGGCGAGCTGCATGGAGCTGTGTTTGAAAGCGTCTTTCGTGATTGGCTTCAGTTCACAGCGGCGCGCAGGGGACTGGGGCGCAGGCACCAGAGATGTGGGTTTTCCAGAAAAATTTGAATCGGAAAACTTTCCAGGAAAATATTCCAATGCCCTAAAAAGAGCGGGATCTGATTTAGCGTGTTTATTTGACTTGCATTTAGTACACAAAGCTAAAACTAAAAAGAGCATGACCTGATTTAACATGTTTATTTGTCTTCTCTTTAAAAGAGCTGATCTGATTAAGCATGTTTATTTGACATATTTAGTACACAAAACTGAAAAAAAGGACCCCGTGTTAATTTTATGTCCCAATAGCCACACATATTTGAACTGAAATATGTGATTAGGAAAAAAATTAAAGGCAGCGCACTTAATGTGGTTTAAATGTGCTATTCAAACAAAGTCAAAGCTTTATGTGGAAAGAGATTATTTTAATTGGGATACTTGTGAAAATGTAAAGACAGTACACCATTGCATGTACTTCCCTTACATTGTTTGTTTAAATTTAAGGGAAAAATACGAAGGCACTGAAAACTGTTGACACACTAATTTTAGCGTACCCAAATTACCATGCATAATATGCTGTGCTTGGGTTTTGATTTGACCTGCACAGCCAATTAGGTGAATTCATAACTTGATTTTTGGTTTGTATTATTATGAGTATATTTACCCTCCTGTTTAAAAATCAATAAAACATATATGTACACTCTCACACACTTCCTAGAGTAGGCACCACATCTCTAGTAGGCATCAGAAAAGGGAAATGTTTTAAACAACAGGTGCTTGGAGCCCTGGGCACAGCTCTGCTCTGGTGAAGGACACGAATGTCGTTGTCTTTTGCCTCTTTAAGGTTTTGTTCCACATGGATATGAATGCGTTTCATGGTGTACAAAAAATGAAGCCGGTAAAGACAATTCTGACTACTGATTTTGATATAGGAAACGAAATGGCTAATGAATTGGACCTTAGATTCCCATTCCACGTTTTTTGTTCTGTGCTTAGTGTTCTTCTGTGTGCTTTTTAAAGAGAAATGGCATTTGAAATACAGTAAGTTGCTTTTAGTTGAACATATATCCTGAAATTAACTGTGGACCAACCATCGCACCCAGTAAGACAGCATTGCTTTTTCAGCTGATGTGCGGGCATCACTCAGAAATCACGTGTATCCTGTGTCACACATTAGCAGAGAGCAGATGCTGAAAGGGACAGTGAGCAGGGTATGACCAGGGGTTTTTCAGGCTGTTGCTTTCTCACTTGCATTCTCCAGTATTTACAGTCTGGGAAATTCTGAGTCAAAGGCCGTGTCCCTCACTCCCGTGCTCAATAGCTAGTGATGCCCCTTTCTTCCAAGAATTTGTCAATCCCTTTTTGAAGCCAGCTAAACTCTCAGCTCCTGCAACATCTGGTGGGAGAGAGTCCCACACTTTAATGACATCCTCTTGGTAGTTTTAAATGTACTACTTACCAGTTCCATTTTGTGGCCCCTGGTTCTTGTATTGTGTGAGAGTATAAATAATAAATCTCTATCTACTTTCTCTTTGACATTTAGTATTTTGTAAACTCTTATCATGTCTCCCCTTGAGTGTGTCTCTTTTTTTTTTTTTTTCAACAGCATAGGCTAAGCCTCTTTAGTTTCTCCTCATATGGAAGCCCCTTCAGGTTTACGGGAAGCAACGGTGAAAGGCCATATCTTTTGCGTGGAGGGAACAAGCAGCAAAAAGGTGTGGCTGAGGAAACGCTGAGTTTTTAGAGTGATCAGAAAGTGAATCCTCAGCCTTCCAGAATAAAATAGAGGTGAAATATGATTAGTACAGTATCCTCTCCCTGTGAGAGATCTGGGTTAAAACCAGCTCAGGTTAGAGCTGAAATCAGCTTAGTGGGCCTCTGTCTACATTGTTATCTCACTGGCATCGCAGGACGTGGTAGTAATAGATCTGGAAAGGCGCAGAAGTAGCAGCAGTTGGTCTAAATCACTTTGGCAGGGTGGACATCAGCAGAGCTGTATAGAGATGCCAGGACTGGAGCACATGGGATAGAGTAGGCCGTTATTGTTGTACACCAGGAGAACTGCACGATATCTCTTGTATGTGCTTTTATTTTACTTTTCGTGTCTCACTTCTGTGAACTCAAAAGTTACCTCAGGTGAAGGTACAAATCCCCAAAGGGTTTGGTAAGTTTTTGGAGAATACGGCTAGATGTAGTTGTATTCCAGAGCAGTACGTAGTGTCTCCTTCCTACAGGCTGCATCTGTTAGAAATGTACTTGTTAGCTAGCACACTGTTTTAACCTCTGAGTTCTCTTGCAGTGTTCAGATTGGGCAACATGGTGCACGCCATGGTAGCAGCCAAGCAAACCATCCAGCTGCCAGACTTGGTACCCCGCATCTGCTTGACGGCCTCCAACCTGATCCGTGCCCTGTATTTCATCTGTGACACAGTCCTGTGGCTGAAGAGTGTTGGTCTCCTCCCTCACATATACAAATGGAAGTGGCGGAATTGGGCCACTAAGTGCTATTACTACTCACTGCTGATGAATTTGACCAGGGATTTATATGAGATCTCCTGGCTTCTGGAACAAGCTGCTGAAAAGGAGAAGGCAAAGGAGAACTCCTTTCCTTGGGACACACAAGACCAGGACCTGATCTGCCTGGAAACTGAACGGCAGTCTCAGCCATTTCTTCCCCTGCTGTATTCCACACTGAAGAAGCATCCTCCTTTGTTGCTAGACACAACAAAGAACCTTTGTGATCTTTCTAGTCCTTTGGACCGCCTGGGCATCTACAAGACCAACCCAGGAATTATTGGGCTCTGTGGCCTCCTCTCCTCCTTGGTAGGGATACTCACGATAGCAAAGCCACATCTGAAGCTGAAGTAATGACTGGAGAGCAGTGTGGTCATGCTCTGCGAGCTGACAGCTCAGTTTCTCTGCCTGGTTTTATTCCTAGGTTAGCACTTTAAAGAATAAGTGTGTTTGACAATCACTCCTCAAACAAGGGCTAATCTCTGGAGGAGTTAGTTATACTTTTTCTTCATCCCAGGCATCCTTGCAGGTGGGGAACTGCTTAATGCTGTGACAGATTGCACAAGAGAGGAGGCGGGAGAAGGAAGAGATGGAGCAAGAACTAAGAAAAAACCTCTCTGAAGAACAACACGTGACAAATCCAGAGAGACTGCTGCTTGAGAAGGGAGATGTTTCTGTACTTGAACAGAGTGGTGTTAAATTGTTACACGGGCAACTAATATACAAGCCATAAATAATGGTGCCGACACTGGATGGGTAGAATTCAGTGATCAGAGGTTTATATAATCAAATGTCTGTGTCTAGCGTGTTCAGGCATGTTGGGATCAGAAACATTCTGGGGCTATATTTCCAGTAGCTTAGATAAAAGTCAGTTCTGTGAAAGGATAGGATGTAGTGAGCCTGCCATCTCTAGGCATCAGTTCAAGTCCAGCTCAGTCTGGTAGGAATTCAAAAGTTGAACTATCGAATAGTATAACATGGACACCATTGAAAATAAGTTGGTTGACCTGGATCAAGCTCCTAGTGAATAAGGGTCCATGTGCCAGAAGTCACCACCCATCTGCCCTTACTACTGACAGTGCAAGGCCAAACCTTGCTCAGGCCGTGCAATTCATATTCCACTCCGGAGGGGTCTTCTAGGTCTGAGATGGGGCATGTTGGCAAGGGGTCCTGTGTGAGGGAACCCTCAATGCTGCTCAGGCTAGGGATGAGCTGCAAATTCCGGTGTGCGCAGCGACCGACCTGGTACTGCTCAAGTGCTGGAAATGTGACTGTTCCTGGGAGTGTTTGAAGCAGGAGGCTGCTGGATGCTCTGCAGCAGGGTGGCTAAAGTACAGCCTGTAGCAACCTACTGTGAAAGTGCATCCCGTAAACACCAGCAATCCTAGCATGGTGGTCTGAGCAGCCAGGATCTCCAAAGGTCTAATATTTGTCTCCTGGCTAGAAATTAAATGGTGGCCTGATTTCTTTGTTGGGAGGTTCTTGGGCATGCACCTCATCTCTCTGGGGCCTTGGAACTGCTTTCTCTTTTGCTAGGGTTTGACTAGAGTCTGTGAATATAGTGGGAAACTTAGTAAACAAACTACTGAAGTGGCTTCTAGCCTGAGTGGCTGCCTTCTTGTGCCAAGAGGGCATAGTGCAAGGCTGAGCCAGCCTCTAGTGTTTCTCCTAGGGCTGGGGCTGATGGGGAAACCTGAAACCCGGGAGCCAGGCTGGTGAGTTGCCAGGCTTTCCCTGAGGCTTCCTGGTATGGTAGAGGAAACCTTTTAAGTGGATTTTAGAAACTCTGACATAACATTCCTTTTACCAGCTGGAGACTACAATTTAATGCACCTTAATGTAGCTTAATGAAACCGAAGTGGTAGAATTAACCACTGGAAAGAATCCTTTTAGTGCCTTTACCTTATCTACCTCCCATGCACCAGTTGGATAAGGGTGGTGGCTGCTGCTGCTGTTGTACTGTATCTGGAAAACACAAGCAATAAACTGTAAATTAGATTGAACGTGGTTCTGTTTGTGGGTCAGGATATGTGTTGGGAGGTGCTGGGGATGAAGTTCTCCCCACCACCCCTGTTTTATAAACGGGACAATGCCAGCAAAGATGTGCTGCCCCTGCCTGGCAGTAGGATTACAGAGTTGTCTTAAGGGCACCAAGGAAAGCTCCATTAGACTCATTGGGGTTTTAAATGAGTCCAGCTTCACATCTGAAGGAGGTGGGAGCTGAATATAACTCAGGCACTTGGCATCCCTTGTAATGAAAGGCACCAAGGCAGATGCTGGTAAATGGAAATGAGCTGGACCTGTGCTCTGAGAGTAGGCCAAGAGAGCTGGAGTCTTCTGGCCCACAATCACCATGACTGTTACATCAGCAGCTGCATCTGGATGCTGGTGTTGTATTTAAACTTTTTTTGCCTAGCTGGTTCTTAGATAGGTGCACTGATACATCAGTCCAATATCGGATCTGCAGGGTGGGGGGGCTGCAGCTGTGGGCTGAGACCAGGGCTGTGCTGGGTTCTTCCTGGCACATGGGGGCCAGGGCTGCACTCGGGGCAGGCGGTGGCACTGAGAGGGAGCTACAGCGAAATTTGGGGAGATTGCAGCCCCCCCCTGCCCCAAGCGCCCTGGCCAAGAACCCAGACCCCCACACCCCCGGATGAGCCATGGCTCCATCTCATGCCCCCCCTGCTTGGGCAGTGCCAGCCCCATTCCTCCCTCATCTCGGGGGCCTTAATCTGCCCCCCACACCCCACGCACCTTCCCTCCCCACTCCCCTTCCACCAAAACAGACTTAACAGCTGCATGCAGCTGTATCAGAAATATGCCGATATGCCTCTAAAAATAGGCTGTTGGTATCAGCCACCAAAATCTATCGGTGCACCCCTAGTCTCAGAGGTCCAGGGTGAGCAACAGTGGCTGCTTTACAGCACACAGGTGTTTGGGACTGGAGGTGAAGCAAAGAGGCCTTTGCACTGCAGAAGCGTGGGGATGGATGAAGGGACAGGAGTGGCCTTTGCCCCATGTCTGGGTGGAAGCAATGAAGTATGAAGGCATTATCAGGGCAGAGGTCTTGATGTCTGCCAGCTCCAGACTAAAGCCAGTGGGGTGGGAGGATCAGCCACATGCTCCCTCCTGAGGGGTCAGTGGTGCTTTCACCATGGTTCACCAGATCCAAGAGAAACTCCATTGCCAAGTGCACAGAAGAGCAGCCACTGCCCTTTGCCTTGCTGTCTGGAGACGAGTGACTCATGCTAGGGCTGATCTGGAAAGCTTCCAAAGGGTTTCACTGCCTTTCCTTTTTCACCTTCATTTGGGGTGGGAGCCCAGCCAGCAAGAAAGATGCATGGGCTTGCAGAGCCTGAGGTGTAGCGTTAATATTTAATCCCTCTGCTCCTGAGATTCCTTAGGGTGGGAGTGATATTTTCCCTAAGACGCAGAGGTTGAGTCTTCCACTCCCCTGCCTCCCTGGCCTCTTTCATTCTCCGCTCCCCCCTGTCTCCCTGGGCATGTGTGTGTGTGTGTACACATACGCATGCATGCACACGTCTCTTTTATTATCCAGCTCAAGGGAGCCTAAGCATTGTGAGTGTTCAGGGGCCTGCACTGTGCTTCCAGCTTCTCTGCTAGGCTGGGGACTGGGAACATGAATCAGCCACCACTTGGCAATAGGAGTTTTTGTTAGGGTGGCTGATGGCCTCCTGCTCTGTCTTCTGCCAGGTGGTTTAAAGCACCCAACAGCATCCTGTCTACAAACAACATTTCTACCTCTATCAGCCATTACTGCTCCCTGAATCTTTCACATCTCTAAGCCCCTTCTCATTATTTTTCTATCCTCTCTGCCATTCTTCTCCCCCTCTAACTCAGTGTCTGTGAATTGTACCCTTCACTTCCTGCTAGAGACATTAAACAAACCCAAACTTATCCTTGCTCACTATGACTTCCCACTAAGCCCATCCCAGTCCAATAAAATGGTCTTTAGCTTTGTCCCCATCTAGCCAGTTTACAACCCACGCACACAACAGTGAACTCTCTCTTCAGGTATGATTTTCAATTAGGGTGTCAACCCCAAATCTCTAGACCTGGCAACCACCCCTTGCACTCCACTGAACTACTCTCAAGAAAACCTCCAGTAGGTTCCCCTAAGCCACATCTCTAAACCAGCATCACCTGTGACCTATCAGCTGCTTCTGGTCCAATCAACTATGTTCCTCTCCTAGAAATCTCCCCCTGCATTTACCTCTGGGTAATCTTATCTGCAAACACAAATCCAACTACTGTCACTATGTGAGATTCTCTACTCTATATCCATTTCCTTCTGTCCTAACTGAAATCTCAGCTTCTCTCTCCCATCTCTTCATAAAAGCCTAGCTCTCAGCTCAAGCCCAATACAAGTCAAAAGAGCTTGTAATCTCTCCCCTACCAAGCCCTCCCTTTCTTACTATTGATGACAACACCAGTTCTGGGCGCCACACTTCAGGAGGCATGTGGACAGCATCGAGAGGGTCCAGAGGAGGGCTGCTTGCATGATCAGGGGTCAGCAGGGCAGGCCCTATGAGGAGAGGCTACGAGACCTGAACCTGTTCAGCCTCCACAAGAGAAGGCTGAGAGGGGATCTGGTGGCAGTCTACAAACTGGCCAAGAGAGACCAGCAGGCAATGGGAGAGTCCCGGTTCCCCCGAGCACTACTGGGAGTAACAAGGAATAACGGCCATAAATTGACAGAGTAGATTCAGGCTAGATATCAGGAGGCACTACTTCAGAGTCATAGTTTCATAGTAGCTAGGCTCAGGAGGGACCTGAACAGATCATCTAGCCTGCCCCCCTGCCACAGGCAGGGATGAATGCTGGGTTCACAAGACCCCAGACAAGTGATCATCCAACCTCCTCTTGAATTTGCCCAAGGTAGGGGCGAGGACCACCTCCCTGGGAAGTTGGTTCCAGATTTTGGCCACCCTAACTGTAAAATATTGCCTTCTGATCTCTAACCTAAACCTATTCTCCATCAGCTTATGACCATTGTTCCTCATCACCCCAGGTGGTGCTGGGGAGA
>NW_005842302.1:1340467-1367231 GCF_000455745.1 Alligator sinensis | reverse complement strand
TTGCCCATGGCAGGGGGTTGGACTTGATGATCTGCTCAGGTCCCTTCTGACCCTACCAACTATGAAACTATGAAACCTCTATCCTGCCTGTTTACTCAAGCCTGTAATCTGGGCATAGTATTCAACTTTGGCCTCACATCCTGTCTAATACTAAGTCTTGCTGAACTTTTTTCTCCAATACTTTTGGAGAAAAAAGGTTGCCATAAGATGTGGCCTTTCCCATCTATCCACAACAGTCAAAATTCTCATCACCTTGTGTCTTGACTATTGCAATATCTCCTTCTGTCCTTGGAAAATGCAAACATGCCCTGCTCATATTTGTTCAAAATGCTGCTGCGAAATTTGTTTTGCTGGCCCGTTACTTTAACTGTCTCATCCCCACGTTGGCTCTCTGTTCTGTATTACATCAAACATAGCTGACTCGTCTACACGTCCAACATCCTTCCCAGCCTTTCCCACCCTCCTCATTATCTCTGTTAGTATCCAGAAGTCTGCTCCCATCTCATCATAGCCAGCCTCCACTGCCCATTTGTTAGGTTTGTCAAACAAGCACCTTCCCACTTCCATGCTGTGTCTCACACTTGTGAACATAGGCACAGCTGCCACCCTTAAAACTCACCATTGCCAAGATGCCTACAAAAATATGACAATGGTTGTTGTTGGTGCGGGGAGATCATATCTGATTATACTGTCTCACTATTTCCTTGTAACCCCTCATCTTCTTCCCAATTGTCTTACACTCAGCTTGTAAATTCTGGGGTCATCTATTGTTCTGTTTGTGCAGCATCTAACACTGTGTGGTCTTGGTCCATGACTGGGGTTCTCGGGTGCCATAGCAATACAATCAGTAGAACATTTCTGACCTCTATGGCACTCCATCCATGATAACTATTGGCAAGAGCCACCCAGGTAAGACTCGTTCTTCCTGAGATCTCCCACCTCCTCTATCTGCCAGTTGCTCTAAAGCATTAAAGTTCAGAGATTTCTCTTTGCTGCATCAGATTTGATGCAGGTCTGGCCAGCTGACCCGGGAATCCCTGTATCTCATTCTCTGGGATCTGCAGTGAGAATGGGAGAAGGGATTTTTCAGGCTAGTCATGCCATCAGCTTTATGAATTTGATAAGACTCAAGTGAGCTGTTTGTCCAGTTACCACAGCAACTCACAGGCTCCTAAACCCATGCGGCTGGGAGGTGAGGCTTTGTGGTGTTACCACCTGGGGCAGGACCCGTGTGTCAGAGGATACACTCAAGGGCAGAGCACTGCCAGACTCTCTTGGCTCCTGGCACCCCACTGAAGACAGCATCTAACTGCAACTCTGTGAGTACTCAAGTGACGAGCACGTGCCTTGCGTGAATTCTTACCCGTGCTATGGAAACTGGGGCAGGTATCATCTGGAGCAATGATTCTGCCTTAATTACTCTGTATTTAATGTGGAAAGCAGGTGGAAATGGGGGTATCTGGAGGGTGCTTGGGTTAGAAGCAAGGGGGTGGCAATGAGCTCCATCCCAGGGTGCTTTGGGTATGCTGTGGGTGGAGTGTGCATTGAAGTGCTGTTGAGCAGTGCTGGACACTTTTGTGGTGCCTTGGAATAGGGTTTGACTTTGTGCTGCACTGATGGAATAAGCAGCAGGGATCTGCCTTCTGGGTACTCACTGCTGGCACTGGAGGCGATTGTGCTTTTTCAGTCCTGAACTCTGCCAGCTCTCTGTCCCCCTGACCCTCCACAGCTCCAGCTAATCTGGCCCTGACCTCCCCCCTCAATTTGGCTGGGCCGCCTCAATCGTGACCTGCAGCCCCCTTTCCTGCTCCTCAGGACATGCCTGCTGTGGGGGAACTCACCCCACAGTGCAGTCAGCACATCTCCGCTCTGACATGCAGCACCTGTCACTCCTCTCCTGGGCTGAAGCCTCTGTAACTCTGTTGCAGACCCTCTTTTTAGTTGAAGGGAGGTTTTTTGGAGTTGCTAATTCTGCTGTGTAACTGGGTAAATAGATAGCTGTTAAGTAATGCCAGGTCCCACCCACCAGTTGTGCGTGCTGCCTCAGCATAGCGTTTTGCTCCTACCAGTCTGGGTTGCAGGTCAGGAGACACCAGACAACATTGGAGCTGCCAGGGTGGCTGAGAGCAACGGAGTGTTGTAACGAGCACTGGGGACCCTGCTTTGCAGACTGATGTGTCAGGATGGCAGCAAAGAAGAATTGGACAACGCAGAATGGAAGTGCCAAGGTGAGTGGAGGGGAAAGAGGTGGAGAACCAAAGATGGATGGTGTGATAGACCTCAGCTGGACCACCCCAGCTTGAGGGGGTGGGGAGGAGGTTTCTGATGCTGCCAAGAAGTGTTTGAGTCAAAAATCACAGTGCCTTGTGTTTCATTGGAAAAAAAAGTTTGCATCATGTTTTCATTAGACCTGGAACTGGAGCAATAAGGTATATCTGTCAGAGGGAAACAAGGACCTGTAGCAAACTTGGAAACTCAATAGTGCAGAGTCCAGAAACAATCTCAAGTGTGTCCTCACTTGACAACCATGATTTGCCTATCAGCAACAGAGGCTCACGTAGCTGGTTGTTTGTACCTTATCAGTATTTGCAGCATGGGCTACATACCCTCAGCTGTCATGTTGTGAATAACCAGAGCCACTGAAATTGCCCCACTGAAGAACTTACATGGTTGCTGGTTCCAGTTCAGATTCGAAATACCATCAGTTCCTATGTTTATTGTATTTACAGAGCCATAACCATGCTTGGTCACCAGTGGGACAACAACTCAGACATAGACTGTCCCCATTTCTCTCACCTGGTGATCACCTCATCCTCTTCTATTGATTTGCAATATGCAGTCCTGAAACAGTGCTCACATTAGAGCCACCATTTTGAGAGATGATGAGCCCAGCTAACCCCTCAAATCCAGGCAACTGGAAATAACCCTCTTCTTTGTAACTTTCTCATGCTCCTCCTTTGTAATGACCCTCCTTCTTTGTAACATCTAAATGCTTAGACACAGGAGTTGAGGTAGATGTCATTTACTTGGATTTTAAGAAGGCCTTTGATACAGTATCTCATCCTATTCTCATAAATAAACGGAGCGTCTGTGATGTAGATGATTGCATGGTCAGGTGGGTGGCAAATTGGCTTAGGGGTCGCACCCAGAGAGTGGTGGTGGAAGGGGTGATATCGACCTGGAAAGATGTGGGCAGTGGGGAGCCACAAGGCTTGGTCCTTGGACCTGTGCTGTTCAATGTCTTCATCATTGACTTGGATGAGCACATGGAAAGCATTCTGTCCAAATTCACAGATGATACCAAATTATGGGGTAAAATTAACACACTAGAGGGTAGGGAATGAATCTAGGCAGATCTGGATAGGTTGGGAAAGTGGGCAGAACAGAACAGGATGGAGTTCAACAAAGACAAGTACAAAGTGCTGCACCTAGGGACAAGGTAGCAGCAATACACTTACAAGCTGGGGGATGACCTCAGCAGCACAGCGTTGGAAAGGGATCTTGGAGTCATAGTTGACTCCAAGAAGAACATGAGTCGTCAATGTGACGAAGTGCACAACAAAGCTAACCACACTTTATCATGCATTAGCAGGTGCATGACTAACAGGTCCAGGGAAGTGATACTTCCTGTCTATGCGGCACTGGTCAGGCCGCAGTTGAAGTACTGCATCCGGTTTTGGGTGCCGCCCTTCAAGACGGATTTGGACAACCTCGAGAGGGTTCAGAGGAGGGCCACTCATATGGTTAGAGGCCTGCAGGCAAAGCCCTATGAGGAGAGATTAAGGAACCTGGATCTCTTCAACCTCAGCAAAAGAAGGCTGAGAGGTGATCTTGTGGTCCCCTACAAGTTCATTTGGAGGTGGGGGTGGAGAACAGCAAGGAATAGGAGATGTGCTGTTTGCCAGGGTACCCCTTGGAGTAACTAGGAACAATGGCCACAAACTGACAGAGGGTGGATTTAGGTTAGACATCAGGAAGAACTTCGTTACGGTTAAGGTTGCCAGAATCTGGAATGGGCTTCCAAGGGAGGTGGTGCTCTCCCCTACCCTGGGGGTCTTTAAGAGGAGGCTAGACAATGTACCTAGCTGGGGTCATCTAACCCCAGCGCTCTTTCCTGCCCAGGGCAGGTGGTCGGACTCAATGATCTTCTGAGATCCCTTCCGACCCAAACATCTATGAATCTATGATCAGCTTCATACACTGTGTTGTCATCTAAATTAGATGTGGGGCAGGGAGACAGGCAGAGCTTAAGGGATTTCCTTGTTCGTGTGACCATGAAATCCTTGCTTCACCTAGGAACAACGTTCTGACACTGTTTTCAAATCTGAGCTGAGTTTATGTCTAAGAATTAATATAATTAGCCCAGCTGGGCTTCCCACAGAGCTCACCCAAGCCAGACCATGCTCAAAGACCTGCATACGTGGTGCCCTACCCCTCAGACATGTCTCTAAGGTGCTCAAGGGATGGTTCTGCACAGTGTGGAGCTGGTTTGAGTCTTTACAGATTGTCCCATTCACTTCTGTTCTATCCTGGTTCTTATCTCTCCCCTGCACTTTGTCGATAGGAAATGCTAGAGGTAAAGAGGAAGGTCCCAATGAGCGCAGGAAGACATGGGTCAAACAAGCACTGCTTTCTGTCTGCTGCATGCCCTTCTGCAGTGGGAGTTGTTGTGGGCCTGGCAGTGGTAAGGACTGGAGGGACTTGTGCAGTTGTTGCTAGATGAACAGGGCCACTGTCATTTCCTTTTCCACGTTATTGGTTGTTCACTGTGCCCAGCCCCCTACCATGCTCTCTTTTTGCCACACACAGGAGAATGTGCTGCAGAGGGTCTTGCAGCTTCCAGTGGTGAGTTCAACCCAAGAGAGCCTTCAGAGGACGTATGCCAGCACCAAAGAGGCACACCCCCTCGTGGCTTCGGTGTGTGAGGCCTATGAGAAGGGCGTGCAGGGAGCTAGCTCGCTGGCTGCCTGGAGCATGGAGCCTGTGGTGCGCAGACTGGAGCCTCAGTGTGAGTCTGTTGGGATCTTTCCAGCTGTGGGGCAGGAGGGTGCAGGGCACTGGAGAAGGGAGTGTGGGAGTGAGGGATTACCATGCCTGGGATGCTGAGGCTATGAAATTTCCCCTGCCTATAAAACAAGGCTGCCTTTGGGTGGTGCTACCTTACAGCCAGAGCACAGGCCTGGGATCCAGGATGGACAGGTTGAATAGCCTTGCTTTACTTCTTCAATAGCTGGGGTCAAGTCACTTAACTGCTCTGGCCCTGTTTGCACATGTAACCCTGATGCCTTGCTGAAAGGGATGGGGGCGGTGCAGAGAGAAGAGCTGGGCTCATGTCTGTGAGCACCTGGAACATGAATGCACTCATACATGTCCTAAGTGTTTCTCACATATTCTTAGGTAGGTGAGACCTGGGTTTCAAGCTTTGGCTGGGCTAATAAAAGTCACTAGAGATCTGTACCTATTATGGAGAGGGAAGGCATAGGTCAGTCCTCTCTCCAGGGACCAGCTGGAACAGCAGAAGGTAATCTGGGCTGGCAGCCAGGCTTCCCTTTACCAAGCCTTTTTAGCAGGGCCTGTCAACAGCCTTATATTAGCCTCTCTCCTCCAAAGGAGAACCCCATCCAGAAGTGAACTGGGGAAAAAGAAGAGAAGGTTGGGACAAGGTCTCGTCTGCAGCTCCTAGTTTACCCCAGTTCCCCCACACTAGAGGGAAAAGCCTATATGTGAGGAGAAGGAGTTCAAAGCTCAGCCTGAATCCTGAACACTGCCTCCTGGTTATTCCTGGTTACCTTTCCCTCAGCTCATGCCTGTGACTTGCCAAAGCCATGGCCAGAGAGCAACAAACCCCAGACCCCTCTAGCCTCCTTCCGGAGAGCCACTACCCAGGCAAGCATCTTTCTTAGTAGCCCACATGCCCTCACCTTCTCACGGCCCAGCCCCAGCACAGGTAAGGACTGAAGGTCTTGAGAGCCTTGGGCCTTAGGTGTTGCTTGACAGTAGAGAGAATTAACCAGGTGGCCCCCTCTGACCAAGGGGGCCAAGCATGTCCTACATGCCTCCCTAGGACGCTGGCATTAGGTGAAGGTGGAGGGGTGCTAAGGCTGCCCTCCATGAAGCCATGGGAGGGGACAAGTACTAGTCCTCTAAACCATATGAATTTGCCATTCTGAAAATGGCACCTCTAGCATCACAGCACCACCGCTTAGCACAGCTCTGGGGCCACACATTTGGAGAGGCTGCCCCCAACTGCACCCTCTCATGGATCTGAGCACGCTCCCAACCACCAAGCTAATGTCTATGCCTTGTCTGGTTCAGTCAGTGCTGCCAACACCCTGGCCTGCCGGGGCTTGGATCACTTGGAGCAGAAGATCCCTGCCCTCCAGTATCCAGTGGAGAAGGTAAGTCAGACACTCTGGCCCTACCCCTACTCACCCTCTGCCCACTCCACTGACATACTGGAGGAATGCTTTATTTCTGTGGGACAGGGGACAGTACCCTGGGTTCCTGAAGCCAAGGAGCAGTAATTGGGCACTGTTGGGCTGTTCTGAGGCTAATAGTGCAACTCTGAGGAACAAGCCCCTGAGGGTCACCCAGCAAGGGGTGAACATGGGGATGTGGGCTGGGGTCAGCATAAGGCATTGACCAGTAGGGTCATGTCACACCTGCTCAGCTGCACCTGAGGCCAGGGTTCCCTACAATCTGTTGTCCCCCAGGCATCTCTGTGGCCCTTCAGACAGGGGCGGTGTTCCTCCCCACAGAGCTGCTCTAGCTATCTCCACAATAGTCTGGGCCTTAGTTCCAAATGCTCACTGTGGCCTCCCCACAGTGAGACCCCTCTAGCTGACTGGAGCACAACATCAGGGTCTCTTCCATCTGTCCTGCTGCAGATTGCATCCGAGCTAAAGGACTCCATCTCCACCCCTCTCCAAAGTGCTAAGAGCACCATTGGCAGCTCTGTATTGGGGGCCCTGGACAAGATCCTGGGGCTGGCTGCTGAGGGCTATGAGCTGACCAGGAGCACAGCAACAAGCACAGCAGAATATGCCTGGAGCAGCCGGGTCAGCCAGATGGCAGCCACAGGGGTAGACACAGCTCTAGGGAAGCTGGAGAAGCTGGTGGCATTTCTCCTACCAGAAGAGGACTGTCAGCCAGGTAGCCCTGCCTCTCTAAGGGCATATGGAGAGAAGGTTGCCCCAGGGAGGGGCTAGGTACCATGGGCTCATATGGCAGATTTTCTTTTTGGGCAGACCCAAGGTCAGATCTGAGTGCCATGAAAACTGCTTTGGTGGAGGCTCTGCCCTATTCAAAGCAGAGTCAAGAGTGTTTGTTACTGAGGATTAGAATAACATGGGGAAGGGATGGTTCTCAGGCCAGGGGTGCGGGCAGCACTGGGTGAGGGCTGCAGGACCTGATTGGCAGGGAGGGGTGAGGAAAAGGGTCCTGCAAGTCAGGACTGGGTGGCACTGGCAGAGGTGGGTAGAGTGCTGCTACTGGAGTAGAGGCTGGGAAGGGGTGGGCTTGCATCCTGAATACCTTCCCTCTTTCTGGGCAGACAATGGTTCCCTCGCCCCTAAGTGACAAACACTGCCCCCTGGTATCCCTGTTGGGTGTTGGGTTGATAAGGAGAGTCAGGGAGTGACCTGGGTTGTGTCTGCCCCGTGCAGGCACCCAGCGGAGTCTCCAACCAGCTGCTGATCTTCCCACAAGGTGGCCCTGTCATCCCGGTCAGAGGCAGGCTCTCCTAGCATAGCAACGCACAGCCCTAGGCACGGATGATGGGGGCAGGTGGAAGGATGTGAAGGGGCTTCTGAAATGAAATGTCAGGAGGGAGAGGGCATTACTGAGCAGCGTGGGATCCACTCCATGGCTGGGAGAGTCAGGGTCACTTCAATGCCAAGACCCACAAATGCTGGAGCCCCAGGGCAGTGGCTGTTGAGAGCCTGGGCGATTTCCCAGGAAAGATTGGAGTAATGGGGGAGTCCCAAGCAGAGCTGCCCATGGACAGGGGGTGCAGAGCCAGCTGCAGGCTGTGTGTGCTTTTCTCTGTACTGGTGACTAGCCTGTTCCCATGTTGCTCTGCCCTTTTGCCATTAGCTCAGAAGCCTGCAGCGGCACAAGGATCAAAGGCAGCGGCCTCCCAGGCACAGCCAGAGCTTGGCACTCTCCACAGGATTGGCACTCTGACCAGCACTGTCTCCTACCATGCCTACCAGCAGGCTGCCCGAGCCATCCAGCACACAAAAGCCAAGGGGCAGGAGCTGGCCCTGTGGATCCCAGGTCTGGTGAGTGCCCCTGCTTCGCACATCCCAGCAGCCTTGAGCCTGCTGCCATGTCTTGTGGGGATATCAAGCAACAGCTTGGCCCCTGGTTTGATCAGTCTCAAAATGTGGGTCAACCCCCATCTCTGTACAAAGCCTCTGTGTCTCAAGCCACACAAACGATAGCTATAGTTTAAGGCAGGCCTTAGATTAGCTCTAGGTACAGTGTGTCCTTGCTACATGGCAGAAGGCACAGCTCTGCCCCCCCATCTCCAAAATAGTTTCTAGGGCTACACTTACAGAGACAAGTAGCACTCCAAAGTAGCAGGAATACATCTGCCTGGTTGTCATACTGCTGTTCCTGAGGAGCTCCAAGTGCTCTTATTCAGTTCAGCCTTGTGGTCCTCTGTGGGGTAGGATGTGCTTTTTCTTTCTCTTTCACAGTGGGCTGCCTGGGAGCTGATTCCTCAAGTGCCTGAGGTTTTTGCTCTGGGTACAGGTCTGAAGCTCCTGGGTAATGTGGTAAGACAACTAATAATGTTGGGGCCAGGAATGTAACCCAAGTGTCTGGCCTCACTGTGCCTTCCTGACTGCTGATGCCTCGCCTGCACTTCCCTCTCCTGGAGGTGGGACAGCATGGTTCAAGGTCTGACTCTTTAGATCAGTGTTTTTCAACCTGTGGCCCTTGGACCCCGGGAGTCTGCAGACTTTGTCTAATGGGTCCGCAAAAGATGACCAATCAAATTGACTATATGATCAATCAAAGTATGTGAATACTCACACAATTCAAGGGGTCTGCACCTCAACTGAAACTTTTTTAGTCTGCAAAAGAGAATAGGTTGAAAACCATTGGTTTAGAGCATTTTAAAGGAAGATTAGAGTAATGGTTCTTACTATTATAAATGGTTTTCTTCCATGCTCCAGATTAAGAGTGAGTGGGCCCCAGCCCCTGGGTCCCTCTGGCCCATATTTTGCTGCCAGCTGTTTAATCCTCCCAGGCAGCCAGGGTCCTGAAGACAGGGCCCCTGCATCCTCTGTGGCATCAGCACACACAAGACCCTGGCCCAGATGAATTATTTTTAGCTGGCTCTACATGGATATTGTTGATTAATGCCCCTGATGTGACCTCCTTCCCAGAGCAAACAGCCCAGCGGAAACACTGATAACATCAGGAGCAGGAAGACTCCCCCATCTCGCCTTTCCCTGAAGCTCCCTTGGTGCTAAGGCTGCCTTTCCCAGGCCTGCTAGAGTCCCAGAGCCTTCTCTGCCACCATCCTAGGCATGTGCATGCCTCCTCTGGCTCTCCCAACATCATGTCACACCCCTAAAGTCCTGGACCAGGGTGGATGTTCTGAAAAGAGTTGAGGCATCTGTTTTGGCCCTGGCCCTGGCCCCGACCTGATTTCATCCCCAGGAATAATGTCTCAGTCTCCTAACACCCTAACTCTGCTTCAATGGCGTTCCTTTCTGGGGCACAGCTGTGCTGTACTTTCCACCCCGAGGGGGCTGCCTCTCAGTGCTGGGTGAATACTCCCTGCATATCCATCAGCTCTACCACAGAAACAGAGGGAGCAGAGCTGAGAGAGCCAGTGTGGTACTTTGTTATCCCACAGAGTTCAACTTCTGTGGTGGTGCCTGAGCCCCACAAGCCACAGTCCCACAGCCCCTGAGGTGCTGGGCCAGGAGCACCAGGGAAGCTGAGACATGAAAAGAGCTGGGGTCATAGTGTACCCTAATACAGCTACCCCATCCTTGACTCTGGACCAGGGTCTTTTTGTTGTGCTTAGCTTTCCTGCAGGAATTCAGAGCCAGGCACTGTGTGAGGGCAGTCTGACCTCTCTTCTTCCTCCTGCCCATCTGCCATTGCCACAACCAGCTGCAAAACACTTGGGCTTGGGAACCAGTAGCAAGTGTGAGGGATGAGAGGTGGGAACCTGGCCAGGGGAACCCCCAGTATGAGCAGTGGCTCTTTGCTCCCTCTGCAGGGTGGTATGGCCAAGCAGAGCACAGCCAAGGCCCAGCAGGTCCTGAGTGATGTGCAGCATGCAGCTTCAGCCTGGCTGAGCAGGCGACAGAGCAAGGAGCCAGAACAGCAGCCAAAGAAGGAGATGAAGAAAAAAGAAAGTGAAGCCAGAGAGGTACGGAGATGAGCAGAGCCATGAGCCCAGCCCAGATGGCTCAATAGGCAACCAGGGAAGGGCCCTACAGTCCCTGCCCCCCTCTCCCATCCCCCCCAGCCATGTTCTTGGGCCAAGGCAACTGTGGTGGTTCATAGCACATCCCCTCAGGGCTCTGGGCCATTGGGGAACAACTGAGGCTTTGGGGGAGGACAGGATCCTCCTCCAAAGGGATTTGCTAACAGAGCTGAGCAGAGAACCTAGGAGCCTTGGCTCCCAGCATTGTGCTCTCACTGCTAGATAACACTACCTCAAGTGAAACTGGTTCTGTTTTGAAGTCACTCTGTGCCCCTGGCCAGACTCCCTTTGTCATATATTTCCAGGAACCAGGCTGAGAAGCCCTGGTAGGCTCCTCCATCCCTGCCTCCTTCCCTCAGAGGCGGCCCAGCCCCTCTACTGGCATCTGGCACAGGGATGTTGGAGGCCTAGGGTTTGTGCTAGCAGGGTGACAGAAACCTAAGTCCCTGTGGTCTCCTCAGCTGGTAGAGAAGCTGGAGTGACCCTGTCCCACAGTTTCCCCCTGGAAAAGGGAGGTGGCAGTCTCCATGCCAGGCAGATACAGAGGCCCAGCCTCTTTTTGTCTGTCTGAACTGTGTTTGGTGCCCAACAGGGCTGTGGGGTGCTTTGAAATCCCCGCTAGCTGCCTGCGATGCTGAGGGACTGCGCAGATCGGAGCAGGGTGGCTGGGGTGTCGGGATACCCTGCTGACATCCCCTTTGCCTGAGGGTGTCCCTTGCACTCAGGACTTGGAGCGTGGTGGTGTGGAGCCACAACTGCAGTGCTGAGAGCCAAGGGACACTTGGAGGCTGGCTCCACTGGCCTTGTGTTGCCGGAGTGGGACTGAAAAGCTGGCTCAGGGCTTGCTGGAGTGGAAACTGGTCTGTCGGGACAAGGAAGAAAGGAAACTGCCAGCAGGGGGGTGCAGATCAGCACCTTGCACCTCTGCCCCCACTCCCAGTGCAGTAGTGGGGAGTCAGACGGATAGAAAGGTAGCCTCAGCCTGGAGACAGGCAGCTTGGCCTCTGGAGGCTGGGAGTGAGGAGTCAGTGAAGTGCAATCTGCTCAGTGCTGCCGTGGCTCCAGCAAAGCCAGTGACACTGGTTCCTCACCTTCCACACGGCCTTGGGCTGCTGGGGGCGGCACACTCAGAGGCAGAAGGGGTAATGGGATAGGGTTGGAGACCAGAGGGGATACCTGGGGCCTGCAGCTCTCCCACAGGGCTGTGCTTGGCACTGACTGGAGTGGCTGGGCTGGTTTCTCTTTGCAGAAAGCCGAGAGCAGCAAGATTCCAAGCCTAGTAGGCAGCATGGCCCAGACACTGCAAGCTGCCTATCTCCCCGCCATCTCCAGCATGAAGAAGGTCCCCTCTGCTACATGGGATGCAGCTGGGGGACTGCTCCAGCTCACCCCCAACAAAGCAGCTTCCATAGCCAGAGAGAAGGTGGGCGCTCTGGGGGGAACCCTGCGCAGTGCCTTGGGCATCCTGTCCCACTATGTGCCGGTGAGTTTATCCTGTACTCAGAGAGCTCTTTGTCTGCACTGCAGGAGAGAGGGGAACTGTATGAGGGGTCTGGGGCCAATGTTCCCACCCATCTGGCTGGAGCCTCTCATGGCCTGGGACCTGCCTCTTCTCCCACCCCAGATGGGAGCCCTTCCCTGTTGGGCCTCCTTTCTGGAGTGTGAGCAACCCTCTAGCAGCTAAGAGATGTGACCCTGCAGTGCTGACCACACTGCCAGCCCAAGCCTGTTTTGCTCAGAACATGCACAATCCATGGGAAGGAGGCTGGAGCCTTCCCTGGTCTTGGGGAGCATCATGAATGATGGACCCCAGGGTCTGCCTACACTGGACATGGTGCAGGAGGGTGCTGTGAGGCAGCCCAACCCTGGCCTGCAGCCCATACTATTCTGATCCTGGCTTCTGTGCACATGGCTCTGCTAATGTCCTTTATTGGTGCTGCTCTCAGACTTTCTGAGATCTCAGCCTCTGAGAAATTCCTGGGAAGGTGAAAGTTCAGGGAGAGGACCCCCACCCCACAAACACACACACAGAGCTGATTCCTGCTTCCCTCCCAGGGCTCCCAGGACATTAATCATGTGTCCATGGAGACACAGAGTGCCCCATGAATGACCGCTGGGTTCCTCTCTCTGCCCCCTGCTAGGACCTGTCTGGGGTCAGGCTGCCCCTAGCTGCAGACTTTTCCACTGAAAGGCAGGAGGGACTGAGGAGCATAGACAAGGACCCAGAACTGGAGGGAGGAAAGGAGAGGAGAGAGGGATTGCAAGGGAGGGAAGTGGAAAGATCCCTTTGAGGGTGACAGTGGCATGATCAGATCAGCATCTTGGCACATAGAGACTCAGACAGCAGCTCCCAGAGCTGAGCCCCGGCGATGTGGCAGGCATCAGGCAGGTGCCTAACTGGTCATTGTTTGTAAGGGAGCCAATGGGAATCCATGAATAAGGGGGTTCCTTGCATGTGGAGGTCCTTCAAAATGTCTACGAGAGACCAAGGCATCTGGGGTCCCGGTAATTCTCCAGGGTTCTGCCAGCGCAGTTTGTTGGGAGAGGGCCGGAGGTTGCCCTTCTCTGGCTGCTCTTTGTAACACTGGCCTCATGAGCAGCTTTTCCTACCCTACACAGAAAAGATCGCCCATGGAGATGCTGCACCTGAGCTCTCTGTGAGCTCCAGGATGGCTCATGTTAAATACAGGCCAGATCCTACTCAGCACTTTGTCCCTGTGACTATGAACTCCTGCCCCAGGTTGGGTACTCCATACGCCCCCTAGGCAAGGAGGGCTTTTGCCTTTGGGAGGAGACCCCAGGAGCAGACACACACCAAAACTACCTGTTCTACATCTTCCATCACAGCAGGAAGAGAAACTCCAAGTGAATGGGCCCTAACCCCTAGAAACCAAGGCCTGTGCAGCTAGGGGCAAATGGGCCTGTTCCTAGATGGGCAGCTAAGGTTCCCGGTGCTCTCCCGCTGATGAGTTGCATCTCCCTGTCTCTGGTGCAACTTTTTTGGAGACTGAATGCAGCTGGAGGGAGCCAGTCCAATTTAGTCCTTTGGGGGTCAGAGAAGCAGGTCCAAGTCACTTAGAGGCTTGGGACTGAGAACAGCCGATATCAAAGTCCCCTGGAACCAGAGGCAGGCCTGGAGATAATGCTGCCAGGCCAAACCTGCCTCCAAGCTCTGTTCAGACCAAAGGACCTGCCCCTGGTCCACCTCATCCTTGGTGGCTCTGACCATGCTCTGCTCTCCTTCTAGTCTAGTAGCTTCAGAGACCTGAAGTGACCAGTCAGGCAGTCAGTTGTGAGTAGGAATGCATGGGAGGAGGGGAGGTCATCCCACAGAGTACCTTGCTGAGAGAATGGGCTGGTGGGGCTGGTCTGGCTGCCCCCATCTCCCACTGTGCTGGGGGGAAGCAGGGAGGATACTGCAAGGCCAGGGAGGGCGTCTGCAGGAGCCATACTTTGCAGTCTTGGCATTCCTTACCCCCCAAGGCCCCTGCGCCAGCTCCCCAGCCTCCTCCCAGCCCTTTTGTTTGTGTGGGTTGGGTTTAACTACAGTAAAAGCCATCTCAGCCCTGCCTGGTGCTCAGGGATTTAGCTAAAAGGATTAATTCCCCCTGGGCAGCATGCTCCAGGTGGAAGCCTCTTTGGGATGGCAACTATGACCCCTTGACACTGGGCACCCACCAAGGGGAGGAGGAGCTTGAACCTGGCAGGGGGAGTGGGGGCAGGTGGCTGGGTCTCCTCCATTTCTGCTAGCAAATGGGGCTTTCATCGAGAAGCAGTCAGGGAAGGAGGGGCGAGATGGAAGGCTAAAGTTGCCCATCATCCTTTCTTTCCTCTAGCACTTTCCCTCCGGCCGCAGTACCAGTGAAATGCAGTCACCTCTGGAGAGGGGTCAGTGGGAGCAATGCACTGGGGCTGTGAACACCAGTGAGCCCCAACTTTGATGCTGCCTCAGCATAGATCTGACAGGAGCATGTGACTGTTTCCTCGGTACCCAGGCCCCCTCCATCAGCCAGTGCCTGGGGCAAAGCGGTGCTTGGGGCAGGGCAGGCTGTAGCCAGCTGGCAGTGAAGGGGCCACTCACTGTGGGCTGAGGGGGTGTTAACGCATGCACTCTTTTGCTGTTCAGCTCCCCAGCCTGCAGCTGAAGGAAAAAGAGACTCCATGTGGGAGCAAACCCATCCCTGGTCTGCATAAAAGAAAGGAGGGCTCCAAGCCAGAGACTCCCCTGGCCCAGGAGAAGGTCCTGCTGAGAGTTGAGTGGCGGGCCAGCCGGGGCCACCATCCCCTCTCCTTCCTGGATCTTGAGGATCCCCTCTTCCTGCAACCATTCCCCTTTCAGCGCCAGACGCTGCATCGGGCCCTGGCCTTAGAGCCTGAATACACAATCTCCCGCAAATCCACCTTCTCCCCCTACAGCAGCCGGAGAGTGAGCGAAGGTTTGCACCGCTTCTGTTCAGAGCCCATCTACACCAGGGCTCACTACAGCAGCCTCTATAGCACAGCCATCAAGAAAGACTGAGTGGGAGGGCTCCTGAGCCTGCTTGCTGCCTGCTTAGCATGTACCAGCCTACAGCCACTGTATGTTATGCTTCCCCTTGCAAGCAATGTGGCATTGGATTTAGCATTAAGATCCTACCAGTTTAATTTCCTAGATGTGCTCTCTCCCAGTGCATAGAGAGGATGGGGACTTGCTTGTCACCTCTGGAACTAGGGTCAGGTACAGTGCAAGGGCAGAAGGAGATTGAGTTTGAAGGTGCCTATTCCATCCCTCCCCTAACAGCAGTGTGGTTGTGGGGCCAGGGCATTGCTGTGACAACTGAACTGAAACAAAGGCCGACCTAGTAGGGAGACCTGCTGGGCAGTGAAAATGGAGGTAAGATGAGAGCAAGGGTTTGGTTTGTATCACAACCTGTCTCTTAAATGCATCCCACCCAGGTGAGGCACATAGGGCCATGCCCTTTCTGCTTCTTTCTTCCAAGAAGAGGTAATCAGAAAAGGCTCCAAACCTCAAATTCTGTTATTTTACAGTAGCCAAATTAAGAATGCAATGGCTGGTCTGTCCTGTGTTTGATGAAGGAGTTTGGGCTTTCAGATATATGTTGTGAGCCCTCTTGGGCCCAATTTAACAAACTACATGGTGGGTCTTTAACAAAAATAGATTTTCCCAAGAGTGCATTGGTCATCATAGTTAAATAGGCCGTGAGACATTTATCCCACAAACTACCCTGTAAATGAAGCAGACAGGCTGTGGGAGGGGGGCCCCTCATGCTTGCGATGGGGCTTTGAGAGCTATCCAATTGGAGGTGGTTTCATAAATGAGCAGGAAAACATAAGAAGAAACAATTTATCTTGGAGGAGAGCAGAGTAGCCCATAGAAGAGGGAGAAATGGAGCAAGTAGAGACCAGAGGAGAAAAAGAGGAAACGGAGAGAGTGGAGAAGGCCAGAGAGCGAGAGCTGAAAAGGGAAGGCACTGGGAGGCCTGGTTGCTTGTAGCTGATCCTTCTTCAACAGAAGTAATTGGCCATGGACCTTGTGTGGGTGGCAGCTGTGACAGGGACCTGTGTTCAACTTGAGGCCCCCTAATCAGAGCCACTGGCTCTTCAACTTCTCGCAGCAATAAATGTTCCCCACTTGCTTTCTACATGACTTTCTCATTTCTTCCATGTGAGTCTCAGGGACAGCTGCCTGGTACATACATGGGTCCTGAGTGACTGGCTGATCCTGGCACTGGAGAGAAACAGGAGAAGATAGCTGTGACCCCTACTCCTCCCCACCCCCCAAATTCTGGAGGTGGCTACATTAAACCAGCCCCAGGAGCTGCTCCAAGTTGTGCTCGTCTTTCTTACCCACAGGTTTGCAGGCAGGCTGCTGGGTGTGCTTTCTCTGGGGTGGAGGTAGTGGGGAGCAAATAGGGTGCGGCATGGTCCTGAGGCTTTGAGTTGGGTATTTTTGCTATCCTCCCAAGCCATGGGAAGGACACAGCCCAGTTTGGGTATAGCAGCAGCTGAAAGGAATCTGCTTCCATGCACAGCCCTTCCAGTGCAGGGCTGTGTGCACAAGGCAACAGTGTCTCTTAATGAAGAAGCATCAGAACCTGCATCAGGGCTCTGGCTGGCCGAGTAGCCCGGCTCAGGCTCATTTCTGTTGAGTTTCACCTGGATCAGGGCCCTCATTAAGCAGTAATAGCTAATGGAACTGGACCTTTCTGACTTGACCTGCTGGAGGAGACTTGGTCCCCCTACTAGCAGTCATCTGCCCAGCTCAGTGGGAACTGCCCGTGTGCCCCTCCTTTAGAAACAGACCCAAGGCTAGATCTACCCCCAACTGAAGAACTGGAAAACAGATAAAACATAGCAGCCATCTATCCTGGCCAGTGGCCAGTGCATCCTTGAGTGTGTGTGTGTACAAAGACCTGGTAACCATAGCACATCCACCGCCAGGGCTTGTGACTGGTGCTCTGCCCACCCTGCTGTAAATGGGTACCTGGTTACAGAATTTTCTACATGGGGACTCATGAAGGCAGAGCTGAGAGGATCAGAAGTCATAACATGCTGAGGGTGAATGCAGAGCAGTGCACAGGCACCACAGAGCAGATTGAGAAGTCCGCCTGGCTCATTTCCAGGCTGGTAAAGCAGCACACAGCTGTCAGAGCCAGCCTCAGAAAGCAGCTGCAAGGGCTTAGTTAGTCCGGGCTGCAGGTGGAGCAGAAAGAAAACACAGGTCTGCATGAAGCTAAAAGCTGCCAGGGCTAGCACATTTAAGAGACAATACTGTCTGCAGTCAGCAGAGCACACGAGAGCAAGATGGTTCACATCCCATCCTTTTACTCCCAGCCCGGATGACCCTGTGCCCATTTAAAGCTGTGCTGATGGGGACAGCTGTTTTGTGTCCAGAACAAGGCCTCCAACTCCTCCTTTCAAAGGCACAAACAGATGCTCTGACCACTCTGCTACCACACGCTGGCATGCAGCAGAGAGGGCTCTGGATTAAGGGGGAGGGGGTCAGGGCAGGAAGGTCTAACCTGAATGCAGAAAGTGCCTGGTGTTTCCGCCCTCATCATGGCAGACACCAGGGCAAGCTAAGTAAGAGCAGTCACCCTTGGGCACCCATTCCAACACACAAGACTCCCTTGCAGCAGACACAGCCACCAACAGCCAGGTGCTTCTGGCACAAGGGGATTTATTTAATTTACACACCATATCAGCACAGAAATTACTAGGTTTACAGCCACATCCTCTCATTTACACTCAGGAACTGTGAGGCACCAACATCACATGGCAGGAGCCTCCCAAGGCACTGGTGAAGGGCATGGGGCAGGTTGAGGGGAGCATTCTCTTCACATTCAGGGTGGAATGGGGCTTTCAGGAAGAAGCCAGATACCCAGATCCATTCAGACTTCAGCCCTTCCCCACATAGCTTCCTTCAACCCCAGGGGGTAGGCAAGCACTGAGCAGACAACCCAAGCCTCCTGAGAACCCAGGACAGATGCACCATATCTTGCTCCACAGTTCTGTGTCCCAGGAACCAGCCAAGTCACTGTATCTTGCCCCGTTTTACGTGTTTGGACAATATGTCATTTAGATGCCCGTTGTAAGTAAAAGACCAGGAGGAGAAGCTGGTTGGCAAGGGTAGCTCTAGGCACCTAATCACACCATAACAACCTGGTAACCAGTTAAGATTTCACAGAAGAGGAACGGAATGGGATGCTGGAGAAGGGCTTGGCCACAAACTCTAAATCCCAGCTGAAAATGCAGACATCTGAGAAGCCAAAGAGCATGGAAGAGGAGACTGCCACCTGCAATCAGCCTATGCAGATTGCTCTTCGTGTCTTTTCCAGAGCTACCTTAGCTCTGGAAAGGGCCAAACAGTAAAGGTACATCCTCTGGTGCCACCTCCAGGTGGGACTCTTGAGGCCAGGGTGCCCTTCCCTGCTCTATAATAGACTTCCTGAGTGACTAATCTCATATTGTTTCTATGTCCCTCACTTCCCTCCCTGCACAATGGGACTCCCCCGCCACATGTATCTGTTGTGAGGATGAACAGCAGACTGGGAACTGCTCACATGCTACAGCAGTGGCGTCAGAAACAGCCACAGGCCAAGTGTGTGTTCCCAATGACATAACTCTGAGGAATGGAGGGCTAAAAGGAAGAAAGCCACTGTCTGAGAAGGATGGCCACTCCTCCATCCTCAGTTGTCCTAGCAGGAGAAGGCAGGACAGCTGAGGGCCCATGAGTGCAGAGGGTGCAAAACCATCAAGAAGATACCTTGGAGTTTTTCAGTACTGAGAAAGTAGTTACATAACACAGTAAAACCAAGGGGCACCTAGATGTAGTAGGATGAAGACAGCTCAACACAATGGGGCCCCAACCCTGACAGAGGTCTCTGGAAGTTGCTGTATTATATATAATAAATAGGAACAGGGAAATATAGGAATTGAGGAATTATCTCCGCAAAGGAAAAGTGGGAGCTTGGGACATTTATAGCTCATCAGGGCAGTGTGCAAGTAATTGTACAGAAGTGCTCCAGCCCCCTGGGAATGGACAGGATGGTCTCCCAGGAGTCAATATGGAAAGGGTCTATGGCCAAAGGTTGCAGTGAGCCTATATTGCAGCAGGGGCAGTCTCCACCATCACCCTGAGGCTGGAGGCATTGGTGGGGGGGCAGTTTACTCATTCAAACATATGCCCCCCTCCATGGGCACTGGGGGATTAATTTAACAATGGAGACCAGGCACAGTGGCATTCCCACCTGAAAGCACATGGAGAAACAATGCCCAGGCTCCAACTCAGAGTGAGTCTGTTCTCTTCCGGGCAAACACAGCTGACATACTCTTTACGATGCCGCGGATCCCAGTGCCCCTCTTTGGTGCCAGCTTGGCCTCACAGAAGCGCTCAGCCAGCCCCTGGAAGACCATGAGTGACCCGTGATAGGCCTCAGCCGCAGAGACCTCATAGAACCCGCAGTCCACGGACAGCGCCAGGAGCCGCCCCTCCTCGCTGGAGACCACCCGCTGGTGATGCAGGTCCCGTTTGTTGCCCACAATGACAATGGGCACCTTTTCCTGGCTAGTAGCTTCCTTGGCTGCCTTAATGAACTGGACTTTGGGGTGCAGGATGTTGAAACTGGCACGGTCACAGATGCTGTAGACCAGGATAAAACCATCTGCCCATTGGACCCTCTTCTCCTCTGCAGAGCTTTCATCTGCTCCATCCTGGGAAGAGAGAAATGGGGCAGGGAGTTGGATATAAATCAACAAGCCACATATGGTGAATCTGGGGAGCAAGTCTGTGCTGAAAAGGGTCATGGGCAATGTTCCCTCTAAGGAGTAGCAGTCCATGAGCGCACTGCCTCGGTCCAGCATGGGACACTTATCGAAGGGGGATGGAGGCCGGAGGCTGGAGCTGGGGGCCAGAGGCTGGGGCTGGGGGCCGGGAACTGAAGGGTGGAGCTGAGAGGCTGGGGGCCAGGGGGCCGGAGGCTGGAGCTGGGGCTGGAGGCTGGAGCTGGGGGCTGGAGCCGAGAGGCCAGGGGCTGGCGCGGGCTCCTCCGGCTCCAGAGAAGTGCTCCGCTTCCCTGCATCAGGGCCAGGGAGTGGAGCACTTCCCTGGAGCTGGCGGAGCCCGCGCCAGCCCCCCATCCCAGCCTCCATGGCTGCCTTGCCTCACCTCAGGGAGGAGCCGCTGCCTGCCCCAAGTGAGGCTCCGCTGGCTCTGAGACACTGTGGAACGCGCCCACTGAACAGCAGACAGTTGGTAGTGGCCAGATCTGACCTGGAAACTCCAGCTTCCAGGAGGAGAGGGAGTCCGATCCTGCCCTCCATCAGCACAGGGGCTCCTGAATGCTGGACACCAAGTCACGGCCTTAAACTGAACTAACCCAAAGGGAAAGGTTTCACCTAATTTCCCACATCCAAACCAGCCTCTGATCTGACTGTCACCCTGGAGGGGATGGGATTCTTCTACTGGCATTATAGAAGAATGAGCTGGCATCATACAGCAATTCACTGCCCTTCTGTGCAAAGCATCCAGGCTCAAGACCAGCTAGATGGTTCTGGCTCCTTTTGGTGGCAAAGACTCAGCACCTCCCTGTCTTTGGGTAGGTTGTCAAGGGCTGGGGGTGAGGGAGGAACAGTAGCACATAACAGGACAGGGAACAAGCAGCTTCTAGCAGACCCTACCAAAGAGGCTAGAACAACAGGGAGCCAATTCCTGCACTGATGTAGTTTGGGAATGATCTTTACTGTCTCAAGTCCTCTCCGATTCAGGCAGGTGAAGCCATACCCTAGGAATCTCAGCTGTCTCCAAACAATCTGGCTGGCCCAATTGTGCTGGGAGACCAGCAGGAGCAATTATAGCTGACTGATGCCTCCAAATCCCAATTTGCTATTTGAATTTCTTAGCAAGGGGAAACAAACAGCTCTTCTTGGAGTAGAGATGTGTGACAGCAGCAGCAGCAGGGCTCTCTTACCTGTGAATAAGAGAAGTCCCAAATGTGGAAGAGGATCTCCCTGCCCTCCACAGCCAGGCTGTGGCTGTAGATGGATTCTGCCAACAAAGCACAAAGACCCTTCAGAGAGAGCTGTGTCCTCTCCTTGTGAGAGTCCCACTGCACCCAGCCCTTTCTCTCTGCTGCACACACACTCCTCTTTAGGTGGGGGACTGTTCAGGGTAAGGAGTAAGGCACCCACCACACACCAGTATGCTGGCACTGAGACCAGAGGGTCTGCCACGGAGTACCCCAAGATATCTGGATCTACCCACTCCTGTTGCCCTTGAGCCAGTGCACTTGCACCCGCATGCCTGCTAGCTGCTACCTGGAGCTCCCTCCATTTAAACCTGAAGCTTCCAAGCAACAAGTTCAACTCCCAAAGAGAGACAGGCAGCTGGGAAACAGCCAGATCCTGGAGAAAGAATTAGTTGCACAAATCAGGACCTTTGCAAAGTGGTGGATCTACATCCCACAAGGACAAGATGCTGGCACAGCACTTACTCGTATCTCCGTATTCCCCAATGAAGCGCCTGGTGAGGAAGCGCACAGTCAGGGCTGTAAAGGGAACAGAAAACAAGGAATTTAAATGAGTTTAGGTCCCTAGCAAGCCCAACTCAGCACCAGCCCAGAGCTACTTCCAGGCACCGGCCAATCCACTCTGCCCTGGGACATCCTCCACGTTAAGCTCTCACTGAATTTAGAGTGAGCGTCCTGTTTTTCCTTCTTTCCTTGTCTTTGTGCAGAGGATGAAGGGGTCAGGAACTCTCCCAGACCTGCATTACAAAGGACTGCAGCTGACAAGAAAGCTTTTTCACTTACAGACTATGCCACCCTGAGCTCCTGTGCTGTCAGGGGCTCCAGTCTGCTTCTTCACACTAAATCACAGATTTCTGAGATGCAACGAACTAGCCAGGTCCCATCTCTGTTAATGACCACACAACCCTACAACCTGCTCTCCAGTTTGAGTTTAAAAAGTCCTTGGACATGTAGTTCATGTCTCTTTCCTTGGAAGACTTCCACAGTTCACAGGCTCTTGTCTGAAAGCTTCCCCTGTCCCATCTGCTTTCCTGCTCCTGCCTTGGGGGTGAAGTGCTCACCTGATTTCCCCACACGGTCTGCTCCCAGAACTAGCACGTTTGCTTCCATTCTCTGCATGGCAGGACTGGGCACCTCAACCAAGGACTGGGGGTCAGGGGTGAAGCTGGCACTTCTGCGCAGAGGGATTCGGAGAACCATTTGTGGAGCTCTCGCTGCAGAGCCTGACACTCCTCTGCACTGCCGGGCTGAATGACGCCCGCCCCAGAGCAGGGGACAGTGATCTGCATGGGCCATACCACTCCCAGGGACGGAGGGGTGACAGCAAGAGCTGAAGGCTTAACCATTCTTTGTGAGATCCCCCAAATTAGAGACCAACTCTATTACCGGTCAAATCATCCTAAAAGAAAGCCCCTGAGCCGTGGTACCAGGGTGCTGGGAGGGTCCTGATGGGGACAACATGATGTTAAACTGTTCTCCAAACCAAACCCAACACTGGATCCTCAGCTGGGATGGGCACCCAGTCTCTTCTGCACTTCAGGCCTTCAGACCCCGTCTCTGGCCCAGCAGGCTGCCAGGCCTCTTGCTTTTATTTCAGAGCTGCAGCGTGAACAATGAGGCCTCCGAGCAGGGAGATAGGATTGTCTTTTGCCCTGCCCACAGTGCTCTGCCAATGTCCCTCCATCGCGACATGCAGGGTGCCCTGCTATTTCAGCACTAGCCCCATGACCTCAGTCATGACACGCAGCCCTGACCTCCTGCCATCCCCGCGTCCCCACTCCACATCACCCCAACTTCCTCTGCCAACACACTCTGTCCTGACTCTGCTACCCAAGAGCTACTCCACACTTGCAGGCAGGGGCTGCCAGCCATGCCACTACGTGCAATGCCTCTGCAGTGTGGAGAAACAACCACTGGCTGAGAGCACCAAACTCATTCTCTGCAAATTTAACCGGTTGTCCACAGTAGTCTCAGCCTGTGCCCCTGCCCAGGACCCTCTGGCCGGGGTTGGTACTGCAATGAGCAGGTCCCTGGCCCCAGCAAGGATGCTACTGTGGAGGCCCCTTTGTACCAAAGACACTGGCACTGCCTCAGTCTGGGGGGCTGGTAAGTTTACCTACCGTTCCCAGTCCTCTTGCACTCAACCCCACCTCTCTGACTCCCTCCAGTCACTTCCCCTCCAAGCTTTTCCCCACTCCTGCTACTGCATCAGCCAGGGTGGGGGTTTTTGCCTTCCTTAGAAGCACTAGGTGTTGGTTGCAGCCAAGGCCAATTGTGACTGGGGTGTGCCATGCTCCTGCTGGGACTTCAACCTGGAGATTGCTGGCTAGATAGTCTTGCCTTCTGCTCAGGGTCAGGCCGTATCTGGGGTCAGGAAGGAATTTTACCCCATGGTCAGACTGGTCTGGACTATATGGGGCTTTCTATCTTCCTCTGCAGTGTGGCCCTCTCCTTCAGATTTCTCCAGCATATTTTAACAACCTTTGCAGCAGCAAAACATTATAGCCAGCCTCATGCCCCTGCTTTACCCTTGGCAGGTGAGGGCACTGGGCCTGGTGGCTGTGTTGACTGTGTAGGGTTGCTAAGAGGTTAGACAAGTGCTTCTCACCTGGTAGGGGGAATACCATGACCACTAAGGTGGGGCAGGGGATGGCTGCTTTTCTGGCACGTGGTAGTACCCGGGCAAAGCTAAAGTATAATTACTCTCCCACTTTCATTTCCAGTGGGAAGATCTTGGCTTTACGCCCACTTTATGGAACGGGGAGACTTCCTGCGGCCATATGGCTGAGGGCAAGCAAAATCCGGGGGCAACTGAATTCCAAGCCTCCAGGCTTGGGCCTGCACGTAGGATGCCTGCCAAATGATTTGGAAACATCTGAAGCCCCAGGTGGGGGTGGAGGATGTTTGCCGGTAGTAGGGCCATATCACGGTTCTTAAATGACTCACGGATTTGGAATTGATTTGGCTTGGAACATGAAAAATTTTGCTTAAAAAAAACCAAAAAAACTTCTCAACCTTTTTTTAGACTCAAGTCTCCACCTCGAGAAATGTCAGTTCTTTGCTGACATCATTGGCAATCCCTCAATTCAAGGATGATCCCAATCACGGCTCACTGATGGGTCTTGAGGTACAATCCTTGAGGCACAGACCCGTCCGCAGAAGTTGCAGGTTTTTGCACAGGGGAGAGTAGGTCATAGGCCAGGATTTCTCCCCTTTCCTTCCTCTGCTTCTCTTCTTTACTTTGAGGGTGAGACTCATAGATTCATAGATGTAGGGTCAGAAGGGACCTTGTAGATCATCAAGTCTGACCCCCTGCCCTGGGCAGGAGAAAAAACTGGGCTCAAATGACCCCAGCCAGGTAGACATGAAGCCTCCTCTTAAACACCCCCAGGGTAGGAGCCATCACCACTTCCTTTGGAAGTTGGTTCCAGATCCTAGCCGCCCTGACTGTGAGGTAGTGCCTTCGGATGTCTAGTTTAAACCTATTCTCTAACAATTTGTGGCTGCTATTCCTTGTTACCCCGGGGGGCGCTGGGGGAACAGGGTCTCTCCCAAACCCTGCTGGTCCCCCCTGGTGAGTTTATAGATGGCCACCAGGTCCCCCCTCAGCCTTCTCTTGCGAAGGCTGAACAGGTTAAGGTCCCATAGCCTCTCTTCGTAGGGTCTGCCCTGCTGTCCCCAGATCATGCAGGTGGCCCTCCTCTGGACCCTCTCGATGCTGTCCACATGCCTCCTGAAGTGCAACGCCCAGAACTGAACACAGTATTCCAGCTGCAGCCTGACCAGTGTCGCGTAGAGGGGGAGGATCACCTCCTTGGCCCTGCTTGAGACGCACCTGTGGATGCACGGCAAGGTACAGTTAGCCCTACTGACCGTGACCTCGCATTGGCGGCCCATGTTCATCTTGGAGTCAATAATGACTCCAAGATCTCTTTCTGCCACCGGGCTCTCAAGAAGGGAGTTTCCCAGCTTATAAGTGTGCTGCTGGTTCCTACTGCCCAAGTGCAGCACCCTGCACTTGTCAGTATTGAAACCCATCCTATTTTCGTTAGCCCACCCCTGTAACCTGTCCAGGTCCTGCTGTAATCTGTCCTTCCCTACTAGCGTGCCCACCTCACCCCAAATCTTGGTATCATCAGCAAATTTAAACAGGCTGCTCTTCACCCTGTCGTCCAAGTCACTAATAAAGAAATTGAACAGTGCGGGTCCAAGGACCGAGCCCTGGAGGACTCCGCTGCCCACTTCCCCCCAGGTCAAAAAAGACCTGTCCACCACTACCCTCTGAGTACGACCCTTCAGCCAATTTGCAATCCATCTGACTGTGTAGGCATCAATGCCACAGTCACCTAGTTTTTTGATGAGAATGGGGTGGGAGACAGTGTCAAAGGCCTTGCTGAAGTCCAGAAAGACTACATCCACCGCAACACCTGTGTCCAGTGCTGTTGTGACCTGATCATAGGAGGCAATCAGGCTGGTCTGACAGGACCTGCCCCTAATGAAACCGTGCTGGCTGCCCTTGAGCATCATTTCTGCAGCTGGCCCATCACAGATGTGCTCCTTGATGATCTTCTCAAAGAGTTTCCCCAGGATTGAAGTAAGACTAATGGGCCTATAGTTGCCCAGGTCCTCCCTCTTCCCTTTTTTGAAGATGAGGACCACGTTGGCTTTCTTCAAGTCATCTGGCACCTGGCCAGAGCACCACGAGTGCTCGTAAAGCTGTGCCAGGGGCCCCGCAATGACCCCTGCCAATTCCCTGAACACCCTGGGGGTGTTGAGGGAATTGGCAGGGGTTATCGCGGGTCGAAAAACACGCTTTGCCTTGAAATGGGCAGCTGCTTGGTTGAGGTTGGGGCCCCACTGCGTCTGGGACCTCAACTGGTTTGACCTCAATCAGTTAAGTCTGATACTACATTCAACCAGGTTTATCTGGAAACTGTTTACACTTGGAAACTGTTTTATGTGCACTGAACTTCTGTGCTGTCACAGGTTTAAACCAGGTTCTGATCACTTACACCAGTTTATGTGCAACTTCTGTCCTGAGTCAATCAGCAGTCCGTTCCTCCCAGCTCTCAACATTGCCATCCATTTCCTCCAGGTCTACCTTCAACGTGTCCTTACAGCGTTTCCTCTGGCCACCGAGAGACCTCAGGCCACTCCAAAGCTGGGAAGAAAGCCCTGGTTTTGAGAGTCAGGCGTCTGCACAAAGCATCTGGTCCAGCGACACGGGTGCTTGAGGATCACTGACTCCGCGGTGGGGCTGCCATCATAAAGACAGTCCGGTTGTCCTCTACCCTCTATTGGTACGAAACCCGACGCCTTTATGTCCTCTGTTTTTCTCTTCAAGAAAAAGAAAAGGCCCTTCTCATAACTGCACTTCCCTGTCTGAGCTGTCCCAGAGAACCGTTTGTTTTCTCTTCAAGAGAAAAAGAGAGGACATAAATGTGTTGGGCTTCCCTTGACGAGAAAAAGAGAGGACATAAAGGCATGGGGTTTCTCTTGAAGAGAAAAACAGGGGACATAAAGGCGTGGGGTTTCGTGTCAACTGCGCTTCGCATCCGCAGAGCGGGGTGGACGAAGGCGTCGTCGTACACCTGGATCTTTGCCGAGATCCCCACGAGTCCAGCCGGGGATCCGCACCGATGTGCTCTTGTTGTCCCCGCAAAGAGGCTGGAGCGCTTCCCGGGCGCAGACCTCGGGGGCCGCGCGGAGAGGCCCGAGCGCCCGGCTCCTCTGGCGACGGGGGACCCCGGCTCGGGCCCGGGGGGGCGGAGGCGGCTGGGCCGGG
>NW_005842302.1:1308007-1339915 GCF_000455745.1 Alligator sinensis | reverse complement strand
CCTGCTAGGCAGCCCCCCCGTCTCCTCTTCTCAGTCCTGTCCCCAGCCCCTGAACCGGGTCTCTGGACTCGCTCCAGTTTGTCCATGTCCTTTCTGAAGTGGGGGGTGTTCCCGGGGCCCTGCCCCCCCTCCCCAGGCACTTGTGTGCCCTGCCTGCCCCCCGGGGCCCTGCCGTCCCCCTCCCTCCCCTCCCCTCCCCTCCCCAGGCACTTGTGTGCCCAAGCTCCTCTTCCCCTGCCAGCAGCCGGTGCCGAGCGCTCCCACCCCCCTTGGGACAAACGGTTCAGACTCCCCAATGGAGCACGGGGGTTTCCAAGCTGGCATCGGTGATGCTTTGCCCGGGGGACCAGCCCGCATGTCCCTACTGGTGGCAGAGCGTGGTGAGCGAAGGTGTCGCCACGCAGTGACACTGGTGAAGGGGACGTGTCGGGGACGGGAGCAGTGGGGCTTTGCAGGGAAGAGAGCGTGCGGCTGAGGGCATCTGAAACCCACAGTCTTGCTGGGTGAATGGGAGTGTCAGGAGTCGGGGATGGTGTACCAGCAGTGCTGAGAAACATAGCGGGGTGGTGGGGGAACCTGTGGGGACTCAACCTCTGTGTTGTGGCCGTTTTGCGCACGGTGCATGGGAAAGCAGGGCTGGAAGGGACCGTGAGAAGTCAAGTCCGACTCCCTTCTCAGAACTGCAGCTTCTCTGTCTGAGCTGTCCCAGACAAACATCTGTTTCTGGTGCCCCGCAGAGGGTTTTGCAGCACAATCAGGTGCTGCCCATGCACAGGGTTTCCTGCATTGCTGAACTAACACCACTGAAGGAACCTGATCCGCACTTTGCAGGACGGTATGCTTGTCTGGGGCAAATCACTGTGCTTGAGCAGTGTATGAACTGTGCAGACCTCTCTGTTACCTTGCAAAAGGCAGGCAAGGAGATTGTGTTTGATGTGGCAGCATTCAGGATGGTTTTCTAAGGATGCCTTCTTTGGTATGTCTGAGCCCTACTTGCTTTACTTCTCCATCAGCCCTAACACAGGCAGTTTGTCATTGATGTTCTTTCTTGTTTGGTTTGTTAATATTATTGTTTGAGAAGAAGTGTTTCCTTTTTCCTCTTCCTAGAAATGCTTTGGCCATGAGGGACTGGTTGGGTATTTTTGACCCTCAAGACCTCTTAAAATATACTGTGCACATGCAAAACAAAACTAACTTTGAGAATATAAAAACAGTTTTGTATTTTAGATGCATCTTGATTCCTCCCCCCAACTCCTCTTAGGGCTATCTCTGTGCCCAGTGTGAAGCTAATTTCAGATAGGCCTGGCTTATTAGAAACAAAAAGGGGGCAATTTAAAATTCATATTCAAGAATGCTGAGGCCAGGTCAGGGCGTTCTTACCCCAAAATAGCTGTGTGTGCTTGGAGACAGTTCTGAGCTCTGCTAGGCTCAAAAGAAGGCATGCTGCAGCCTTTCCATACTCTTTGTTACCCACTGATGTGAAGATGTACTTTCCTCTTCAAGGAGCACTTGACAAGCTCTGTGCAGTGGCAAGGCACTGGCAGTGTCCTTTGCTTCCTTGCTTTTTACCTGTAGCACAGATCAGGGGTTCTGGTTTGATTTTTATATTGCGATTTGAGGTTATGGGGCAGGATCGGGGGTGTGGAGTGGATGACTTTTAGGTCCCTTTGGATAATAGGTGCCTGTGAATGCAGGGAATTGGATAAGATGAACTGAAGCCCCTTGCAGTCCTGTTTGTGCGACTGTAATGCAACACCTCTGGGGTAGAGGGTAGCAGGGAAGCAGTAGTGGGATGAGGGAATTCCTGGCAAGTACCCTCAAGCAAACTATTATAAGGAGACACCCCTAAGGATTTTTAATCCCTACTGAGCTGTGTCACGGTGTGAAATGTGCTCTGCAAAGTGGCTCCTGCTTTGTGGCTGGGGCCCACCCTTGAATTGATGTTTTAAGCTTCCCTTGCATCTGATTACTGCATGCGTCTCTCCCTGCCAGCTTCCATCAACGAGGATGAGCAGGGCATCATCCCTCGTGCCATGGCTGAGGCCTTCAAACTCATTGACGAGAATGACCTGATTGACTACACGGTCAGAGTGTCCTACCTGGAGGTGTATAAAGAGGAGTTCCGGGATCTGCTGCAAGTGGATACAGCCAGCAAGGACATTCAAATTCGCGAGGATGACAAGGGGAACATTGGTACGTGCAGCTGCTCTAAGACTTCCTCCTGCAGTCCCTTCCCTGGCAGAGCTGGATACTTACCCCTGCAAAGTAGTGCAAGGTGCTGCTTCTCCTTTAGCTTCTGACACTGTAACAAGGACTGTCTCTGGAACTGATTTTGGCTGTTAACAGGCTTTGCTTTGTCACTGAAGGCAAGGTTTTGGGTTTTTTTAGCTCCCCATTAGTCCCACCAAAGCTGCACAGGGACCTGACCTCCTAACACTAACCCTGCACCCACATGCCACTGTGTGCTGTTGGCTACACAAACTGGCCTGCCTTCTTGCTCTAGTTTGATGGGAGACTTGAGATTAGGCACTTTAACAAGGAAAGTAAGTGTAGTCAATAAAGCCAAAGCAGCCTTGGGGTGACCTCCATAGGGGTAGGGGTTGTTCTGAGTTGCATCTTCATTCTGGCTTGTCATACCCTTCAAGGGGTATTGGGCATTGCTAGGGCAGAAGAGATATGGGCCTTAGGTAAGAATTTTTCTGCTGCCTCACTCCTGGTTTATCCCCTTTGAAAGCTCTGTGTTTCTATACCATGGCACAGCATGGGAAGGGACAGAAGGGACACCCTCTGGCCTCAGTTCTCAGCAACACTTGAAGCATATGGCTCCTCTTTCTTCAGCATGTCTGGGACCCAGGAAGTTCAGCCAAATGATGCTGTAGAGGCCTTGCTCTTCTAGAGAGCTTGGGTGCGGCCTGGGCCCATTTTTCAGTTCTGGGGCCATTTCTGATGTAGCTCTGCTTAGCTTTTCTATCTGTGTGCGATCCATGCTGTTACATTGATAGGAAGGAGGGATTTGTTTCCCTCAATGAGCCAATGCTGGTTGTGTACTTGTGACTGAGCTTGTGTATCCTTCACAATAGCACAGCTGTGTATGCATCACAACAGTAACCACATACCCAAATAACCAAGGGGAAATCCTATACGCAGGAGACAGATTTCCCTTAGGGTGTTCTCTGAGCATGACCTAGATGCCCTTCCAGTGCTGATGTCCCGATTGTCCCTTTGTGCAGATTTCCTTGGCACCAATGCAGACTGTTTCTGCTACTCTTCTTGTCTTGTTGCAGTGCTGTATGGAGTGAAAGAGACAGAAGTGGAGGGGCTGGATGAGGTCCTGAGCCTGCTGGAAATGGGGAACACGGCCAAGCACACGGGAGCCACCCACATCAACATGCAGTCAAGCCGTTCGCACACCATCTTCACAGTGACCATGGAACAGCGGCGGGGTGCCGGCCGCCTCGCCCTCCATAACTGCTCCGTGGGCCTGGCCTCAGGCCAAGTTCTGGTCTCCAAATTCCACTTTGTAGACCTAGCGGGTTCAGAGCGGGTTGTGAAGACTGGAAACACAGGAGAGAGGCTGAAGGAGAGCATCCAGATCAACAGTGGGTTGCTGGCCCTGGGGAATGTGATCAGTGCCTTGGGAGACCCCCGCCGGAAGTGTAGCCACATCCCCTACCGGGATTCCAAAATCACCAGGTACCACAAGGCCCCTGGGCTGCTCATATGGCCTTGTCTCCTGTGCATGCTCAGTCCTGCAGCGGGGCCCTTTGGCCTCCTTATCCCTTCCCAGCATGCTGAAGGAAAGGGCTAGCTTGGTCAGTCAGGTTTGGTGTCAGAAGCCCTTTGCTTGCACAAGTTGAATTTGCTGGGACTTGCCCACAATGGTCATTCTCTGAGGCTTTCAGACTGTGCGCTTGGTTCTGAAGGCGTCAGTGGAACATCTCTTTGAAAGACCATGCATCTCCCATGCGTGAAACAGAGCCAAGGAAAGACTGAAAATCCAGCTTGTTCCAAAGCTTTTCCATTGTAATGCATCACATGGGGGTGACCCATGCTGCTTTTGCTTAAAGAATTAGGAGCTGCTGAAGAATTTCCTGCCCATTCCTGATTAGCAGTGACCTGAAGATGCTCCCATCAGACATCTGCATGGGAGCTTGTATGAAATAAGGTGGTCTCAGTCTAGTTCCCAGCACAGATGTGTCCATATTTGGACCTAGAAGTGACTCCTTTATTGTCATCTCCAGCCAGTGTTTCCAGAATCTGAATTCCTGCTTGCTCCCATTGGTGGCATCTCCAGTTAGTACTGAGAGACTATAAAGGGAGAAGTCAGCAGTGTTGCAGGCTGTTTCCTCCCTCAGGGCTGCTATCCTGACCCCTTTTACCAGGTCTAGGTAGAATATGAGGGAAGCACCTTGCAATTCTTGGGTTTCAGGAGGGGTAGTGCTGGTAAAACCCTGCCCCAGCCCCTGCATGTCTACAAGATGGTGGGCTGTGGCATTTTTCTCTGATTTTTCCTTCTCAACTCTTCTCAGGATCCTGAAAGACTCCCTTGGAGGCAATGCCCACACTGTCATGATTGCCTGCATCAGCCCTTCCTCCTCCGACTTCGATGAGACCCTCAATACACTGAATTATGCCAGCCGTGCCCAGAACATCCAGAACAAGGCTGTGGTGAACTGCCGCAAGGAGACTGAGCATGTGGAGGAGCTGCAGCTGCAGATCAAGAGCCTGCAGAAGGCGCTAGAACAGCGGCACCGCTCTGAGACCCGCATCATAAACCGCTCAGATGCGGCCAAGCAGGGCTCCCAGGACCACATGGCCCGCCTGCTGGCCGAGTGCGCTCACTACCGGACCTGCACTGATGCTGCCTACCGGCTCCTGATGGAGCTGCAGGAAGAGGGCAACCTCACGGTAGAGCAGGTCCTACGGGTGAAGGAGTGGCTGTGTGCTGTGGAGAGCGAGAGGAGCGAGTTGACCTCAGCTGGCCTGGATAGCGGCATTGAGAGCACTTCAGCAGAGGACCGAAGCCCCAAGGCACAGGGCTCCAAGCCAGCAAAGGTCCAGGTACAGAGCGTCAGCCTTGTTTGAGCACAGAGGCAGTATGACTGTGGGCCTCTGGTGTGGTTTGCTCATTGCCTGGGAGTGCTGGGGAAACTACCAGGTAGACCCAGCTACAGGAGGTGATGTTTGTCGGAACCAAACCCTTGGAGGTACCTGGTTAGAAAAGCAGAGGAAACACTGTTAGCACTGGAGATGGAGACTGAGGGCAGATTGTCCCAGGTTTCAGCACATGTAGAGGTGTGTGGAGCCTCTAAAGGCACAGGACACCAGTGTGGGCGCCACCCTGGAAGATCCAAGCTCAAATTCCTGTGGTGCTGGACAAGACCCTTCGGGCTTGTGCATGGTGAGGAAGAGGCAAACCTATGGCACACAGGCTGCTTCCCTCCTTCCCCCACCATGGGCACTTAGCTTGGAGGGTCAAGGGGCAGCCAGTTAGCATGCACAAGGAGTGCACGCAGGGAGAACATGGAGGAACTGCTGCCAAGTGATATCCCCAGGCAGATGAGCTCCTCACCTCTGCATTAGTAAAAGGATGAGGGCTGTGGCTTTGCTGTCCCCCCCAGGGTGTGTGGATAAACCCTGAGGGACCCTTTGGTACTCTGGGGAGGGGTTGTGGTATGTCAGAAGATGCATGCTCCCCCTTGTGCCCTGTACAATTTGGCTGCCATATGGATTGTGGAGTGGGGAGGCTGAGGCCCTGCTGCTGCCTGACAGCCATTTTCTAACCCTGCTAGCTCTTGGGGGCTGCGTACTAACAGTGCAGAGGCCCCCTTAGCCAAGGAGCACAAAGCACCTCACAAGCATCATCCTCGAGCCTCTGAGTCCTTCAGAAATAGGGGACACATGAAGCTCACATGACCAAGCGCTGAGAATCAGTTGTCTATGGGATGGGAAGCAACTTCTGCACAGGCCCTCAGTGCAAGACAATGGTGATGCATAGGAGGTGCATGTGCACCCCCTGAGATTGGCGGTGCACCACCCAAGAAAAGCGCCGCCGACATTGCTGGTGGCACCTGTGGGTGGTCGTCTCTCGCCACATTCCCCCTCCGCCACCGACACCACCAGTGATGTCTGTGGGCAGTTGCCAATTGCCAGTGGTCGCCACCAACACTGCTAGCAGTGTCTGCAGGTGGTCGTTGACCATGGGTTGGTGCTCACCACCCCCACCACCTCCTGCTGCCGACACCCCTGTGGCCACCTGCAGGAGCTCCCTGCTGCCAACACTACCATGGCTGCCTGCGGGAGTTCGCTGCCGCCGCCTGCAGGTAGTCTCTGTGCCCCGTCAGCCTCTGGGGCCACATGTCATTCATGGTGAAAGAGATGGGGCAGGAATGGCTGGGGAGTCCTGGCTCCTGCTGGGGCAGAACATCATTATCTTACAGGCTGGGAAGCCATGCGTTTGGGATCAGTTTCTTCTTTAGTTTTTCCTGCTAAAGAAGTCAGAGTGTGTGGCAGGGTACATAGTGCCCCAGCTTTGGGGATCCTGATGCAGTTTCTTTCTTCCCTCCCTGGGGCCAGGTGAGCCTAGAGAATGGGTGTGAATTGGGCAAGGAGGACCATGTGGTCAGGTTGCAGAGGCAAGTGGAGAGGCTAGAGGAGGAGAACCGGGACTTCCTGGCTGCCCTGGAGGATGCCATGGAGCAGTACAAGCTGCAGGTATGTAGCCTTGGCCTACCCCCATGCAAAGATCCCTTTCCCCTCCTACTGCCTTTTGGCACCAGCCAGCCCCATTCTTTGCCCTCCCTGGGTTCCCAGGGTCTCTTGCTCCCTTTGCCACCATTGCACCTTTACTCCGCACACAGACCAAGCCCATTTGAGATTTTTGATCTGAAGCACTGTTTGCCCCATGCTTCTCCTTTGTGATTGTTTTAGTGCCCAGATACACAGCCAGAGTTTCCCGCTGTTCCTCTGCCATCCCCATCTGGCTGCTGGGGTGGAGTGGGGGAAAGAGAATGGCCTGTTGGTTCCTGAGCTAGTGGCAGGCCGAGGGTGCGTGCATGGGAAACGATGTTCTTCCACCACTTCCCAGAGTGACAAGTTGCAGGAGCAGCAGGACAAGATCTTCGAGCTCCGCCTGCGCCTGGAGATGGTGGCACCCACCTGCATGCCAGAACTCCTGCAGGATGGTCACCTGGTGGGAATCATGCAGAGACCCCACACAGCCCCACTGGATGCTGGGCAGTACCACAGCCTCAGTATGGTGCCATCCAGGCCCTCCTTTGCCAACCAGAGTGGAAGGGCTTATTGCAGAAAGGTAAGTGCATCAGGCATCCCAGGTACCAGACTTCTGCTCTTGGGATCTGCGTAGTTCCCACCATGTTAGGAGCTGTAGCCCAGTCCTTCCTGCTGCACCTGAGTGGGGGAGCAGCTCCACAGTGAAACCAGTCCTTGGCTCTAAGGCTGCCTTCTCTGGCATGAGAGATTTGGGAAAACCAGGTTTTAGGCTGAGCACTCAGGCTTTGATCTGAGCTCAGGCAGCAGCACACCTGAGATCAGCTGCCTGGGTCCAGGACCTCACTAGCTCTGCTTGTAAAGTCTTTCAGCTCCATGTTGCCTTCATATCTAGCAGAGGGAGCAGGCTGACTTCAGTGCTTCTGCAGAACTCTGGTGCCTGGGTGGTGCGTGTCTGTCTGTATGCACTAACACTTCCCTTTCCCCCATCTCTCTGCCCTGGGCAGCTTAGCAGCAGCCTGTCCGATGATGGCGAGGACCTGGTGGTGTCTTCTCGAAACTGTGCTCAGAGTTTGGTCTGCAGCCTGGAGGCCAAAGATGCGGTGCTGATACAGCCGCTCAGCAAGGATTTGGAGAGGCCAGCAGAGTCATCCTCAGGAGAGGAGGAAGAGGGGGAGCCCAAACCATCTCTGCACCAGCGCAGGTGAGATGTAGCTGCTCGTGCCAAGCCATTGTCAGGCCCTGCCAGATCTTGCCCAGGACAAGGGCCCATTTGGCCACTGCCCAGAAATGACTCTGTTGCTTAACAGAGCTACAGGATTTGGGCTGGCTTTGGCTGGGAGGGCTGCATATCCCCTGCACCTGAGAGGTGCTTTTAGAACCCAGAGACCGAGTAGGAAGAATCAGGATGTGACAGTGCCTTTGTAATGCCTGAACTGCAGTCCAGAGTCTTGTTCGTAATAATTGCAGAGGCTGCTACTAGTGGAGGGCAGTGGTGTTGGCCTGAGGGCCCCAGAGCCTGAGCCTTCCCTGATGGGGCCCAGCAGAGTGACAGGGTTTGCTTTCCAGCTCTGTCTCAGCCTGATCAGGAGAGAATTGAAGGGAGCTATGTCTCTGGGGTTGTAGAGCCTTTGGCCTATCTGCTGAGGCTGCCATCTACTGTGGGTGCCTGCCCAAGGGGAAATGTGCTGACTGGAATGTGAGCCCGCCCCTTATCTCGTAGCCCCAGCCACAGTCCTGCCATCTCCTGAGCCCCACTCTCACTTAGCATCACTGCCTGATAGGCTGCGGACATTCTGGCATCCCTCTCTGTTCACCTGGTGCTACATGGCAGGTTTGGAGCAGGCCTACCTTTCTTTGGTCCTGGCTAAGCCCGGGCCCAGCTAAATGGAGCCATTTGCTGCTCTTCTAGAAATGGGATCCACAGCTGGAGCAAAAAGGAGGTTTGCAGCAAGGGGACTGAGGAGCAGAGCAGAGGCAAACTCCCACCTGGCCAGGAGAAGCCCCTTGAGCCTCCCAAGGGTAAGTGGACACTGTTCCCCTGAGGGCTTGGCAGGCAGTGCTGGGGACAGTAGCAAGAAGCATCTCCAAGTGCTCTGACTGGGGAAGGAAGGCAGTGCAGGGGCACCCTGAATGCCCAGTGCAGCCCAGCACCTGGGGGCTCTCAGGACTACTAGAGATTGTGGCCTGGCTGCTTTCATGTAGATAGAGCATTGCATGCTGGGATCTGAAGGCCTCCAGAGCTGCACGTGTGCTTCCTAGATGAGGGCAACAGGGGCTGTGTTCTGCCAGCTCTGCTGGTGGGCTGGCCTGTGTCCATAGGGATTGGGCACCTTCTGGGTGGGGTCTCAGGGCATCTTGCTCTATGTGGCAGGGGCCTGCAGGAGGACGGAGCCATCTGGTCCATGGGGTGGCCTGTCAACAAAGGACTCAGAATGGCGACTGGTGCGAGCGCAGCAGAAAATCCGGGACCTGGCAATAAACATCCGCATGAAGGAGGAGTTGATTACAGAGCTCATCAAGACAGGTGCGCAGTGGGGACAGGGTGGGGGCTTGCAGCCACAAGAAGAGCTGCAGTTCTTTCCCCAGTGAAGCTAGAGTGCACTTCCTTCCATGGCTCCCCTTCCCTCCCTGTGGGTTCCTGCCCCCCATGCCTTGTCTAATGGAAGAAGGGCTTAGCAACCAGCCCCAGCCTCTGCAACTACTAGGGTGACTAGGAAGGAAGGCCAGAGAGGGGCAAGTTAGGGGCATATCTGACTCTTGTAGGAGGTGGGTGGGGCAGAGCAAGGGCAAGTCCCCTCCCAGCCCTGAGTGGTGTGGCTGTTATTGAACAGCTGAACCCCATCAAAGCGAAATAGCTCCTTGTCATTGGAGTCAGCTTGTAACCCCTGCAAGTGGTACTGGCAAAGGTCCTGTGCCATGTTGCTACTACTCCTACTCCAGGTTGTCTGGCAGGTGCCTAGAGCCTCTGGTTGGTTTGGGAGGAGAGCTGGGAACCGGGCTGAGGGGTAGAAGCTCACACTTGCATTCCAGGCAAGGATGCCCAGGCCATGAACAAGCAATATTGCCAGAAAATCAGCGAGCTGGAGCAGGAGGCAGAGCAGGTGCGGGCTGAGCTGAGCCACAGCCAGAAGCAGTTGCAGGAGCTGGAGGGCAAGGAGCTGCAGGATGCTGGGGAAAAGCGCCGGCTGCAGGAGTACCGCACAAGGGTGGCAGCCGCACAGAGCAAGGCACAGGTCAGTGTGAGCAGGGCTGCTCAGTGCTGGCCTCCAGGGGCTTTGGCCTACCTGTCCTGGGCTATGGCCCTTGGGCTCAGAGGAGAGCTGAGGGCTGCCTCTCCACAAATGCAGACACTGGGGGGCTCTAAGGAGCAGGATCGGGGGTACTCCGCCAAGGCTAAGTGCAGCCATCCTGTGGCAGGTCCTGCGTGAAAAGCAGCAGGTGACAGAGAGGCTAGTGTCGCTGTCAGCCCAGAATGAGAAGCGGGTGCAGGAGCTGGAGAGGAACATCCAGCTGATGCGGCGGCAGCAGGGGCAGCTCCAACGGCGGCTGCGGGAAGAGACAGACCAGAAACGGCGCCTGGAGACTGAGGTGCACAAGCGGCAGCACCGGGTCAAGGTGAGTCTCAGGCTTGCTTGCTGGGCCCAGCTGGAGGGTGGGGGAAGCTGCTTGGGTGTTATGGGGAGCTCTTAGCCTCACGTGCCAACCAGGAACTGCGGTAACTCTGGTGGGATTGTGGAGTGAGGGGAAGGGCTCTGTGTCCCAGCCAGCAGCAGGCCGTGGGAGACTGTACTGCAGCACCTGGGGAAGCCAGTTAGGTTGATTGGTGGGTGAGGTCCCGAGGAGTTCAAATCTATTCCTCTGCCCCTGGCTTTGGATCAGCCCCTTCCTATGCTCTTCCAACACCCCACTGCCTCCTCCCCCCTGCACAGGAGCTGGAGCTGAAGCACGAGCAGCATCAGAAGATCCTGCGTATCAAGACTGAGGAGATTGCCGCTTTCCAGAGGAAGCGCCGCAGTGGCAGCAATGGCTCTGTCATCAGCCTGGAGCAGCAGCAGGTGAGGGGCTGGGAGCCCCACACCCTCCCAACCTGACCATATGGCATCAGCAAAGGCATGGAGTCCCTGAGCCCGCTGGGAGGAGGTGTCCTGAAATCTCCCTGCTGGGCAGGAGAAGCTCAGCCTTCGCCCCAGCACTCTCTCCGTGCCTTGGGAGAGAGTCCCACATGCTGCTGATACCCCATAGTCCCAGCCTGCCTTTTCTGGGATCCTCCCAACCCCATGAGACTCCTGGTGGGTGAGGCATGAAGTTGTGGGAATGAAACCCCATCTGCCAGAGCTAGGGCAGGTGGTTGAGAGAGGTGGCCACTGGGCAGAGCAGTCACCTGCTTCTCCAGGGGTCAGCATGCTGTTCCCTGCTCAGTCTGACTCCCTGTGCCCCAGGCTGCTACTGAAAGGTAGAGATTGCCAGCCTGCCTCCCTCCTGGGGCCATGAGGGTACATCTGCTAGGCAGATGTACTCAAATCTCCAATAATAGGGCCCACATCAGCCGAAGCCTCTGTCCCCTGACCTGACCCCAGTTCCCGGTCATTGATGCAGCTGTCTGTAACTCTCCCCTGTGTTTCACTTCCCTTCCATCAGAAAATTGAAGAACAGAAGAAGTGGTTGGACATGGAGATGGACAAAGTCCTGGAGCAGCGTCGTGCCTTGGATGAGCTGGAGGATGAGCTGAGGAAACGGGAAGCCATCGTGGCCAAAAAGGAAGCATTGCTGCAGGAGAAGAATGGCCTGGAGAGCAAGAGACTCCGCTCTAGCCAGGTGGGCAGCTGTGGGTTGCTCCAGTGTCCTGTCCCTTGGCACCTGAACTTGAGTTGGCTGGAGGGCAAGGTGCCTGGCAGGCTACAGGAGGTGCCCTGACCTGAGCTCCCTCAGCCTCCTCAGTGAGCTGTCTTGGACACCTTCCCTCACAGGGGTTTCATGGTGACTTGGATTGGATTGTCTTTGGCTTGGGCAGGTGAACTGGAGGGAGGGCAGTGGAAGGCCTGGCTTTCCCAGGACAAGATGCTTATTGGGGGTCCTGTTCCTCCTGCTGCCCCAGGCCCTGACTGATGACATTGTGCGCATGTCCAGCCGCCTGGAGTACCTGGAAAAGGAGCTGATGGAGAAGAATGGGCAGCTCCGCCGTGGCAGTGCCCACGATCAGCAGCAGATCCGGCAGGAGATCAACAACCTACGTCAGGAGAAGGACCAACTGCTCAAGCAGAGGCTGGAGATCGACAACAAGCTGCGCCAGGGCACCCTGCTGTCCCCGGAGGTACCCTGCTGCTGTGTGGGAGGGGCTGACCAGGGCTGCTGCACCTGCCCTTCCCACCCTGTACACTAGCTCCTTGTGGTCCCAGGGAAATGGACTCTGCTGGGCCCTGTCTGGCACAGATGGGAGCTACTGCAGCTGGGACAAGAGCAGTGCACGTTTGGGGCAGGAGCGGAATAGATGGGAGGGTCCTCACAAGGCCGGGACCTGGGTATAGTTTGCCCCCCATCCCTGATTCTCCTACTGGGCGAGGGGTGCTACCCCGCTCTAATCCGCAGTGACAGCAGCTGCCTTCCTCTCTCCGCTCCTGGGTGGCAGGAGGAACGGATCTTGTTCCAGCTGGACGAGGCCATCGAGGCACTGGATGCGGCCATTGAGTACAAGAATGAGTCGATCACATGCCGGCAGCGGGTGTTGCGGGCCTCGGCAAGCCTGCTGTCCCAGTGCGAGATGAATCTCATGGCCAAGCTCAGTTACCTGTCCTCCTCCGAGACGCGGGCGCTGCTCTGCAAGTACTTCGATAAGGTGGGAGCCAGCTGCACGCCCTGCCCCAGCTCCAGCCCCTGGCCTGCCATTGGGAGCTCCCCACTTCCTCCCCTTGAAGCTTGGCTTCCCCTTGTAAAGTTTCCATGCTACAAACTCAGCAGTTTTGCAAACACCTTCAGCAGGGCAAAAATGCTGGGTCCTCTCATGGGTCCCTGGGTCTCAACCAGGGCCTGGCTCCCCAGCTGTCTGCAGTGGCAGTTCATGCAGTGCCCTGCTTGCTGCTGAGGCAGCTGCTGCTCTGTGAGGGACAGGGCTCCCTCAAAGTTCATGTTCTTCCTACACCATGAAATGGCCTTGGTCAGTTGCTGGACATGGGGAAGGAGGTTGCCAAACCCAAGGAAGGCCTGACTGGTGGCTTGCTCTGGGGCCCTGGGCAGGTGGTGACACTGCGAGAAGACCAGCACAGGCAGCATATTGCCTTCTCGGAGCTGGAGATGCAGCTGGAGGAGCAGCAGCAGCTGGTGTCGTGGCTGGAGGTGGCGGTGGAGCGCCAGCGCCTGGAGATGGATCGCCAGCTTACTCTGCAGCAGAAGGAGCATGAGCAGAACATTCAACTCCTGCTCCAGCAGAGCCGCGGTGAGTCCCAGCCACCTCCCCTGCTCCCTGCAGCCCACAGGCTCCCCGACAGCCGTGCCTGAGCCAACCCTCTTCCCCCCCCTCCCTTCACAGGGTAATTACAGCAGCCTTTTCAAGGCCAGCCTTGCACCTTCTCTTTGTAGAGCACCTGGATGAGGGGCTGGCCAGCAGCAAGCTCCAGTATGAGGCAAGGATCCAAATGCTGGAGAAGGAACTGAACCGTTACATGTGGGCAAACCAGGAGCTGAACCAGAGGCTGAGTGGTCTGAGCCACCTGGGTGGGCAAGCCCGAGGTAAGGGAGGCTGCAGTTACCGCTGGCAGGGTTAGCAGTACTTTCACATGCATTTGTATGAGCAGAGGAGTCTAAACGAGTGATGCTCAACCTTTCGGCCCTGTGGGGTGGGGTGGTCCATGTGCCAGAGCCCCCAAGCCAGGCTCTGGGGCCTGGCATCACCTCCAATGGCCCCTTTGCACTGGGATTGGTCCCCGGGGTCCTGGCACTACCCTGCTCTACCAAGGTTGAGTCCTAGGGGCACCCTTTCCCATCAACACCCCCCCACCCCCCCATTAGGATTTGGGCCTGGGGCCTGGTGCTGCCTCCACCTAGCCCTGTACACTGGGATCAGATGCTGGATCCAGTGCACAGGGTGTGGAGTTCCTTAAGGGTCTGGACATTTAGCTGTGAAAGAGCAGTGCCATCGCTCTCCTGCCTCAAATTTCCAGATCTGTGGGGAGCCCAACAGGCTGGATTACACGGGACTGCAGGCTGGGCACTGAACACCCCTGGCTTAAATTGCTTCTGGAGCAGCAAGGTGAGCAGGGAGCATCCCCTGCCAGAGGCTGTTGCTGTAGGTGAGGCTTACACAAGCAGCAGGGGAGACACACTACAGACCCATTCACTCCCCTGGATAACAGGTGCCCCCAAGTTCCTATGTTGTCCAGCAGTGAGGGGTGGCTGTCGTGACTGAATGCTTGTTGTCTCCTGCAGGACTGGAAAGGAACTTGCCTGGGGCTGGAGACAGAGCTCCCACCCTGCCTGCAACCAGTGAAGTACCTGACCCAGCTCTCGTGGATTCACAGCCCGCCTGCACTGGAGAAAGCTCCAGGTGCCAGGAGGAAAACAGAGACTTGGTGCATGCACCCCTGCCCGCTACATGGCGGCGCTCCTCCCTGCCCAATGATTGCCCACCAGAGCTCCGGCAGAGGGAGGCCGAGCACGTGCTCAGGTCAGGGCAGCCCCACGAGGTGCTGCTTCCCTGGAACCCGGCGCTGTTGCCCAAGTGCCGGCGGGAGCTGCGCAGAGCCAGTCCCAGTGTGGCAGCTGTGCCTTGCCACCCTGCCATAATCGATGTGAGGAGAAACCCACTGTAGCCCAAGGCTCAACACTAACCGTGCGCCAGGCTGGAAGAGCAGCTGCCACTGGGCAAACAGGGTACTCTCCCACTCGCCTTAGCCAGGCCTAACACACCAGAAAGGGAACACCACATCACAGGGGCAACATGTCACTTAATTCCACTGTGAGTTTCCCATACAGGCAGTCTTCCCTGTTCCTGCTTCCTACCAGGGAGGGGCAGACAGAGCTCCCCTCCTGCCCTCAGACACTGCAGGCTTGGCTGTGTCCACAGGAAAGGCCTGTGGGCTAGGGCTAATGCCAATGTACATAGATTTGTAGTAGCTTTTATACATTTCTACTGTCACTTTCTAATAAAGCAGAGTGCATTTTATTAAAGGAGGCATGTGCCCCAGTCTCTTATGCGAGTATACGGACTTGGAGCCCATCCTAGCATTCATTGTAGGTAGAGGTGCCCCAATATATCCATCACATATCGGATCAGCACCGATAAAAGGAAAATTAGCATTATTGGCAATTTGCTTTTTTTGGCCAGTGTAGCAAATATTGTCACCAATAAATGCTGCATGCAGGTGTGTGGTTGCAGCATGCATGTGGCCAGGAATACAGCTGGGCATCTTGGAGAGCAGTGTCCTGCGGGTAAGTTGTGGGGTGGGGGGCGCAGATTGAGGCCCCACTGTGAGGGAGGGGCAGGGACAGGTGCTGCTCAGCCAGGACAGTAAATGCAACTGCTGGGAGCAGGACAGCTGTGGCTGTCCCCCAGACTTATACATGGGGTGAGGGTGGGTTGTAGGGTCGGGGCCAGGGGCTGTGTCAGCCTGGCAGGGTGGGGCTGGGCTGAAGCTACACTCAGGGTGCATGGTGGCAGCACTGGGAGCAGGGGCTACGGGGAAATTTGGGGTGGCTGCAGCCCACCCTGTAGCCCCCTGGCTCAGCCCCCGGCGGGCAGTCTGCCTTCACCCCGAGCACAAATCCAGGGAGTACGTGACCCCCATGTCTCCCCTGGGATGAGTTCAGCAGTAGGGAGCCACCCGCGGCTCCATCCTGCTCCTGGTGGAGTTACATTCACTGCCTCAACTGTGGTGGCCTTGATCTGCCCCATGCCCCTTCTCTCCTCCAGTGCCTCCCCCCGCCTGGATTTATTTGCCTGGCCTGCTCTCCAAGCTGCCTGGCTGCATTCCAGTATCCAATATGGCTGGTTAATAATTGGCCATCAATAGCAGCCAAGAAAACCTTTATCAATTCACCCGATTGTAGGGAATTTTGTCTGTTCCTTTTTTCCCCGGTGAAAAGCTCCCATTTTTATTTCCGTATGGTCACAGCAAACCAGGTTCAGTGCACAAGACCCCATCCTGGATCTGTATGTTTATGGGCATAGGGCTTGGATTTTACAGCTGTGTCTGAATGCTGCAGCTGGCCTGTGTTGTCCCTTCTTTTGTGTAAATAGGAAGCACTCTCCTCGAGCCTGCAATCAGATAAGTATAAGTCTTTTCAGGAGTGGATTAAGTCTTCCCCAGTGCTTCACACTAGCTGCCTCCTCTGCAGTGCCTGGGTTTTGTAGATCCCAAACCTAGTGTCTAACCTTCCCATGCATTAGATGAGCAAAGCCACCAAACAGAGCTGTGGATTCCACAAATGACAGCACAGCACCTAGAAGTGCTGCAGTGTGCAGCATAGCAACAGATTTTTTTGCAACTCCAGCCCCAAATCTCTTGAATGTCTTGTGCTGAATGAAAGCAGAAGCCTCCAGCAGGAAAGAGGAATCCATTTTGTTCTTCCTCAGTAATTGCAACTTTTTTATTCAAGCCTCTGCCTCATTCAAAGGTGTTTACATGAATAATGCTACAGTCCTCTCCTGAACAGGGATACCAGCCTGCTCAACAGCAGTGATGGATTATCTCGTTCACCTTCATTATCCAGAGGAAAGCAAAAGCAGTCAGAGGGGGAAGGGAGGCACAGGAGGCCTTATATGAGATAACTACAAGGGGGCCTGGCCTGACCTTACTGTTACCTAAAGAAAACCAGTTATAGAAGTATTACATTCACCTACTGCTGTTGTTTGGCTTCCTTTTCTGGTTCAATAACCCCACTCCAAGCATCCTTATGGTTCCTCCCTTTGGAGGTGTGTTGAATCTATGGGGAGATGTGTTTCCTCTGTGTAGAAGTCAAATCTACCCTCCTGCTAATGAAGAAGTGCCCCTCAAAACTGCTCCACTCCCAGGAGATATTGCATAGTGTTACCCTCTAATACCTCTTTAAAGGTCATCACATCTTGTAGGTCAACAGCCAGGTCATACCCATTTTCCATCCCTGCTGTCTAATAAGAGGAGCCTTTCTTAGTATAACTGAGATTAGTCTGAAGTGTAATCACACTTAAGTTAACCTTAGAGGAAAACATGCTCAAATGCGTGGAAGGATTCTGGTGAGCCTGTTTGTTGAAAGAAGGGGGGCAGAGGAAGAATCTGGGGACAACAGCAGCTTTGCTTTGCACTGCAGTAAGTTGTACTGGAACCTCTGGGCCAATTCCAGATTTCTTAAGAAATGGGACAAAGTAGCCATTCAACTTAATTTATTTTACAAAATAGCTAAAGAAAAATATAAAAAAAGTGACAGTTCCCCTCCCCTGGCTGGGCTAAATCCCAGTTCCAGCATGCCTGAGGGGAGCATTAGTGATCCCCAGCAGGGGTTAGAAACAATGGGCACATAGCTCCTGCTAAATTAAAAACCTTTTTTCTGGACTCCAGGCAGCTGTCCCTAACCCACTGCCTCAGAGCTACCCCTTCCTGAGCCACATTCTGGTCTGTTGCTTCCAGTTAAGGCAGGAATTTCCAGGATGCTGGCTGCACTGGAGGCAGCATCTATCACAGGCAGAGATCAGGATTTCCCACGTGCTCAATACGGAATATGGCTGGCAGTAAATCCCGCACAGAGGGCAAGGGAATCTCTCAACCATCTGAGTTTCATTATCCAAGCACCATCTAAGCCTGGCTTCCCAGTTCAGCTGAGCAGCCTCTTCCGGGAGTAAGTTCTGCCAAGGGGCCGTCTCTGGAAGGCCATACTGTGGAACGGGGACACTTCCTGCTCTGCAGCACCAGGAAAGACATCCAGGTTGTCGTCTGCACAGGAAAGAAGAGATCTAATGAGAGCCTGACCCCAGTCACTTTAAGACCCTTTCCCAGGAAACCCAACACCAGCTGGAAGCACTGAGGAAAAGCAACACAGCCACTTCACTGCTTACAGCCAATCTTTCCACTGTCCTCTCCAAGGAGAATAGAGTTCAGCTTGGTCTATGCTTCTATGTAAAGCTTCTGAGGAGCCAGAGGGCATGGCCTGTTGAGTGCATACAGGAACAAGCTCCCCCTGCCCTGGCCCTCTGCATACACATGCCTTCTGAGCAAGTACTGCACTACTTGCACTGCTTCCCCCTGTGGACAGATCACAGGTCCATTTGAGCCCAACCCCTCCATATTTGGTGGTTACCTCCAGTGCACTTCCTCCAAGATGGTGGTGTTTGTCCCTGGTAAAGCAGCGGAGACTGAGTCAGTGCCCGAAGGCCGCTTGCCGAGAGGGAGCTCTTGACTGGCGGAGTTAAGCCTGGAGAAGAACATGGAGACATGACAATGCAGCCTTCCCATGAAGCCCTGTAACGTGAGCATGGCACACAGGAAACTCAGCCGTCCCCTCTGGTACGTCTCCAAGGGCCCTTGAGCTTACCCAAAATCCACAAGACTTTGCTTACAATACTATGGCTGTCTGCTTTCCTGAAGACCAGTAAGTGGTCAGTAGCTCTAGTAGGAATAAACTAAATAGAACCGCTATTAACATAGCTGCCATTAGCATTGGCCAACATAGCCTTTCTGCTGTCAAGAGCATTGCCACTTACATTCAGTGACACTTCTGATGAGTTACCTGCAGACAAGAGCTGGGAATGCTAACAACTAGTTACATCTGGACAACTACATGCTATTAGGTTGAAGTGACCCACAGATGCCTGCCCTGCAAAAAATCTACCCCAGACTAACTTCAAGACATGTGTATAGTGTTAAAAACCATTTGTGGAAAGAAAGTTGGGTACCGGAGCACGTTAGATTCCAGTGCTGTCCAATATCCTGTCCAAGGCAATAAAACTGTCATAACTTTCCATGGGAAGCCACATCCCAGGCAAAAACCATCTATCAGTGCAACTCCCCCTATCATATCCAGCTTCTTGTCACCACCTAAATGACAACTCTTCCACCCTGGGATTCAGCAGCCTTTTGCTACTGAAGAGCAGCAGCAGGATGTCACTAGGATGACTAACAAATGACTGCACTTGGCCCTGCATCCTTTAGGTAAATGCCTCCAGCCCCCTCTCAGATCTTTTATGCTCCTCTCAGATCTCTCTCCCATTTGCCAATATCTAAGTAACAAGCTGCTCACAACTGATCTCAATATCCCCAAATTCTAATGCTGCTAACCTGGTCTGTGACATGGTGTTTCTGCATTGATCCTAGCTGCAATGCAACATAGCTTGCAGTCCCTCTTCCCCCACCTCCATCTCATTCCCTTTTAGATTATTTCTCCACAAGCATTAGCTATATCTTCCTGTTCCCAGCTAGACAGGTCTCCTACCCCTTTGCATTCCCTGTACACATAGCTCCTTCCAATTCAACATGTTAGGTTTTCATTGATGTGCCATGCAACTACCTGAAGAAAGGAAGACTTCATCGTCCCCTAGGGAGCTCTGCTGTACTTGAGCTCCATTTGAGGATGCTCGGGTTCTACCAGGTAGCACCGTACAAGTTCCCTTTCTGCTTGTCTCATCTGTGGGAGAGCAGACCGGATCCGGGTCAGCATTACTTGTGCAAGACTTCTTTGCTTCTTGTCTGGTTTGCCCATGTGGAGACAGGCGCTGAAAAGCCCGTTTCCTAGACTTCAGGCCCAACACATCCAGGGAAGTGCTCTCGGGAGCTCTGGGTTCTGAGTCACTGGGAGGTGACTGGTCCTGAAGCTTGTAGACTCCTTCCAGCTCAAAATCCACCAGGTGCGAAGCTTTGCTATTATAATCAGAGGTTCTGGCTTCTTCGCCTGTTGACAGGCTTCCCACACAGTCCATACTTTTCTCTATTGGGCCACAGCCAGCATTTGTGTTGTGGCCCACTGCTTTTTTCTTCCGGGGCCAATCTTTGATGGCATCGGGGGTAGTCTTGCCTTTGTACTTTGGGGAAGGTGTCCAGGGCACTCCAGCATCCACACGGGAGGGGGACGGGGTGGTCGAGGCACAGCTGGTGGGGGTGTACGATTGGCATATGTATGTTTGCCCTCCACCCTTCCCAGGCGTAGTATGGGAAGAGCGAAAACAGGAGGGTGAAACACAAGAAGCTGCTAGTTTCCCTGGGTGTCTGCTACACCAAGTGACTGTGAGATCATTGACAGGGCTTTCCTCCTCCTTGGGTTTCCCAGCCTTTGTTTCAGGCTGTCCTTCCAATGGTGAACAAGAGCCAATCTTTTTAATGCGAAGCTTGGGTAGGCCAGAGGCTTGCATCTCTAGTTCAACCTCATAAGCTGTTGGGCTCGCAGAAGCCATGTGATGGTGAATGTTTGGAGTGGAGAACCTGGCTGGGATTTCAGGATTCCTTAGACGAGCAGCAGCCTCCCGCTGCCTTCTGTCTGCAGTGCAGCGCAGGGCATAAGCAGAAGAGGCAGACATTGGTGTAGCATCCACATGGGACGGGGTGGTAGAGGCACAGATAGTGGGGGTGTACGAATGACATATGTATGTTTGCCCTCCACCCTTCCCAGGTGTGGTATGGGAAGAACGAAAGCAGGAGGGTGAAACGCAAGAAGCTGCTAGTTTCCCTGGGTGTCTGCTACAGCAAGCAACTGTGAGATCATTGACAGGGCTTTCTTCCTCCTCAGGTTTGCCAGCCTTTGTTTCAGGCTGTCCTTCCAATGGTGAACAAGAGCCTATCTTCTTAATATGAAGCTTGGGCAGGCCAGAGGCTTGCATTTCCAGTTCAACCTCATAAGCTGTTGGGCTCACAGGAGCCATGTGATGGGGACTGTTTGGAGTGGAGAACCTGGCTGGGATTTCAGGATTCCTTAGGCGAGCAGCAGCCTCCCGCTGCCTTCTGTCTGCAGTGCAGCGCAGGGCATAAGCAGAAGAGGCAGATGTTGGTGTAGAGGACAAAACAGTCAGGCCAGATGAGGAACGTCTCTTATGAGTAAATGGCCTCTGCTGTTTAAACTCTCCTGTTGGCAAAACTGTTGTTTCTGGCAGGTCCTGGCTCTTTCCCGCTTGAGGTTCACTGGGGAGGGATGCCCTAGTGTTTGTGCTAACTGAGGAGGACTCCAACTGCTCATGCGTCTCCACAATATCTAAGCTGTGCACTTGTTCTTTAGCAGAAGGTGAAAAAGAGGCACTCTCTTCCAGACTTTTCTGCTTCTCTCTTGGAGAGGAGCCCTGAGCCTCTAGACCCACTAGTTCCTTTCTCTCTACCATGGGAATTTTTCCAGAAGCCTTGAAAATCCAGTTGCTTTCTGCAGAAGGCCTAACATTGGCATTGCTGTATTGTTTCTCATTTCCAGAAGCCTTTGCAGGTAGAAGAGCAATATTTTCTTCTCCAGATTTAGTTTTACATTTGGCCTGCTCAGGGTCATGGAGCAGAGACCTGAGGGCTTTCTTTGGGGATGTACAAATAGCATTTGGAGACTTTAGAGCGCCTGTGTCCAGAGCTTTTATGGAGGAATCAAGAGGAGAATAATTAGATTCTTTCTGCATCTTTGAGGCAGATTTTGGAGATAAAGGAACACTCACTGGGCTCCTAGATTGTCTTGCAGGTGTACATCTGAATTTCCTGGGAGTTCTTTCTACTTCTTGAGGTACTGGCTCCAAAGTGATGTTTGACTCTGGATTTCCCTGAGTCTCTGTCTCGAGAATTTGCCTTTTAGGACCAGCTGGAGATGCTGAATTTTGAGTGGATCTCAAGGAGCGTCTGGGAGTTTGCAGATCTGTGGTAAATTTTTCTTGAACCGGAGATGAAAACTGGGTGGCTGTGCATGGACTAGAATCTTTCAGAGGTGACCCAGATGCATCTAGCACTCCATCCACTGCCTGCTCTCTTGTTGTTTGTAACCTCACCTTCTTGTGAGGGGTGGGAAGTCTTTTCTCTGGAGAACAGTCTTTCCCAGGAGTTATTTGTACTAAACAATGTCTCCTCCTCTTGTTAAGTTCAGGTGGTGACTTGTCCTTGTGTCTAGAAGGGGAGTAGAACTTGCCCAAACATTTAGCTACAGACTGCTTGACAGCTGGACCTTTGCCAGGGGCCTTCTCCAGACTTTTTGGTGTTCTGCACAGAGCACGAGGTGATTTCCTTGACATTTTACTAGACGAACTCAGTGGTTTCTGGGTAGCCTTGCGAGGAGTTTTTCTAGGAGTCTGTAGAAAGAAAATGAGAGAAATTGATGAAGTCTGTACTGTTCTCATGGTAGGCATTGTCATCTTGGCACCACTTCCTGAGAATAAAAACATGGAAACTAAAACTAGCAAGAAATGATGCACAATTTAACAGAAGTTCTTATTCAAAGACAGCTTGAACTACGTCTGTGGAAGGAGAGAGAGTGAGAGAGTGCAAAAAAATGTTTCTACCTGAAAGCTAACTGGCTTCTCCAAGTCAAAGGAGTTGTGTCTTGTTCTCCTTGTGCCAGGTAAATCTTTCACCGTAGGGCTGCTTATATCAATAACTGCTCCAAAAAAAAGCCTCTTGGGAGACTGGATGGTTGGGTTATTGGGATGTAGCGTAATATCTACAGAGGAAGAGAGGACAATTAGACTGGCACCAAGAAGTGTGGGTCAAGAAAAACAGAAGCCATAGTGCTCTCTGCTGGCTACCCATTTTGTAACAGTCTGAGCCAAGGTATTATTGCTTTCTGGAACTAAACAGCTGAACTAGCACTTCTAGGAAGGGTCCTCTAGGACAAAGCTGGTGAGGGAGAGAAAAAAAAATAGCGCAACTTCATGTTCACCACCTTGCCCCATGTGACCCATGACTAGAGCCTACAGCTGCTCTGACAATACAGTTCCTAAACTCTTCAACATATAATTCTTCTGAAGAAAAAATGAGGAAGATTCCATCTGGGTGAGTCTGTGTTGTGCTGCCACACAGGAGACCTAGTCTGAAGCAGTTTTAGGATTTCAATGCTGACTGAAGCCATGCTATATTTAACAGGAAGTAAGCAGTGGGTCAGGCAGCCAAACTCTTCCCTAGCTGCCAGAGTAAATCTCTTTAATCATAGGAGCCACTGCAATGCAACTCCCAGTACAAAATACTATACTTGGTGGGGCTGGCCTTTTCTGGCAATAAAGAATGTTATGAAATTTATCTCATCTCAAGTGAACAACACCTTAAAACCTCTAGAGAGTGTCATCTCTTGCTCACACCAACCAAATGCTGGCTTTTCAGGCCAGCAAGATGGAGCTCTGTACTTCCAATACCTAAATCCTGGTGAATGGAGGACTCTTCCTGCTGCCCTAGACGCACTCTCTGCATATTCTGCGAGTTGGACTGTGTTGTAGAGTAGAAAAAGCCAGAGTGTGTCCTATTCAATGACAGCTGTTTGATGCGTGGGCTTCTTCTTAAACCCCCATCTGCAAGACAAGAATACCATCGGGGCACTGCTCTGATTTACATGCAACACCCTCCAGGAAGAACCCATAGCTGGCAGACAAGCAACTCAGGAAGGAACAAGGAGGCACTTTTTTTAAATGTTTCAATGCAACTTCAGAGATCTAAGAGTTTCACAACACTTAGCAAGAAGTGAGATATTCATGTCAGAAATAGGGACAGATTCTAGCTTGGAATCATGCTCTGCCTCCCTCAAGTTCTTCATTCAGGTTTCAGTTAGAGAAGTTATTTGCTCCCTTCAAAACTCTTGTATTAACTGTGCCAAGCATAGAACTACTAGTATCTTCTGCTCCAGAGGTGACTGCATTTCATCTGCAGGAAAATGATCTTCATATATGTTAATATGGAGAATGAGGACCAAGTTGGCTGATGTATGTCACAACACTGTCCGCTGTGACATGGTAAAAAGGGAAGATAGTCCACGTATATTAAAATTAACACTCACCACTCATGGTCTTCTCAGGAGATTCTTCTACAACACTGATATCAGAACCTGGATCAGAACTCCTGGGAGAAACAGTTCATGTTTCAGAGTCACCAACACCATCCACATTCGCAAATAAAACAACAATTAACAACTGCACAGAGCACCACTTGTCAAAGCTACGTGGAACTGCACATTACTCTCCAAGTGTCATCAGATCTTATCATCCCCTCCCAAGTCTCTAACCAAAGGACATCCTTCCAGCTGTGGCATAGATTAGCAAACATCAGACAGGAGCAGTCTCCACAAACTGTCCATGTTTTGGCCATCCAGCTCTTAGTACAGGAATTCAGAATTACCCCATCTTATTTGCTCACCGGCCTTTGATCTGTTTATGAAGCAGTCTCCTGGAGATTTGCTTGTGCAGTGGTGTCTCTGCAACTCTCTTGGTCAGTAGTGTGCGATGGTCTGAAATTGAAGCAGCGGAGTACATGATTAGACTGAATTGATGAGGTGACTCAGACTAAGGAAGCAACAAAAATTTGAGATGTATAAGATCTACTTTAGCCATTGTGTAATGTAGGTGAATAGCTTTAGACTTCAGTTTAAAGCACTGCAAGGAAAGCCCCCCAACTCTCATAGCTACCTTTACACACCTTCCATTTTAAATTTATATAGGAAGGTTTCTCTGAAACCTTGGTACAAACAGAGCACATGCCTGATACAACTGACCCATTCACTTACTGTTCACATGTACCCCTCTTTTCATTTCTCTGCCTTATTAAGCCTCAAATCCTTATTCTTGAGGCTATAAGGTAGTTAAAAGGACCAAGCCTTAAAAGCAGTTTTTTAGGGCAGGATGCCTGTCTCTCCAAAGATCTGTATAGCAATGAGCCTTATTAGGGTTCTCTAGAAAACAACTAGTAGCATCAGTAACTTAAATTGCAAGGCTAAACCAGCATTTCCATGGAGTAATTTAAGTGAAGAGAATAGAAATATAGATGCCTATTATCATGATCACTCTGGAGGTCCAATTTATTACCAAATTTACTTTTTTTAGGGTGGAACCTGCACAGCCCTTCAAGTATTCATTTAAAACCATTTGTGTAAGAATTCAGCCACCTTCTTTGTGCCACGGCAGTCAAATGCATTAAGAAGGCCCAACACAAAGGACAGCTGCCTCAAAATGCAGGATTTCTCATAATTTCCATCTGCCCCACCTTTTATAAAGGGGCAGACTTAGTCAATAAAGGTGCATATGATTAATAGGTGATAAGGTCCTTCTTTAACATACTGTAACTGTATACACTTCTCTTACAAGATTTGTCTTTGTGAGACTCTACAAGGTTTTCAATTAACAGTGTTTGTTTGGATTTAAACAGTGCAGGAGATAATATTTTAACTGGATCTTGCCATACCTTCTCCTCCATATCAAATGCATCTGCTCTGAAGTTGGAGTTACCAGGAAAGAATTTCTCTTTCTTTGGTGGGTGGAAGTGATGAAGAAAAGATTAACTGCTGGTAGATGCAGTGTGTTGGGAGCTCTATCCTACCTCTAGTACCCTCATCCGAGTAGCTGCGTTTGTGCTTCACACCTTCCACAGCAGATACTGACTGACTTCGAGGCATCTTCTTTAGAGACCTTTTTGATGGAGAAAGCATATCCTCATTGAAGAGGTTCCTTCTCACCTTTGTCACCTCTGGAAACAACACGGAGCGAAAAATGAGCAGATATACAATAGAAACGTAATTCGCTCTTAACACAATGCAGTTAGAAAGGACATAAGTAAGCCTACACTGGATACTGATGAAAGCAGATAACCTTTCAGGAGTGTAAAAGAGCACTGGGGCACTGAAAAGCTGGAAAATATCACTGGCCATGCTCTCCCCATCCTCCTCCTGGATTTCTTTTGAGTGTTAATGTCTCTGTGCTTTCTAGCTATATGTTGCTGTCACAGGCTAAGGAGAAAGCAGCTACTTGGAGTTTCAGATGCCAAATAATCTCAGTTAGGATTACTGGAAATATATGCTTTCAAGAATCCAAGCTGTAGCAAGGGGTGTTAGAGATTTATTGCCTTATGCTATGTGCAAATAATATAGTGTCATTTTTGTGCATACACAAGTGTGTGGAGTGAATTCACTCCAACTCATACTTTTCCTCAGACCACTTCCCTCAACATATCTATTTGTATATAATGAAATCAGTCTAAGCAAAAACGCATTTAGCTTTTTGTGAAATAAAACAGAAGTCTTCATACCTTGTGCTGCCTCTTTCTGCAAGACAGGCATCTGTTTGGGTTTCTCAGCAGCAAGGTAAGAGCGAGAATTTTCCTGAAATTAAGAAGTAGCGTGATTTACTTAAGGGTTAAGCTGCTATTTTTTTATTCATAAGAATCAAGCCCCTCCCCTGACCTCCCTAGAAGTTACATTTACACAAAATATGTTATCAAGTTCTGCCTCAGAATGAGGTCTGGGTAGCTCATCCTATGCACTCATTCAATGGGCAAAGAACATTTGCAAGATCATGGATTCTGCACTTCTGTTTGGGATCAAAATGCTGCTGTGCCTGCAGAAGCTGCCTCACCCAATGCCTATGGGAAAGCTTTACCTTTCTGATGGGATTCTTTGGAAGTTGGGGCATTTCAACTTGGCGCAAGTTTTGTGACGTTTCTGTCATACTCCTGTGTCTGGCTAAGGCACTGTTCCTGTAGCAAGGACAAAAAAAAAGCAATCACAATAAAAACAGAGATGCAGTTACCAGCTATACCACAATGTCCTAAGCAACTTATTTGAGTTTGCTTCTATAGGCAGGCGATTCAACTTCTCCCCATACAGGTAAAATGGTGTCTCTTTGGGATACCAACTAGGTCATGTTATCTGTATTGTGAGGCACCTTTAGATGTTTGAAGATAAACAACCTCAACTGGGGCCCAAAGCCAAGGCTGAAATACCTCTTTCATTTGTGCAAAAGCACATAGTCTAGACCAGCCACTGGCTAGGGATCCTGAAGTAATCAATTCAATCTTAGCCACAAATTTTCGGGACCCCTATAAGCTCCTACAGCCAAGCATAACCATTTACATGGAAAAGACTTATAGCTTTGCCTGGGTATTATATATATGTTATTGCATACACACAAGTGATGCTTAAGGCTACAAGGTCCCATAGTGTGCAGAACTTTCAGCACCAAAGGAGGTAAAATGCAGATTCATTGTTTCTGTGGGCTCCCTTCAGCACCTTTGCAGTCTACTAAGTAGTAGAGTTTCTTTAAAAAGAAAAAAAAAAAAGAAGAAATCAAATCCAAGTGCTACACTACCACCACTGAAGCACAAAATGCTTCCTGGGAAAGAAACTGGGAAACCAGTTATAAAAAAAGGTGAAGCAGCATTCCAACTCTGTTACCCACCAACTAATCAGTTGCACAATAAGCAGTGCTTGCTCTGATGTCACATGGTACAAGATGTATACACCTGCATTAGGTGACTAACACTAATTTTAAGGAAAGAAGTTTACTGACTGTTGAAATGTTATGCTCTCATAAGTTTAAATTGAGTCAGAGGCCCAAACCACAATTCTCCATTAGCAGCCCACAGCAGTACAATGACCACCCTCCAAGTTAGGACATAGTCCCAGAAGCAAATACCTAACTGCTAATGCACACACAAGATCAGCAATTTTCAGATTGCTCTGTCTAGGTATCCAACAAGAGCCCACCAGGACGGGGACCGTAACTGCTGTAGCTAATCAGCCAGAGGACTTAGGAATGAAGCAAACCACTTCCCCTCAATTATCACCTTCTTTTCTTGGCAGATCTGGTGCGCAGTTCCTCCAGCTGTTCTGTCTCTGTGCTTGGAGCCGGGGCTGATGGCAAGGATTGGGGATGGGTTGGAGATTTGCTATCCATAGTCACGGAGTCATCACTAAAAAAGTCTGAAGGCAGAACAGATGCCAGCTTCGGGGGAATCTGTGTGCCCAGACTGTAGTAAAGATTCCCAAGGATCCTCGGTATAGAATCCATATACCTGGAATGTACCATGCTGTATGTTAAACACACAATTAACCCCCAAATTCCATTTCCTGTGGCTTTCACTTCCATGTTCTGTACCAGGCCTTTATTTAGAGTTACAAGATCCTGCTCAGACTGGACAACTCCGTTTTTGATGGAGAGTAAAAGCTCTTTTGTCCTTTCTTTAGCCATCAGGATAAAGTGGACCAAGTAGAATAAGTCTGAGCTAGCACATTTCCAGGATAGTCTTACAAAGCCATCTTAAATCAATATTCAAAGCTTCACTGTTTATCCATGATAAGTACATAAGCTTATATGCCCCTGATAGCACTTAATATTTGGTCATTATCATAAAACACTTACAATGCTAGGACTTCCTCCAAAAACTTTGTAAGGTATCCTGGGTCTTCAGCCAGACACAAAATACGCAGCATCTCTGTCATCTGTAAGAGAGGATGAAATTGGGAAGGAGTCATAGACCAGTCACTTCCAACAAGAGACTCTTTGATTAATGGTGGAAACGGAGACCATGGTGAGCAAGCTATAGGTTTCTGGTCAGCGATCCTATTCCTAACTAGAACACAGCCAGTCCAGTTTACTTGCCTCTTCTACCAGTTGCTCCATTTCATCTGTGCTGTTCTGTAGGAAGGGGCACTGCAGGCACATCTCAAGGCGCAGAAATATCTGAAGCTGGCACCTATGCAGAAACAGTAAGTAGTCACTTACTACCACTCTTTCAGAAACAGTAAGTAGTCACTTACTACCATTCTTTCCAAACTATAATATTCACTAATAAACCTTTAAAAAATGGGCTTTTCTTCTTTTTCAGCATAGACGTGGTTAGTCATCTTCTCTGAAAGCATCACTTTTTATCATAAGAGCCTGTATCATGTTTCTCTGCATAGCAAGACGCACACTGAAGGGAAATTAATTTACCAAGGCAGACAGTACCAAAGGTTTGCCACAGAAATGCATTTCTAATTGCATTAGTGTGACAGGTAAAGCAACTACCCAGTACCGATGAAAACTGTAAGTCACAGTAAATAGAATATCATCTCTCTTACTCTCTGACTTTATTTTCCTTGTCAGGATTGGTACCATACTCTTGTCGGAGGGCTTTGCTGGTCTTCAAGAGATGGCTTCTGACTCTGTCCACACAGGCTACCTAAAGATGCACAGAACAATACTTCAGAAGCTCACAGGTACTTTCACTCCTCATGTGGTAAATTCTGGCCCTACCCTATTTAATTCTATGGAAAGCAGCTCAATTCCAGATTCAATTCCTCCTTTTCCTAGGGGCAGGGTTACCTTTTTTTTTGTTTTTCTTTCTTTTTTTAAGTGGTACAGGAAGTAGTAGGATGACCGTGAACAAAGGAATATATAGACCAAAATCATATGAGAGCTGCCACTCAGTCAGTCAGTCAGTCAGACATACAACAGAATAATCTTCATAGCATAGGACATGTTAATGAGAAAGGACAAAGGATCATACACTTGCCTCTGGCAAAGGAAGGATTAAAATGATCTAACAGGCCTGTTACCATCTCTAATTTCTGTGAATTATCAGGTAGCTTTAAAGCAAACCAAACCAATATCATCTCAATGAAATATTCATCTACAGTTCTGGACTCAATAAAAGTAAAATCCAACTTGTGGAGCTTTTGGGAGGCAGGAAAAAGCGGCACACGGCTTGGGTTTTGATTCCAGGAGCCTCAAAACAGTTTTGGAACTGTGATCCAAAAAAGCTTTTTGTCTTCATTATTTATGAACTGGCCAATTTTTGAGTGTCTATGTACATGCTCCAGGGTGGGGGAGGTGGCATTTTAACTAGAGCTCCCACACAGCTGCTCCAGTTAAAGTACCACAGTGTCACATGTATTAAGCCCCCATGCATTTAAAAGTGACCGTGGGATGCTTTATCTAAAGCTGGTTAAACAAGGTTTAGATAAAGCACCCCCAACAGCCATTTTAAAATGCACAGGGGCTTAATACACATGATGCTGCAGCAATGCCACAGCGTTCTAATTACAACACAGAGCAGACTCGATTAATTGAGCCTGTTCCAATGCATTCTAATCAGAATGCCAAGGAGCATGTGTTCAGGTAGGCTTTGTTTCTAAATAAGCTCCTAGACCCAGAACCTCTGCAGCCATTTCTTATATCACTCACATAAATACATTTTTCTCTTAAATAAGTGCCAAGTCAGTTGACTTGAGTTCACAAAGAATTTTCCTTAGGACTCCAAGGTAATATATTCATTACAGCAGCCTGATCCTTATGCAAGTTACCCAGTCCTGGCAGAAGAACTTAGGTTTCTTATTTTCTATAGACACGCACACAAAAGTAAGATGAAATTGTACAGTTACAAAAACGGTAAGAGTTTTTCTTTAAATTCATGCTTCAGTAGTGAACCTCAGGTACAACTTTCATTAAAAGCTCACACCTCTGGAATCCCAGAGCCTGAGGTTAGGTGCCCATAGATCCTTATCTTCACATGGAATTAACTGGAACGACCTGTGTTAACTGACAGCATATGCACATGTGAACAGGTTTCCCTACCTCTTTCTCTGGGGCATCTTGTATTTTCAGAAACCTTTTAATGGCCAGGACCATATTCTGGGCACATGCACACAAGAGAACATCTCCCTCAGTCACAGCCTTCTGGTGGCTTGCAGTTAAATGGGAAAGCAGCTCATCCTCCGTTTTGAAATCTGGAAGATATGCAACACAAAGTAACTAAAAGCAAGCAGTAAAGAATGGACAGAACTGGCTGCCCTTTCCAGTTAGAAGCTATTAAAAAGAACAGCTGTTTTCTTGCAAAGAGATGGACAGACCACAAGATTTACCAAAGGAAACATTCTGAACATAGCTCCTTCAATAGTTCTACAGTGTAAAACTAACCACACTCTGTGAAATCCAGTCACTACAAAAGGTCCAGGAGAGTAACTTTCAGAGAGAAAAAGCATCGCTTTTGCTGACCTGAGGAGGAAGAATCCCAAGCTCAAGACAGCTACCTTGGTAGGCTACACAACTATTTACTCTTCCTGCTATCTCCATATACCCTGCCACAAACTTGAGTTGACAAACCTGCCCAACACATACCTTTGGGGATTTTCAGGGCTCTTCCTCTTTCTTCTAGCTTATCATCTGATCTCTTTACTGACAACCTCTGAGGCACCTTCTCACCAGCTGCTGGGGGCGCACAGTCTGGCTGAAATTTCTGAGCCTTGACATTCAGTCTTGCTACATTGAGCATCTGCAGGGAGCGGGACATGCTCTTCATCTTCTGCCGGACTGGAGTTCGGGGCACTCCACCTGGAGAACACATGCGGTGAGTTTCTTCAGGCTCTGGCTACTTAGAGTTCTGAGACTACCCATCCACACTCACCATCTAGCAGAACAATGGCATTGAAAGACAGAAGGAATCCAGTAATGGCATTTTTATAGTTTTTACTGTCTTTAAATCTACAAATTTCAGCAGTCAGTCTCCTTTTCAAACTACGACTCTCCAGTAAGCAAGGAAAAATGGAGGCCGCCAACTCGGAGCTGTGATGTTTTCAGTTTGCTTGTCATGGACATGGAACATTGTCACAAACCCCCAGTGTAACTCTTAGGCGCAGACACCTGTTGCATTCTCAGTCATAAAAGGACCAGTGGCCAGAGTGTATGCTCAAGGTACCCTACAGGAGAGCTGGGACTAGAATAACAATCCCGGAAGAGTCAAGAGTGAGCCAGTGGTAAAGGGCTTCGTTTTCGAAAACAATGAAAACAGGAATATTTAAGTAGGAAAACTTATAAGCAAGGAACTTGGGTTGCTCTAAGACTATCCTATTGAAACCTATATAGAAACAGAATTGTTTTTAATTCAGAAAATGAGCTTTACCAGTTTCACAAGAGACTTCCATTAATTTATTATTTAAAATGCTTCTGCCTAATAAAGGTTTTCTATGTTTTCTAATGACTTAGAAAAAATAAACCCTTTGAAAGTCCTACCTTCCCTTCCTGTTCCCTTAGAAGTCAGAATGACTCATGTTTTCCAAATAAATTCAGTATGTTTTCTATTATGTATTTCTAAACCAAATGGGAGCCTGAACATAAAAATGTGATATCACGAGTACAGAAGCCCTGCTAAACAAAAAGAAGGAAATACGTTTGTTTTGAAAACACTTTCCTTCACCTAAGAAAGGACCTGATAAAGCAATCACTTTGTTTCCGATAAACAGCTTGAAAATTCTGAGTACATGTCTACTTGGAGTAGAGGGTTTATAATACAAAATATAGGCCTCTGCTAGTCACATCAG
>NW_005842302.1:1301536-1307976 GCF_000455745.1 Alligator sinensis | reverse complement strand
GAGGTGCAAGCATTACACTACTTAGACACTTCCAGAGTGGAACTGCTTAAATGGGTATAAATTCCAATTCTACATTTGAAACTAAGTTATCTCTGCCCTGCATGTGTCAGAGTTCACTATGTTGTGTAATGCAGTTCCCCAGCTCTACACTGGTGGGGTTAACTTGCAAACTGAAACATAGTAGCTGTTAACCCAGGGCTCCACTTATAACATTTTGCACTTACAATGCTTATAAATTGACACCCCGTTTCAACTTTATGACATCAGTTTTGGCTTTACAACGCTTGATCTGACGCAACACCACGCCAGTGAACAAGTTCACTTTGTCACTCATCTCCCTGGAGAACATCTGTCCAAACTTCCTTGGACACTTTCTCTAAGAAAGCAGACAAGACTCCAGAAGAGCCTGCAGCCAAGACTCCTGAGAAAACTCCAGCCAAGAACCCTTCAGAAAGTCCAACCAAGAGCCTTTCAAAAAGTCCAGCAGTCACCTCAAAGCAGTCCTTCCAAATCAATATGATTGCTATTTACAGTATTTACAATAGCTACATTAATGTAGATATATTACTCATCTATAATTGATCAAGTACAAAATTCTGGGGTATTTCTGGTGAAAACAGGGTATTGGGCCTTGGTTCAGGAACCAATCCCCCATTTATAACATTGTTTCTTATGAGAAAATTGGTTCCAAGTTACGTTTCAACTTAAGACGTGGTTTTCAGGAACCAATTGTGTTGCAAGTCCGAGGACTGCCTGTACTAAGAAATGTGCAATAATTAACTACTTAAAAGGGGGAAAAAAAGGTTAGTGTTTTACTTTTTAAAAGGGAACAAAGTAATGTCTCTGTAGTTGTGGAAACCCAGAGCTGTCCAGTTTAAGCACTATAGATTAATAGATTCATAGAGGCTAGGGTCAGAAGGGACCTCAAAAGGATCAGAGCCCGACCCCCTGCCAATGCCAGGAAAAAGTGCTGGCATCATGTGACCCCAGCCAGGTGCTTGTCCAGTCTCCTCTTGAAGACCCCCCAAGGTAGGGGAGAGCACCACCTCCCTCGGAAGCCCGTTCCAGATTCTGGCTATCCTAACCATGAAGACGTTCTTTTCTGATGTCCAGCCTAAATCTACTCTCTATCAGCTTGTGGCCATTGTTTTTGGTTATTCCAAGGGGTGCTCTAGTAAACACAGCATCTCCCATTCCCTGCTGGCCCCCGCCCGAGGGAATTAGATACATACAGTTTTCATGCTGCTTCGTTACTGAACGCTGTTCTTTCAATAAGTAACTCTTTAGCCTGACTGGGTTGCAAGTGAGGCCCAGGGCTCATTTTATATACAAGCAATGATACCCCTTAGCAAACAAGTTAAACCACCAAAACCCCTTCAAAACTGTTTGCTCAGGAGAGGGCAGTCTTTAGGTTCCGTATAGAAGCAAAGCTCTGGTTGGGAACTGTAGAGGGACACAGGAAGAGCATGGGAAAGTTCAGTACCAACATAACCTATTACATACGTACGCCTTTTTTTGTAATCCCGTGGCCCAGATGGCACAGATGCTTCACCAGATTTCCTCTGATAGAATTCAGACAGACAGTTTGTCAGCTCTGCTTCAGGCTGGGATACCTCTTCCTTCTCACCAACAGAAACAGCCTGCAGCAGCCTGAGCAGTTCAAAACAGATATCAGCAGCAGCAAAGAATAGGGAACCCACTGAATGTTGGCTGTGCCATTTGAGTTGTCAGCCCCAGTGCCCCTATCACCTGGGGCTCAAATAAGGTGAACCATGGTCACCTAGAGAGCTTGCCCTGTCGTCCCGTCCCCTACCACACACTTTTTTTCAGATCCCCTGCTGCCCTGAACATTGCTGGGACAGTGCTGATAAAGTCAGTGGAATATATTTATTGGGTCATGCCAAGTAGGGGGATTTGTATGTTTCACTCAGGCATCCCTTTGTGAGAATTTCACTACGACAAACCTTGAAGGGCTGAAGTCTGTAGTTTGTCTACCTTTAGGTATTTCTAGGGCACCTATCATCAGAGTACCTAAGCACCCAAGTGTGCTTTAAGAGTTAACCAAGATTCCTGGTTTCTAACCCTGGTCCTTACTTCAAATAACCTGAGGCATACAGAAAACTGGCACATTAACACGCACCCACCTAACAAGCCATTTATCTAGAGCTGCAGAAGTGCAAGGGACTTGGATAGAGTAACATTGTCTCTGAATAGTATTCAAGAAAATTACCTGAATGACTCCATCAAATCTGAGCTTGCTCCACAGACATTGGATAAAGAGTACCACCCTTCGACTGCTGCAGGACTCCAGCCACCTGTGCGGGACAATTCTTGTTGGACCCATTCTGAGACTGGAGTTTCTCCTGGATAGACAGAGATGAAACAAGTTAGAAGGTAACTCAAGAAATGTCATGTGGGATTGCTAATCAAAAGCCTCTACACAGCATCTGCTCCTTGGCACAAATGACCATTCCTTAGTATTACTCTTAGTAAAGCAAAGATACACAGCACAACACTGCTGTGAAAGCTAGTGCATTGTGGCCCGAGCAGATAGCCAGAGGGAGCAAGTTCCAAAGCTAGACAGCCATTAACTATTAGAGTCTGACTGGTCAAATCTAGGGACTATCAAAAGCAGATTCCCTGTCCATTTCACTTTCCTTACCAGAACTAGGCAGATTGTCTTCAGTCAGGGAATCAATTTCACTCAACACACTGCTCACTATATCCGGGAGGTCAAAGGAGTAGTCTTGGGAAGAGTTCTCTGCTACTGTTCCTTGGAGGAGGCATCTCTGAACTTCAGCTGCCTTTTCACTGCAGAACACAGTAAGAACTGCAGCACTATCAGAGAGCGGGGACAGAACACCAGTGCAGGACCAAGCCTCAGATGCAGATACTTCAGCAACCTGTACAAAGAGAAAAGATGCTTAGGTTATCTAGAGATAGGCGTACAAACCAAACCACCTCCGAGAGGGTGGGAACCTAAACCAAGGCCAATAGGCAGCTCATAGCTAGAACTCTGAATTGTTTTTCAGAAGGGTTTTAAAGCTGCATGGTGCAGACTATTATAATATACTGGCAACACTACTAACAGAGCCCTTGCTACTGTAATATAATGCCTGTTATCTCCTCATATTGGGTGGTTTCCAGAAAGTGTATTGATTGAGTCTGGAGAACAACATTTACCAAGTATAACTCTTCTGTCGTTAGCCTTTTTACAAGCTGCTGAAACAATGCATCTTCCACAGATTGTCCTGCCTGGGAGCTCTGCAGGATCCAGCTCTCTGTAAGAAAGCTGCCAGCTTGTGTCAAATTCCAGTCCGTCAGGCTGCCTTTCAGGAAGATATTGACTGGACTCCGGAAGTATCTCTGGTTCATGACTAAGGGCTCCAAGATCACCTCACAGCTCCACTGCTTCTCCACACCTGTAAGAAGGGAAATAAAAAGGCATTGGATGAAGCCAAACTTTCAGCTATTAAAGAGAACATTCTGGAGAAAGCAGAAAAATCTTCAAGATGAGGCAGGGAGTGGCTCTATAGTAAATGTGTTACAGAACTGATCTTCAGTAATCCTGAAAAAGGAGACTGAAAGCACTAAGGGAGATAGTGATTCAGCTCCAACACTGTGGAAAAGACAACATTCACATCATCTTTGATGTGAGCTGAACCAGTCTGAAAGGGGTTCTTCCATTCAGCCACATGGGCCAAAGAAACAGCTGACACGAGAAAGATTGTCAGGGGATTTTGTGCACACTAAAGAGAGAGCACCACCACAAAGGAATTAACATTCCAGAGATTTGTGCACACACAGGTAAGTAGATTTCCCCAAATCAGACTCAACAGAAACACAAGCCAATATGTACTTTGGTTAACACATCAGCAGCCACTTAAGAGCTTGGCCAGGGTACTGCCTTTCTATTCTGTTTTTATCAGAGGTCTTAAACGCACTCGTACTGTTCACAAGCAAAAAGCATTACAGCTCTGTTTTCTAACACAAAATCTATTACTGTGTATGGCCTGGCCATCCCTTTCATTACCATGCATGCTGAGGAATAATACTCCTTTCTGTTGTGGGAATGATGCTTGGAATACGGAAGGCTTAGAGAGCAGGCAGCTCAAGGTCGAGTCAAAAGGCAGGATGGAGGAGGTCCACGGGATGAACTGTGGCTTAGAGGAGCTGCACTCTCCAGGAAAGCTGGGAATGTCTGTTCTATGGTGACCCAAACACGCAATTAAGGTCTCAGATGGAAAAATGGTGCCCCCAACCGGGCGGATCAGTTCAGCCATTGTCCAGTATCCAACATGATCTGGAGATTCAAGCAACTGAAACAAAATAAAGGAAAGATTCCTAGTTAGTGATTACCGCCCTGACAATGACATCAGGGCAAGAGAATATTTGTTATGTTTTTAGAAGACATGGAGCAAGAACTGTCTAGAAAGGTCCTATGAGGGAAGGTCCATTTACTCTTTTCTCTCTCAAATAAACTGTCTAGATCCTGAACACTAAAGCAATGCATAAGTACTTCGCAAGCATTATCTACCTAATCTCACAACACCCCTGTGGAAGACATTGTTTTTATTAACTAAATAAAGCCAAAGATTTAGGCTTGTGTTCCTGATTTAGGCACCTAAAAGTTTAAACCTAATTTTTCAGATGATAGTTAAGCAAAACAGCTTAGTTTAAGTTAATGGATAAGGCACCCCATAAATTGGCTCTCTGCAAGGTTTCACATCTTCCTCTGTACCCAAGTCTCAACGTGTAAGTGCCAACCCAGCATGGACCTCGGCTTGCTAGATGTTCGGGGGAGACCTCCAAGTATCCCACGTGCATTTCACTCTAAAAGGTTACAGTCTAAAGCAGTGTTTCTCAACCTTTTAAGTAGCAAGTACCCCCTAACTTCTGACTATTTTAGTAAGTACCCCAACACTCAATTTTCCAGCGGATTTTATATTTACAGACAAATGTATGCCGTATGTTGGAAGAAAGGCTGTGCACATAAGGCTGTGATATGACAGATGCCTGATCTGGTGTGGGTAGGGTTGCCACCTTTTACACCAGAGGTGCACAACTCAAGTATGTACCTGGGCTACAGGTGATGTTGGCCAAAGCAAGGAGGGCTGAACCCAGTGCTGCGCAAAGTGCAGCACGCCAGTTATTACTGGAGAATTTAAAGCGCCGCACAATGCACAGCGCACCAAGTTTTTTGCCATAGTTTTGAGAGGAAGAGGGCAAGAGAGAGAGGAAAAGAGGGTGAAAGAGACTGTGTTGGGGTACCCACGTACCCCCTGCCTGTGCCTCGTGTACCCCCAGGGGTACGCGTACCACAGGTTGAGAAACTATGGCTTACAGCAACTTGACCTCACTAGTGGGGCTAGATCAGCGATACTTATACTACAGTCTGTGAGCTGGATCCGGCCTGTGCAGCTGTCCCCTGCTCTGGGAGCTGCAGTAATTAACACAGTTACTGCTCCCCTGCCACCAGATTTCCAGACTGGGCCCCACGCGCCAGATCACAGCAGCGCACTGGGTTGGGCTGTCAGGCTGAACGGCACCCACGGACCAGCCCGGCGCCATTCATCCGGCTCAAGGGGATGGGAAGGTTGAACGCCGCTGGGCTACGGAACCGGAAGAAGATGGTTCCCTAGGACTGACGACTGCAAGATGTGCCACATCCTCTCATTACCTTGTACCGTTCAGCGGTGTCCACCCAGTACAGAGCGATTTTCTGCCCCGTAATCATCTCCCGGACTCTCCTGGGCAAGAGTTTCTCTGCCACCTCCTGAGGAGTGGGCAGCTCACAACAGGAACGGACTTCGTTCCCCGAAACAAACTGCAGCAGCTCCCTCTGGGAATGGGGGCACGGAGAAAAGAGAAAGATGAGGTTCACAAAGCCCTCGGAGGGCATGTGGCTCTCCAGCGGCTCATCCGGAGCCACAAGCAGCTTGCTCTTCTGGCTTCTCAAGACGGGCTTGGTGGGCGAGGTGATCTCCGGGCGATCCCACTGATAGTCCAGCAGCGTTTCCTTCAGCACGGTCTGGGTGACAAGGGCTCTGGGCACGGGGCCGGGCAGGTGAGACTTGCAGCTCTGCATCCCAAACCTGGCCTCCAGCTCTTCCTCGAAGTCCTCCCAGCTGCGGGGCCCCAGCTCGCGGAAGTCGCCCACGCGCGAGGCTCGGCCCCGGGAGCCCAGCGAGTCGAAGAACTTGAAGCCCCAGCGCACCTTGGCCAGGCCGAACTTGCAGCCCAGGTAGTTCAGGATCCGCAGGGAGCCCAGCTGCAACTGCTGCTTCGGCGCCGGGCTGGCCGTGTCCAGCAGGAGCACCACGTTGTGGGCGCAGGGCATGGTGCCTGCGGCCCCGGGGGTGCGCGCCCTGCGGCCCCCAGACACCCCACTCCTGACCCTGCGCTGGCCTCGGCCCCCGCCCCGCAGGCCCCCCGGCCGG
>NW_005842302.1:1255330-1297563 GCF_000455745.1 Alligator sinensis | reverse complement strand
AACTGGCTGGTGGCGTCGCACGCGCCGGGAGGAAGCTCTCGCGGTCTCCCCTCACGTCCGCCCCTCCGGGCCGCGCTGATTGGCCCGGCGTGGGAGGGGACGCGGCACCCGCTTGCCCCGGGGAGGTGGGGGCTAATGTCGTGATTGGCTGCCGGGCTGCGTTTAAAATTTAAAGGTTGGCAGGGGAGCGGGATGGGATGGGCCGGGCCGGCTGCGTCGAGATGTAGATGTAGATGTAATCCTCATCCTCATCCTCATCCTCATCCTCATCCTCATCTCTCTCTCTTTACCTCTGCGATGACATCACAGCCGCGATGACATCATAGCTATAATGCTGCCTCCAAACCTTAGCCTTGTTCTTGTGATGGCATCATGCTGATGCCATGACAAGAGGGCACCTGTGTCTCATGCTCCCCCCACCCCACACGCTGGGGAGCTGGGGGCAGCGGGTGGGGAGCGAGGGGTGCTGGGCCGCGACTGGCCAGTCGATGTTTCCAATGGGCCCTGGTCCAACAGAGGCTGAGGACCACCGCCCCTCAGCACCTTGGCTGGGGCATGTGGGGGGCCAGCCCCAGTGCAGCGGCGTCTCCTGGCAGGGCTTGTGCGGGACGCGGCGGGTCCTTGTGCGGAGGCGCTAGTCCAGTCCGTGTCTCTCGGAAACCAAAGCAGACCTGTTTCTTGCCCCCTGCGTAAGAGGCGGTGAGCTCCGTAGAGGAGGGACTCTGTTCCCGGTCTGCACAGTGCATGGCACAGCGAGGTCCTGGTCCTTGACTGGGGCTCCTGGGCACTATGGGATAACGTACGAGGGATACAAATAACGACTGAAGCCCAAAGGGAGGGAGTTGCTGACTTTTGTCACTTCATTGCAAGTCTTGTGACGTTAGGTGGAGCAAAGTTTGAAAGTGTGAGCCTTGAAGGGTCAGAACGGAGGAGCTAAGTATTACAGATTATACAATGTAGGGCTCTTTAAAGATGTCCTCAAACACAATCTCCTGGTTTGCAGTGGGAGGGCTGACTCGTTATTCTGGAAGGCTGGGATAAGAAGCGATGCATTACACAGAGTTATGTAGACTTCATGCTCTTGTCTCATAGTGGAGGAATGATGACGTGTTAAAAATCAAAAGCAAATAAACAACAAATGCAAACTAAAACAGTGAGAGAGAGAAAATAGAAACTCCAGGATGGCGGAGGGCTCAAGGGGCACCCATCACTGCTTTCAGTGGCTTTCTGATCTCCTGGGTCCCTTCTTATTGTCAGAGGAATTCTGTCAACAGGGGCCCATCTGGCTACTGAGATGAGTCCACCCCAGGTGCTTATGTTTTCTGCCCCTTATATTTGTGGTCAGTATCTAGGGGGTGATGTCACTTCTGCCAGCCGAATTCTGGAATTCCTTTCATTGCAGACCTATAAGGAGAAATAGTCTCTAACAGTACCAAGTGCAGGTCTCAGGCCTGCCTAGCTGATTGCATCAAGTTCATCAGTTTTTGTCCTGACCTTTCTGCTAACCCAGGAACCCACTTCTAATCCACCCTTGTGTTCTCCACTGTTTTGCCAATGAGCTTAACCCAGCAGTTTGTTGCCAACATTTGGGGATCATAATAACCTAAATAGCCAAGACCCCAGGAGACGTACCCCGCTCCCCTCAGGCTTTAGTTGTCAGCACCCAGGAGCCCAGTCAAGGACCAGAACCCAACTGTGCTAGGCACCACACAGACAAGGATCATAAATAGTCCCTGTTCTACAGCGCTTTCAATCTGTTATACAATCCAGATGTAAGACAAGAGACCATGGATGGCAACAGGGAGTACTAGTCAGAAATGAAAGAACATTGGTCAGTGTGGCACATCAGCTAGACCTAATGTTTGCAGACATCCTCTCAAAGGACAGTTTTAAAGTATTTGAAGGACAAAGAGATTTACAGATGTTTACAGGGAGCTTCTTTGAAGTGTGAATGACAGCAGAAGAGAAAGACCAATGATGGTTTGAAAAGCTCTTCAGCTGACCCAGCAGAGAGGTTGTGTGTGTACAGGTGGAGAACCCACTTAGATAAAGATACTTAAAGATAAAGGTGTGGGTTTATTTACTCCGAAAGGGAGAGGAATGCAAAGGAGGGGTAACCTGCTCAATATGCTGAGTCAGGAAAGAAAGTGATCTTTCAGCCTCATGTTGGATGGATGTGGGCCAGCAAGGTAGCATTTGTCAAGGCCAGAAGAAAAGAGGCAGCAGTAATTCAAATTGGGCCTTTCTTATCTCTGCACAGCTAAAGATCTTTTCCAGACTCTCCACCTCATGTCTCGACTATGTTAGGCAGAGTCAAGAAGTCTTGGATGTGAGGACCTGAAGAGAAGAGAAGTCTGAGTTGAAGATGCTGATATTGTGTGCAGTGATTGAGACAGGAGGTAGTGGAAAGGGTTAGGTGAGGTGAGACCTAGAGCTCTCATTTTTGCCCCCTTGAGCTTGAGGGAATGGCTAGACTTCTACAAGGAGATGACAGAGGGCGTGTATAGATGAAACCAGGGTTTACTTAACCCTAAATTAAAACAGTGGGTTTTTAAAAACACCGTTTCAGTTTAGGACGAAGTAAACCCCCATGTCATGTGCACCTGTGTCTTACCTGCCCTTTTGGCAACAGGGAGGGGAAGGTGAGCTGCTAGCGGGCGGAGCAGTCTCTGGGTTGCGGGGGAAGAGGGGGCAGGTGCTTTCCTCCGTGGTGGTCCCAGGAGGCACTGCAGGCACCTGGCTCAGGCACCTGGCCCTCCCTGCCTGCAGGCACCTGGCTCAGGTGGTCCCAGGAGGCACTGCATCCACAGAGGGAAGGTGCATGAGCTGCCAACAAGTAGCATAGGCATGCTGGTACTGAGCACGGCTTTGCTGTAATTCTAGTCACAAAGCATTTGGCTGCATCCATTGTGTACCTCTGGCACAACAGATGGCAAGAGCAGAGCTGAGAACACCACCATCTTGTCAAGCTCTAAAAAAAACCAATGCTGGGAGCTAAGTAGCTCCCAACTAACAGGGCCTCCTTGAGCTGCCTCTGAATCCTACTTGTTGGCAGCTCATGCTGGCAGGCAGGCTCCAGGGGGTAAAAGAAAAAAAAGATCAATTAGGCTTGAAGCTTTTTTTTTTTTCTCTTCAGTGGAGCCTGTCTTGCCAGGTTGCCTGCACGAGCTGAGCTCCTGAGCCACACAGAGCCCGGTGCTTCGTCTGCTCCGCTGCTGTAGGGCAGCAAACTAACACTCCTCGGAGGTGCTTTAGTTTGCTGCGCCCCAAAGTCATTTAAGGCACATTACACCACCGAATGTGCTACAGTGGCTGAAATTAATGCGCAATACACTACCAACACATGCAAACACCAATGCCATTAAAGGGGTGCGAAAGCATTTAACCCGCTTTAAAGTGTCATGCACACATGCCCAGAGAGGTCCAGCTTTCAGTTGGGACAGGAAATAAGGTTAGAGGAGGAAGAAAGATCTGGGAAGGCATAAGATTGGAGGCAGTAATTAAAGTGGTGTTTAAACTCTCTCCCAGAGATGCAGGTTCCTTTGATGCTGGATGTGCGATTTTAGCACTCTCTGCAATAACCCAAACCTGCTTCTTTCTCACTGTTGCATCCTTATTGCTGCTTTTCAATCTTCCTCTTTGCCTTATGCCATATGTGTGTTTTGCTGAAACACACATTTGCCACTAGAGGTCACTCTTCACCCAAAAATCGAGCCTCTGGCCTTAACCCGCAAGCCTGCTTTCTCTGTCCGGCCACTTCTAGGTAGCTTGAAGGTGAGGCTCCCTACTAGTGTGTTATTGAACTGGGAGGGTATTATCCCAGAATGACTGGGCTCTTCAGGAATGCCTGAGCAGTAACGTACAGCCCTGCACCAGCTGGAAGGGGGAAAAGATGAAAGAACCCTGGTTAGATACTTTAAAGATCCCATAGGCAGGGAGGAACTGAGTCCATGTGGTGTGCAGCAGAAGGCTGCCTCTTCGGGGTAGCACAGTGGAGAAGGCTGCCCTTCCCAAGAGCTCTCCCACCTATCTGAACTACCCCAGGGAAATGGCAGTTCTCCTAGGAGAATCATTGAAACTGCTGACCCCAGGCTGCTCTGAAGAAATAGGCCCAAGAGAGCTGGGGTCTTGGAACAACTGTGGGAGTAGAGGGGGTGATAGCAGAGATGGGGACTGGGGCTGGAGGGGTGGGTGGTTTGCTGTGGGAACAGAGTCAAGAGTGAACTATACCTTCAGGAAGGGGTAATGCAACTGGAGGGGGTATAAGTATTGGCTGAGTGGATCTGGGGCAGGTGGGATGTTCAATGACAAGGATGACTGGAGCCAGAAGGAATGGAGTAGGTAGGACCAGCAAGAGGGTTTCAGATTAATGTGGGGATGGGGGATGAGGCTTCAATATGGAAGGAGAGACTAGAGCTTAGGGGCCAGGCATGGAACAGCAAGGGAAGTACATGAGGGTGTATGGATACGGTGGGCTGCAGGCAGGGGAGGCGTGGAATATGGGAGTGGTCTGTCTACACACTAAAGCCTGATCACAGCTGCTATCCCTCAGCCGCTGTGCTATGGGCCTAGCCTTCCTGCAGCTAAGTGAGATGCTCTGCCTGGCATTAGAATTTGTGCAGGGCCTCAGTGCTGATGGTTCTGCTTGGAGAAACGCAGAGGAACCAGGAGGTGCACTGGAGCAGAGGTAATCATACCACACTGCAGCTACGCAAAAGCCTCTGCCATGATCCCCTCTAGAGCCTGAACCTCCCAGTTTAAACCGGTGTTACTTGCACCAAGTTGTATTTATAGACCAACAGAGACAAGTGTGCAATAAACTGCCTGATCACATTTATTACTGTCCATGGAAGGCAGGCTTAATGGCCCAGAACCAGGGGCTAATCCATTTAGGGGTAAGAAGAAACCTACCAGCCAGGGATAACTCAAGGACATCAGGTCTCCTTTGGCTGACAGGAGAGCCTGGAGCCTTTGGCCCATAGCAATAGTGACTGCCTAACAAAACCCTTCCATTCTGAGGCACAACACTTGGAAGAATAGAGCTGAGTTTGTGTTAGGCCTGAAGAACATGCCAGGTATTGCACAGAATGGGTCTGTGGGTTCAGGACTAGCCAGGAAGGAGGGATCTGAGGAAAGGGCAGGGAGTTGGGGCTCCTGGGTTCTGTGCCAGGCTCATTGCTCACTCACTGGGCCAGATTCTCCTTGGCTTAGATTTCATTCATTTAATAGATTTCTAGGGTCGGAAGGGACCTATTAGATCATCAAGTCTGACCCCCTGCTCTGGACAAGAAAGAGTGCTGGGGTCAAGTAACCCCCAGCCCCAGATTATGAGGCTGTCCATGACACATGCAGAACAGGGGTGAAGCGCTATCACAATTGCAATGGCTGCTTTTCTATCCACTTTGCACTGGTGTAAATGACCTTGCAGGGCACAGAGAATCAGGCCCTCAGAGGGTACCCAGGCAAATTGCTTTCCTCTCTGTGTTTTGGGGAGATGCTATCCATATTCCATCTTTTGTAGGGGCAGAAGGGCCCCTTCACCACATCTCCCTGGTTGGGTGAGCTGTACATGCCCAGGAATACTTCATTGGAGCAGTGTCCCCACAACAAAGCCCAGCTGACCATGAACAGAGGCATCAGTGGTTGACTTTCCAGTAGGGTTCAGAGGCAGCTCAAGGAGACCCTGTTAGCTGGGAGCTACTTAGATGCAGCAGAGAGCTTGAGAATATGGTGACATTTTCAGTTCTGCTCTTGCCATCTGTTGTGCCAGAGGTACACAATGAGTGCAGCCAAACGCTTTGTCTGTGACTAGAACTGCAGCTAAACCGTGCTCAGTACCAGCATGGCTATGCTACTTGTTGGCATCTATTAACAGCAATGACTTCTTTTCCGGGGGGAGGATCAGGTGAGTTGACTCCAGGCTCCAGAACAGTGAGCTCTGAACTGGGCCAAAGTTGAAGCTACACTACAACTTCTCATGCTTTCAACCACTGGGGACTCCTGCCCACCTCCTTCCTTTGCATGCTCTTCAGTGGGGTGTCACCTTTGCAGTCTCAAGAGTGACAATTTATTCTGTCAATGAAACCTGGTCCCCGGAGGGGTCCACATCCCACTGACTGGAACAGAGTCCTTGCTGTTCCAACCACTGCTCCTATGCAGTAGCCCTGTACGGCTGCCATCCTGCCAAGGTGCCCTGCGTAGTTTCAGCAGGGGTCCCACCAGGCTGCAGGAGTCCCACCAGGCTGATCCTGTCCCGGCAGCCTAGAAAAGGCACTTAGCGAGGTGTGACCAGAACCTGCTTTATCAGGGATTGCTCAAGAGTGGAAAACAAGTCAAGGCCAGAGGAGCATTTCCTTCACTGTTGCTTTATAAAATTCCTTGAGTCATGCTGGTAGCATGAGGGTCCCAGGGCTGCGCTTACACCAACAAAGTTAACCCGCTGGGGTAAATGATGAAGCCATTCCATCCCCCAGGTGGCTTATATTAACCTCTTCCTATCTGGCTTTCCTGACTGGCATTGCTCCTCCCTTGACCCCATACCAAACACTACCTACCAAGATCATATCCTGTGGCTGTGACCTGACCACGTGAGCCTTTTCTGAATCTATCCACTGGTTCCTCTTTCTTCACTATATCAAATACAAGCTCTCCTGCTGCTTACTACTGATCTGCTCTTGTTTAGGCTGCTCCAGTCCTTGGGGAAGACAACTGAGAGATGCCCATTGACCTCAGTGGGTGTCAGAACTGCATCTTGGCAAGTCATTGGCTCTTCCAGTGATGGCAGTGGCTGCTGCCAGCTTGTCTCTTTCTCCTGCTATGGAGTCTGTGCTTCCTCTCATGCTACTCCAGTGAACTGCTTGCCTTTCCTAAGCTGGACTACAAGGGCAGTAGAGTGGGGCATATTTTGGGAAAATAAATGTTTAGCTTAGTTGCCAAAAAATATAGCACCGGATGGTGGAAAGTAGGCCTGTGCGAGTAGGCAGGTATTCGATCTGGCTTCAGATCTGGCCGCTTCGGATGTCAGCAATCCAATCCAGAGCTCCAGATCGATTTGCCACTTTGATCTGGCTGAAGTGGCTCCAAAGCTTTGGAGCCACCTCAGAGATCCGGCGATAGGGTATAATGGGGAATCAATGAAATATCTATAACTTTATTGTTTTGTCTTTGATCTGGGTGAAACTTGCAGGGATGGTAGCCTCTGCTGAGAGCATGAAGCCTGGTAAGTTTCAAGAAGATCAGTGCTGGTGCTTGGGGGGAACTGCACCCCAAATTCTTGAAAGCAAAACTCATGTCACATGTATGTGTTACACCACATGGGGTTGAAAACTGCAGGGATGGTGGCCCCTGCTGAGGCCACAAAGCATGCCAAGTTTCAAGAAGATAGGTACAAGGGGTTGGGGGAACTGCTCCTCAAGCTGCTGACAGGCAAAACTCATAACATAGATGACCCTGTGTGTGTGTTAAGGCGCAGCGAGCTGAAAACTGCAGGGGTGGTGGCCCCTGCTGAGGCCACGAAGCCTGCCAGCTGTGTGTGCATCTCACTGGGGGAGTCTGTCTTCTGGGGCCCTGCACCTCTGGCTGCTAACAGGCAAAACTTGTGATGTGGGTGGGTGACACTGTGTGTGTGTTAAGGTGCACCCTTCCTGGCACTGGGGCCTCTGCACAACATGGCAGTGTGCCCCAGTAAGGCCTCCTCCTCCCCTACAGCCTCACAGCCGGTCCACCACTTTATGTCACAACAGGCAAAATAACTTAGCTGGCTCAACACCAGGAGCAGCAGCAGCAGCATCAAAGGTACCCAAACCGAACTGTCACAGAGCCTGTCGTTTGATAAAGGAATAGACAGCAAGAAGTAAAGATGTTGTGTTGTGTTGGACATATGATGTTATTCATGGTGTATGATGGTTTGTCTTTTTTTTTAATGTCTATATGTGTATTATGAAAAAAGGAGTATTTAAAAAAATGTATCTTTGGAAGCTTTAGGGTTGAAAACCCCTTTGTCAGGCTGAAGAAGTACGTGCAGTTGGTCCTGGATGGAAGGAATAGTAAAGAAGCCAGAGGCGGCCTGGACAGCAATGCAGGCAAGAAGGCCAGTCAGTGAAAATGGAAATGGAGGCGTCAGGGGGTGAGGGACAGGCTGGGGTGAGGGTAGGGGGGAAAGGGGATGTAGCAGTGCAGGTAAAAGTGCAGAGGTGCCTTGGGTGTCAGATGTCCGGCAGGTCGCAGTGTGCCACAGCTCTGAAAAGTGGTTTGTACATTCAAACAAGCACCTAACCTCATCACCAAAACTGAAGCCAACTTCCTACAGCTCAAAACACAAAACTTGCCAACTATCTCCAGTACCCCACAAACCGCACACCAGAATCTATCAAAGACAACAAAACCCAGCTACTTGTGGGGGCACGTTCCTCACCAAAAAACACTCTGCCTCCAGTCTCTCAGGCCTGATCCTGAGAGGGAATAAATTACAATGCAAACCACTTTTCAGAGCTTGGCCCCCTTGATGCTGCGGTGGAAGTAGCCCACCACCTTCCTGCATTTCAAAATCAGCTGGCTTGTAGCAGTAGTGGTGGCAGCACCATCACTGGCAACCCTGTCCCCCTCTAAGGCATCCCTCTCACTATTAGGTTCAGCCTGTGTGCCACACAGCGGACGCCAACAAAGTTGGCATCATGGACAGCTGTCACCATATTGGCCCTGTTGTTAGGCCTGTGTGAGTTGGCAGCGATCCAGCCTAGCTTCAGATCCGGCCGCTTCAGAGAGCCGCGATCCACCCAGAGCTCCGGACCGGGTTTCTGCCTCGATCCGGCGGAAGCTTCGGAGCTGTCTCGGAGATACGGCCATAGGGTGTAATGGGGAATCAATGAAATATCAATAACTTTGTTGTTTTTTTATCTGATTTGGATAAAACTTGCAGGCATTGTAGCTGCTGCTGAGAGCACAAAACCTGCCAAGTTTCAAGAAGATCGGTGCAGGGGTTTGAGGGGAACTGTACCCCAAAATCTTGTAAGCCAAACTCCTGTCACGGCTGTGTGTTACAAGAATCATGATTGATTGGTAACTGGTAACACAGTAGCTCAGCAGCCCGGCCTGCAGCAGTGTGTCCCTCCCCGCCCCGCCCCGCCCCGCCCCAAGACAGACACGGTCAGTCCCACAAGCACCCATGGCACGAGTTTTGCTCGTCCGCAGCTTGAGGGGCAGTTTCCCCCAAACCCCTGCACCGATCTTCTTGAAACATGGCAGGCTTTGTGGCCTCAGCAAGAGCTACCAGCCCTGCAGTTTGACCCTCCCCCCGTGTTGTAACACATAGACATGACAGGACTTTTGCTTTCAAGAATTTGGGGTACAGTTGCTCCCAAACCCCTGCACCGATCTTCTTGAAACATGGCAGGCTTTGTGGCCTCAGCAAGAGCTACCAGCCCTGCAGTTTGACCCTCCCCCCGTGTTGTAACACATAGACATGACAGGACTTTTGCTTTCAAGAATTTGGGGTACAGTTGCTCCCAAACCCCTGCACCGATCTTCTTGAAACATGGCAGGCTTTGTGGCCTCAGCAAGAGCTACCAGCCCTGCAGTTTGACCCTCCCCCCGTGTTGTAACACATAGACATGACAGGACTTTTGCTTTCAAGAATTTGGGGTACAGTTGCTCCCAAACCCCTGCACCGATCTTCTTGAAACATGGCAGGCTTTGTGGCCTCAGCAAGAGCTACCAGCCCTGCAGTTTGACCCTCCCCCCGTGTTGTAACACATAGACATGACAGGACTTTTGCTTTCAAGAATTTGGGGTACAGTTGCTCCCAAACCCCTGCACCGATCTTCTTGAAACGTGGCCGGCTTTGTCGCCTGAGTAAGCGCTACCACCCCTGCAGTTTTCACCCTGCTATGTTGTAACGCCTAGACGTGACATGAGTTTTGCTTTCAAGAATGTGGGGTGCTGTTCCCCCCAAATCCCTGCACCGAGCTTCTTGAAACTTGGCAAGCTTCATCTTCTCTGCAGAGTCTACCATCCCTGAAAATTTCATTCAAATCAGACAAAAAACAAACAACAAAGTTATAGCTATTTTATTTTTTCCCCAATGATACCCTATGGCGGGATCTCTGAGGTGGCTCCAAGGCTCTTTGGGAGCTCCGAACCGCTTCAGGAAGCCGAACGAGGCCAGCGCTTCGACCTGGAGGTGCTGCTTCAGACCCCAAAGCATCTGAAGCTTCTCCGGATCCGAAGCTCTGTCCGAAGCCTCGCACAGCCCTACCCGTTGTCGGTGACCATGAACCCATGGGTGAACTCGGCCTGTCCAACAAGCCACCCCTGCACCATACGGTTCATGGCCCCCATGATCTCCTTTGCTGTGTGGGACTCATCCAGCACCTCAGCTTGCAGTAGAGCCCACCGATGGCCTGACTGATCGTACCAGTGCCCCGTGGGGGAGAGGTAGGTGTGATCTAAGCTAAGCTAAAATAAGCTCCCTCCCTCTTCTAACTTTCAGCGTCTGAAGCGTCCAAAGCATCCAAAACTTTTCCAAAGTGCTTTGGAAGCTCCAAACCGCTTCGGACAGCTTACATGAGTCCGTGCTTCACTCCGGGCATGCTGCTTTGGATGCCAAAGCATCCGAAGCGGCAGTGGATCCAAAGTGCGATCCAAAGCCTCCCACAGCCCTAGCGGAAACTCTTCAGAATTAGGCTTCAGCGTCTGAAGCGTCCAAAGCATCCAAAACTTTTCCAAAGTGCTTTGGAAGCTCCAAACCGCTTCGGACAGCTTACATGAGTCCGTGCTTCACTCCGGGCATGCTGCTTTGGATGCCAAAGCATCCGAAGCGGCAGTGGATCCAAAGTGCGATCCAAAGCCTCCCACAGCCCTAGCGGAAACTCTTCAGAATTAGGCTCAAATTCAATAAGAGGCAGAGAGAACTTTGCTTTGCAGTTTTCAAAATGTTGCTGTCTGTTTGTTTCAAATTGCTGTTTTCTTTTCAAAATTTGCCAAAATGCAACTTCAAAAAAAAAGGGGGTGGGGGTTAAAACCCCCAAGAAGAAAATAAAAGAGTTTGTTCAGGGTCGCACACAACACTGGGTTCCATCCCAAATGAAACTCTTTCACTTCACTGTGCAAACTGTCTCAGCTCAAAACAATTCTCCCTCCCCCCACCCACCACCCCCATTCAGACAGTGATGCAGTCTTTAAGTTTTGGATTAGTATCACCTTCCCGCATTGTCAACCAATGCACAAAACCCACAGGAAATGAGTGGAGGGCAAAGCCTCCCTGTTGCCATCATGCTGGGTATAAATTCCTGGAGATCACTCTGGTCCATGCTCTTGTTACTCCCCTCTCCCACCGTATGACCTCATGTCATCAGACTCCCTGGTGAAGGGGCAGGGATTGTTCTGCTTACTCTTAGAAGGACACACCTAGCAATAGTGCACAGTAAATAGTAATTAGAAGGGTTTCTGGGGACAATTTCTCCCCTTGTGTCTTGAAACCAATGGAGCTGTGCCCACGTTGCCACTCTCAGTCTTACATCTTGTTATCCGAAGGCCAGACCTGGTAGGTGCTCATGGATTTTGCCTTGTACTTTGAAGGGAGAGGAGAGTTCAGGTTGAGCAAGGTGCTTTCGGGTGCTTTCACATACAGGGTATAAATCATCAGACCCATCCCTTTCTGAATGTGACTAAGCTGCAGGAGGAAAATTGGGCATCAGGGAGGTGGGAAGGGATTGGCCAAGCTTTACCTTGGCATTGAATATGCCTGCCCTGAGTGGGTGGAGACAGTGGTACCAAGTCCCTGATTAATTGACACCTCCCGAGGTGGTGGTGGTGGATTCCATCCTGCCCGTCCAATGATCCACAGCAGGGAGGGAAGCTTCCTGGGTCACCCTCAGAGCCCCATCTTCCTGCAAAAGGATTTGAGCTGTGTCTGCTCATTTCTTGATAAAACACACTGGGGCAAACTGTCCTCTTTAGCATTTCACCAGGAATGCCAAGACCTGAGCCCGGAAGGGACCCGCCCCACAGGCCATGCTGACCCTATCTCTGTCTCCATCTGTCCTTTTGTTATTGCTCAGAGAAGATCCAGATCATACCTGTGTTTATGTCATTCTCTTCATTGCAGCAAATCCCAGGAGTTGCCCCTAGTTCAGGAACAGTGAGAACAAAGCAGGCTGAGGCTTGCTGGGTCAGGGATGTCCCTGGCTGCCCCAGTGCAAGGGCTTTTTGAGGCAGCAGTGCTGCAGCAGGTTTCTTCTCTGGACATTGTGCTTCCTGCTCTCACTGATTAATGCATCTCACCAGGCCCCAGTCAGTTCTGTATTGCTGACGGCTCCCAAATGTGCTAGTTGCTTTTACAAGTCGCAAATTCCCCCAAGCACAAGCACAGTAAAAGGCAGCATACCTGCTTCTGAGAAACCTGAGTAGCTGCTTCCAGCCCTGCCATCACCCCCTAAGAACCTGCAACCACTCCTATGCAGTTGTACAAGGATGGGGCTCATTATGCCCTCTCCAGAATGAGAGTAGCACATGAGACTTAGCTGGTGCCTTTCCCCTGGTGTACATTGCAGTGGGATTTGCTGAGGTAGCTCTGGGGGAGCCCCCTGTCCTCCCCGACTCAGGAAATCTGCCCACAGGCCTCAGGCAAATGGGGGCATTGGGTTCCAATCTCTTTCTTTGTTGTTAGTTATTTCCATTCTAATGCTCCTAAAAGTGAGTCTCAGGGTGTGTCTACACATGCACTTTAATGCGCGTTAGTCTAGTTTGGTTTGCATTCAAGAATTGCGTAAAAAATGTAGGCATTTTTATACATGCTTTGGAATGAAGCACCAGGCACTTTAATTAGTGAACTGTGCTAATTAAAAGCACCCACGTGTCAAGTGTATCAGCGTCCCTACGCTGAAAAAATGGTGGCGAGGTGCTTGGAACCTAAGTTCATCAAATGTGTTTTATTCCAAAGCACTCTACAGCCATTTCTTCAGTGCAGAGATGCACAGGGATGCTGATACATGTGACATGGAAGGCTGCCGGAGTGCATCAATTTCCATGCTCCAGCAGACTCGATTAATTGGTTTGGCCCATGAGTTTTTTAATTGATTACTTGATTAATCAAGTCTGCTCCAACACACTAGATTTCAATAGACTCCGCACATGTCTATAGGAGCACAGAGCTTTTTACTTAATGCACATTAAGTGTCACTTAAAAAGCGTGTTCTTTAGTTAATGCATATTAAGCCAGGCTAATGCACATTTTCCTAGTACCTCACAAAGGAGGTACTAAATGTAATGTTCATTAACTAAAGCACATTAATGCATGTGTAGACCCAGTGAGGATCATCAGAGTTCATACACTCAGTGTTGCCTGCAGACCCTTCCCCTCTCTCATGACAGCCTCTTCCCAGTAAGGCAGAATCAGCTGTGTATGTTGTAGGGACTTTGCTCCTAGGGCTACATTCAGTGGACAGGTTTCCTGAACCCAGGAAGATCCCAGCCCCTTGCACGGTCTATTTTACTGGCCATTAGTGGGAGGAGGTGAGTAGGGCTTTTATGGAGAGCAACTGTTCTCAGGGTCAGACTAATGCATAGGCAGACAAGGTATATGCCTAGGGCCCTGAGCTGTGGGGGGGGTCTCAGTCCTTCCCTCCATGGCGGCAACACGAATGGCCCCATCTGCCTCTGTTCCCTTCCCTTCCCCACCCCTCTGCTGGTCTCACTGCTGAGGCAGCTACTTCCTAGCCGCAGCTCCATGCCCCACTCCCTGCGGGTGGCAATGCTCAGGTGGGGAGGGGGGTATCGATCGGCCCGGGACCCACAAGTTTTTTTGCCTAGGGCCCACTACAGGGGTAATCCATCCCTGACCATCCTTCATTTATGCTGTGGAAGCCTCCAGGACCAGGTCATGGACTGGCACCCACTTGTGCTAGGTGCTGTATGAAAGATAGTCCCTGCCCCAAAGAGCTTACAAAATAACTTCTACGAAGTATAAAGCAGCCAGGGAAAGAGAGAGTAGCCTGGCTCATGCGGAAGCATGTTGCCAAGGGGAAGGAAACTATAAGCTTCCTTCACTGTCACCGTATCTGTGCTTCAGTTTGTAGGCTAGGACTTGTATAATTAAAAGCAGCTGCTGTTTTTTATGCCAAGAGCGTGTGTCACCAGAGCCTGTCATTGTCTATATGTGCCATAGGAGTGTGTACACTTGCTTGCGTCCACTTATGCAATGGGAGCTGGTGGGCCTGAAGCTCCCCTGCAAATAGTACGGCTGCATGAGCTACAAAGGTGGGATGGATCAGAGGTCAAACCACCCACTAACAGGGCCTGGGTGGATCTATATGCCTACCCCAGCTTCAATCCTGACCCCCCAGCACCTCATTGTTCTTCTGGGCTCCCCATCATCTACGTGCCTGCACACTGAAACTTCACAGATTCATTGCACTCATGCCCAAATCCAGTGCTGGGCCACTCCATCCTGAGGAGGAAGGCGGATGCAGTAAGTCCTCACAGTCCTTCTCCTCAGGCCATGAAGCACATGTCTTGGCCAGAATCTTTAAAGGGGTTTTCAGCGAGAAGCCTGACTGGATTGGCAGCATGCCTAGGAAACCAGGCCGAGGGACTCTGTATCCCTCCAAGATGGTTAGGGCCTCACTGTTTCGCCAGAGAAACAGAGGCGTGGGTTCCCTCCCCAGCCCCTGAAAATACCGTACAGCAATCCCTGGGCAGCAACAGCCTTGTTTAATGACCCCTCTCTGCCCCCCCTCTTTTTGCTCCCTGCTGCTTGAGCACGGAGTTCCCATTATGGAAGCAGAGGGCAAAGGATAATGACTTTTCCACTGGCATGATAGTCTCACCTTGCTGCACTGCCCAGTGTTCCCACCTTATCAGGCTGCAAATCAGCGCGGAGCCCAGTCAGAGCCTGCATGCTCCGGTGGCTCTTCTGCACACAGGGGCTGACCTCCTTGCCCACTCTCACCTCCTAGGACTAAGAGTGGGCATTACAAAGCAGCCACTTTGCAGACCTCTATCCAGGGGAACAGTGCTACTAGAGCAGTGATTCTCAGCCTTTTTAGACTTGAGGCACCCCTCGGAAAATGCCAGCTTTTAGTTTTCATTTATTTAACTACAGAAAAATACTAGAGCAATTCTTCTGTTGCAAAGCACTCAGAAAGATCACAGCAGGCCAGAGTGTTTCTGACACTATAGATTCCTATTCAAAATCTCTGGATTTATCTTGTGAATCATATTTGCATGTCTAACAGTGCTAACATTACATGGCACCCTTCAAAGGATCTCAACACACCCCAGGGTGCTGCAGCATCTCGTTGGGAATCACTGTGCTAGAGGGGCTAGAATAGGGGATGGCATTGCTAACCACTTGAGCTCCATTTAATATGTGGTATACCATGCTGAAAAGGGGAAAATGCCCAGAACAGTCTGGGGAGGTAACAAGGGGCTTTCTACAGCACTTTCAAATCCATACATTCTCTGCCATAAACTCTCTTACAATGGAGGACCCAAAAGGCCCTTTCACTGATGGGACCTGGCATTGCAGCCTATTTGGGTCAAGGTAAAACAGCCTCCAGGAAAGGACTGTTGCCAAGGATTTTATTCTAGAACAGATAGAGCTGGGGCTTGGGGAAGTGTGAGAGGAAGGCCACTACCCCTTTAAAGGTCACTTGTTGCAGCCACAACAAGGTGGGTGTGCCAAAGGAGGCACCTGCCCTACCCTAGTCCTGGGCTATTTAAACTAGAGGAGGCTACTGAGCCAGCGCAGCAGTCTGGAAGTTGGGTGGATTGGTGAAGGCAGCAGTCAGTGTTTTGGGTAACTCCAGACCTGATTCTGCTGCTGGAAACTGCTCCTTGTTGAAGCCCTGAGGTAGGGGCTTTGTAAAGTGCGGTGAGATGGCTCATTCTGTGGCTGCTCTAACCTGGGGGTACTCTTTGTCTGTTTGAATTGTTGATCCCATCTCTCTCTCTTTTCATGTGTGTACAAGAGTCATTTTGTTCCTATGGATGTGGTGGGGGACAACAGGACAGGGGTTGGAAGCTCAGCGTGGCACATACTAAGGAAAAAGGCAGGGCACAGCTACAAATCTATGCCTTAAATCCTAGACCCTCTACTCAGAAACTTGCCTCTGATTACAGACGGAGCCTGTCTCTCTGAATGAGAACATCACCTGTTGTACCTCCTAGAAATTGGGATTCCTGCCCCTTGGTGCTTAATCTCAGGACGTCTTCACTGATGCTGATGCCTCACATGTACTTGATTTGATCGGTTGGTGTCTACCTCAGGGTGGTGACCATTCTGTAGCGCTGTCTGCCTGCCACATCCTTCCATATACATAAAGGAATCCGGTGGCCCCAGCAGCTAGGTCACTGGGGTATTTCATCTTACTGAGATACGGTGAAGTGATGCACCTAGTGGTGAGGTCGGGCTCAGACTTGGGGACCTTATTCTGAGTCCCCTGGTGTTATCAGTAGACAAGCTGTCTCTGTGCATCCTCTACTGCCATGGATCCATTCTTCTCCCCGGCGCCTGTCTCACATGAATACATTACCTGTTTGCTCCCCACTGACTCTCTTTGAGCAGGTAATAGCTTCTTTAACAGGAGGCAGGTGGGAGCGTTCCCATGGTACATATGTTTCTCCTGGTGAGAAGAGATGTACCTTTGCTATCAAAAAAGCTGATGGAGAAATCTAGGCAATAGCCATGTTGGTCTGAGCACAGAAGGCAGGTGAAGTCTTTGGGTAGAGGTGATTTCTTTTATTAGACCAACCAATTTTACTTGGTCTAATAAAAGACATCGCCTCTACCCAAAGACTTTATCTGCCTGATGAAGAAAAGCACTTTTGTTTTATCCCACTAGAGGGGTCTTGCACAGCCCATGTGTCCAGGCTCTGCAGCCAGGTTGTAACATGGCTGTGTTCGGACCCACCAACTTCCCTGAAGCAAATCCGGCAGCAGAAGAAAATAGGGGGTTAAGTTACGAGGGGGAGAAGGGCTGGGTCTTCCATGTGTCTGGTGGGGCATGTAGCAATCCTAGCATGAGGAGCTCATTTCCTTACTTCATTGACATAGCGGGAGTCTCTCTAGCATATTCTGGGGGTAATGTTTGGGAGTTCAGCTCCTGCCCAAAGCTGTGTCTCTGCTCGTTGCCTGTGCTGGTTCGTTCAGGTGTTCTGGTTCACTTGGGTTATGCAGGAGCATGGATGTAACCAGAGTCTTTTGTCCCTTAAAAAAAAATAAATGTGTTCCAAGTCAAATCAGCCAAATCAATTCCAAATCCATGAGTCATTCAAGAAACAGTTGTGGCCCTGCTACTGGCAAATATCATCCACCCCCTCCTGGGGCTTTAGATGCTTCCAAATCCTTTGGCAGGCATCCTACATGTGGGCCCAAGCCCAAAAGCTTGGGGTTCAGATGCCCCCAAGTTTGGCTTGCTCTTGGCCAGATGGACGCAGGAGCAAGCTAGGGAGAAGTCTCCCATTTCCATAAAGTTGTAGCCGAGATCCTCACACTGGAAGCTGGCCATTGGGAAGCTAACTATGGAGGCTCTCATGTCAGTAGACAAGGGTGCAACCCTCCACCACACAGTGCCATTTTAATTGCATTACCTCAGTCATAATATTTCCTCTGCCACGACTGTAGTTGTGGTATTTCCCCTGCCAGGTAATTAGGAAAACCACCTTTATGGTGCATCCAGAATCTTAAGAAGACAGGTAACGGCAGGGATCACAGATGCTGCACCACCTCCCTGCAGGGAGTCTCAGGGAGGCTAAGCTAAGCTGGTCCATTGGGGTAAGGACTTGACCTTCTGTGAAGCCAAGCAAGGACACAAGCATTATCTCTAGGCAGGCTGCGAGATGGGCATGGAGTGAGGCGAGGCAGATGCTACTTGCTGTGGGTTGATGATGAGGGTTAGTCAGCTCCCAGGCTGGCTAAACAAACTTCCTCCCACATGAAAGGGCAGGTGTATACCTTGGTACCAGTGCCTGTTGCCAAAGTATACACCTGCCTGCAGTAAGGGTACGAACATCCACTATCAGCTACAGCCACAGCACAAATATGGGGGAAAATGCTGCGTTCTGACTGCTGAGCCAATCCCACTGGTGGAGCCACGACAAGCCATGGTCACTGCTGATGCCCGATGCCAAGATCTCTGCAGCAGGATGGTGAAGAAGCTGGGGTCCGAGCCTGGAAACCTGTTAGCAAATGATCTGAGAAGAGATGTAGCACAGAGTTTCAGCCAAACCAGATTGGCCTCATTTGCCCAGCCACCTGCCTCCTTTGGGGAGCAGAACCACAAATGGGTTCCTCTGGAGCCAGCAGACAAAGTGACTCCGATGAGTCTCATTCTGGGGTCAGGGTCTTAAGGCATGATCTGGGATTCACACTTCAAGGGATGGGAAGGGGCTATGAGCCCTTGCTTGAATGCAAGTTTGTGGATTGTCCTGCCTCCTGATTGTTATTCTTCCCCCATTCTTTGGCCTTCTCACTCCACAGGGCTGTTACCCTTGGAGCCTCCCCTGGCTCTGCTAGAGAGGTGTACAGCCTGCCAGGCTGGTGAGTGAGCTGGGAATGGACAGTAATTTGGTGGGGATCTTACCTCAGCATCAGTCCTTTTCTGTGTAGAAACCACATCTTCCCGACTGAGAAAACTCCATTCAGATCAGACCTTCTCACTGGTCTGCAGACAGTATGAAGGAGTTTCCTCTGGATAACTCAGCTATAGGGCAGCCACTGCTCAAGGGTGATTGATTGAGCTAGACCATGTCAGATGAGGTCCTGGGTGCAAGCAACTAAAGGAAGTGTCCAGGCTAAATCTGCTTAGCCCCACTACCACCACCAGCAGCTCTGGGAAAACTTCATGTTTATGTTAAAACCTCCCAAGCTTCACATTTCAGTTTTCTGATTCTAAGGCTTTCAACAGAAAGTTCAAAAAAAATCTGCAGACAAAATAAATGTTGTGTGCTCAATGGAAAAATAGGTTTTTGGCTAAATGAACATTCACAAGGAAACTTTCACGTGCAGGGTGCTAGCAGAAGTGGTTTACAGCCCTAGCTCTGATGGCCTCTTTACCAACAGCTAAACAGGAGACCAGATCTCTCTTGTACAGAGCACAGGCCAAACAACTTAGGTGCAGGGCAGGTGAAATGCACTTTATTTCCTCAGAGAAGCTTGGTTCAGATGCAGTTTCCTGCTGGCTTTAGGGTTGTGTTCTCTTGCCCTGCAGCCATGTTCTGGTCACCAGCTGCCCTGGATTCAGATAGCCCTCAAATATACTTTTGTATTGGCTGATGGGTCCCTTAACTCTCATTTCAGCTCCTCACAGTCACGCACCAAAGTTCTCTGGGCCTCCAAATTGTCCAAAAGGTCCCTGTCCTGCTGGCTTCCTGAGCTGCCAATGACACAGGCTGACTGTCTGGCCATCTGGCCACTTCCTACCCTGGTGCCTGGAGTTTCTGTTGGTTGTCACTTTAGAAGAGAGCAAGTGTGCAATAATAACAGATCAATCAATGCAGAAACTACAGTGCAACCTCAGCCTTCAGGCCCAGAATTAAACAACATTAGCAATTCCTGTGCCAGCCTTGAAAACGTGGACTGGTTGCTGGTCCCTCCTGTTCAGAGCTGGCAGTATACAGCAGGGTGGCTGCCACATCAGGAGTTTGCAAAGCACAGAGGGCAGGAGCAACAATCCTACTTACAAGCCTGCTTGGCTTGGTCTCTTTTATGAGACACACTCCAGCACTGTACAGTAACAATCCCACATGCTACTTGGAGTTGTATTGAGACAACACTTTACAGCAGGGGTGTCCAACTCATTTGGCCTGCAGACCAGATTGGCAATGTGGGGCTTCTTGTGGTGCAATAGCTGATTGGTGCTGTGCTCGAAGCCAGGGAGTGAATGCATTATCAGTTGCCCCCCTTTTCCACTGCTGCCCAACGTAGTCACCACTGATGACCAATGATATTTTCTGAATGTAGCTATTGGCAAGGGAGCAGGAGGTGCCAGCAGCATGGCATTCACCCCCTGAGTTTTGGAGTTGCACCACTCTAGCAGCTCTGGCAAGCCCCACAAGCTGCTATTTAGCAACTTGCACCCATCAGTTGGAGAGCCCTGCTGTACGGTCACGGTAGCACGTGAGAATGGCTCTGCAGCCCCATAAAGAGTGCTGACACTGTCTGAAGGGGTTGCTTCAAATGTGTGGTGTTATCAAGTCCATGCATCATGTTAAAAGTCTAGACACCACCTACGTCAATGTGGTCTATAGTTGCCCTTTATTTTGAAGACTTGTCACTAAGTTCAGCAGCAATGTAAAGAATTCATATCAGTTACCCCTGTTGTGTAAGTTAGCTGAGATATCAGATGACACTATGTTGTGTTTTCTCACAGTCAGACCTGCTGTGTTTAATTATTTCCTTGCCAGGTATCTAAAAGGTTTTGACTGTTATTCTAAGGCACAAAGTAATAAGGGGAGGAAGAGAGGAGTTCTGCTGGAACCTGGGAGCAACCAAACAGAAGGAAAATTGGTATGGGGTTTATGGTAGTTATTTAAATTTAATAAAGTAAAGGAAGCCCCAGGGAGAGCCGCCTTTATGTGATACCTTGAGTACAGGGTAGGAACATGGCCTCAGCAGAAGGGTGGAAGCTATACTGTTATGTGAATTGCTCAGATGTGTCATTCAGTGGGGACCCAAAAGGAGCAAAGGGGCAGGGGAAAAAAATGGGCAGAGGAAAGCAGTGATAGGGGCTCAGTTAGAAATTTGTGTGTGTTGGCTCCACTTCCCCGTAGATGCCCTTTCTGCAGGCAGCCCTCTATGAGACTCGTGTATGTCTGTGCAATGCATATTTCATGGCGCTGGCATCTGCACTTTCTCTTGGGACTGCTCATGGGATGGTCCCACAGGCTTCCTTTTCCAAGAGAGAGGTTGGTACATGCAGTTGGTGCAGTGACCAAGGGCATTTTGGTGGAGCAAAGGCCAGTGCAGGTGTGGCTCCACAGTTCAGCTTCTCCCCAGCATTTTGTGCGTGTTCCTAGTTGTCTGCCAAACCTTTCTACTGCCAAGAGGGCCTAATGCAGGGAGCAGTGAAGGTCTGGACAGCTTCTCACTCACTCTGGGACTGTGCAGTGAACTGTAAGAACTTGCCCTTGAGCACACCCTGCCCTCACCCCTCCCTCTCTCATTTGCAGGCACCAAACCCAGAACTGTGGTGATGTAACTGCTCTGGCATCACTTCCCCGTGGCTGTTTTTGAGACCCTGGCCTCCAAAGTGCTTGAGAGCAGCCCCTGGGGTTCCTGGGGTTGCTGCTGCAGTTTGGGTTTGGTGCATGCAGGCAGGCAGGTGCTGTCTGTGGTGTCCTCCTGTGACATGTTAAATGGTGAGAAACCTGCTTCAGAGGCAGAGTTTGGAACAACAGGTCATCTCCAGAGCCCAGGCCTGACTGCCTCTGAGCTGCTTTTTCCCCCTTCCCTTATGGCCACGAGGCTGCTAAATCCAGATCAGTGCAGTACATTTGTAGCCCTTTGGCTTGACGTGCCACATTCTCACCCATCTCAGAGTGTTAGCAAGGTCAAGCTCATACCCATCACTCTCTGTCACCCTCTTCCTCCTGGGGGCTGTTCTCTTTGGGAGTCAGCTTCACCAGGAGGCTGAAGATCAGAGGGAGAGCCTGCTACCAAGCCTGCCGTATGAAAGACCAGATAATGCTCCAAGTCAGCTTTTCTGCTGGCAGAATAGCATGACCTACATCAGATAAAAGAAGTGTGCCCTGGCTTGATCCTCAGCAAGGGCAGCCCTCTGGGAGCCTTTGGTACTTTGCAAAAGTGCTTCACTGAGTTTAACTGGGTGGGGAAGGATTAATACTATGCTGCATCACCAAAGGCATCCAGTTCTAGGAAAGGATCAATTACCCAATAAGAATTACTTCAACCCTCAAAACAAAGGTGGGGCAGATTTCACTTGCCCTTCCCTGCCTTTGTTCCTGTCCCCACAATGGGGAGGGTCTCTAACTAGGCCGCCTGCCCTATCGTGAGTCACAGAACCTGTGGGAAGGAGGCTTCTGGCAAGGAAGCCAGGCAAGTGGGAAGCCAGTGCTATGCTGGGCACAGGCCAGTGTAAACTGAAAGGTCATCCCTGCTCCCTTTTGAGGGATACCGGCTTTTCAGGGTAGGGGCAGAGAAGGGGAAGGAGGAAAGTGAGGCAAATCCCTTCTGAAAAGGCAAAGACCAGGTGTGGTTGGTGAGTGGGACATGCTGTATGGAACCAATACAGGGGGAGGGAATGCTGTGTAATGATTAGGCAGAAGGGCCAGAAATCAGGACACAAAGGTTGTGTTCCTGCCCCTAGGACAGTGGTTCTCAACCATTTAAGACTTGAACCCCACCTTGGAAAATGCCAGCTCTTCACTTTTTGACCACAGAAAAATAATACAGCAGATTTTTTTGTTGCAAATAACTCAGAAAGCCCACAGTTGATCAGAATATTTTTAACGCTATGATGGGTACCTTTTTGAAACCTCTGGGTTCATCTTGTGAATCATGCTTGCACGCCTACTAGTATTGTGTGGCACCCATATCATCCTTGAAAGGATCTCAAGGACACAGCACCCTGGTTGAGAATCACTGCTGTAGGAAATTAATGGGGTCTAGTGGCTGGGGCAGCGGGCTGGCAGTCAGGGTGCCTGGGTTCTTCTCTGGGAGGGCATTGGGTCTAGGCTGGGGCAGGAGGACAGGAGTGAGGACTGAAGGGATCTGTTCCCAACTCTGATGCATGGTATAACCCTTTCGCTTGATGCCTCAGTTTTTATATCTGCAGAGCAGGTATCTGAGTTTGATAACGTGTCCTGAGCAGAGTAGTGAGAAGGTGCTAGAGATGTGCCCCTCCTCCTCCCTTCTCATGGCTAGGAGCAGAGAGAGTTCTAGTCAATTAAACCTCCTACAACAACAAAAAATGTGATCCCGCCCTGGGGGACTGAAAGTGGGCAGCTCCCCAAGACACACCTCACATCTCCAACTTTATATAAACCAACTGAGCTTCCCCAGGGACCAGGGCTCATATGTTCTGTTCCCACTGCCTGGACTCTATCCAGACCCAGTGGGCTCTCTCTACTGGGAGCTGAGCTGCCCTGCCATGGCAAAGAACACAAATATGCGATGGCGGCTGCCTCTCATCTGCCTCCTCTGGGAGGTTGCTATGATTATCCTTTTTGGGGTGTTTGTGCGCTTCACTCCAGAAGCCAGTGCACGCTGGGAGGAGGAGGAGAAGAAACAAAATAACATCACCAGCGACATAGAGAATGATTTCTACTACAGGTATCCATGTGAGTACCTAGCCCGCAAATGCTACCCTCATGTGCAGGCCATTGGCCGAGACCAGAGAGATTAGAAGCCACTGAAGGTTTGGGGTCATGAATGTCTGAGACAAGTGGACTCAGCCAGAGGCAGGGACTGCACAGGCATCCCCATGCCTCCCACAGGTCTGCTTATGTACCTCAGTCTCATTCTATATTAGCTCCTGCTACTGCATTCCTGAGCGATTCATTTGCCCTGCACCCTCCCACATCCCACCCTCCCACCCTACGTCATACCCCAGAGACCCCTCTGCTATCCCAGTTTTAAGCTCCCATCGTAGCCCTCCCAATGTACCTAAGTTCTGATCTACAGCCCTACCTGCTATCCCAGTCCTGGGCTTCCCACCAGCAGGCACTGAACCTTCTGTAGAGAGAGAGTACTTAGGTCAGGCTGGTTGGCTTTATAGTTTGGATACAACTTCAGGGTGGAGAGGCTGAAATCCTTTCACACACACATACATGTGTCTTGCTACAAACATGGGGGCATGGAGGCAGAAACAGCAGGACTGGGAACAGTTGGGAATGTTACCCTGCTGGCTTCTAGCCCTTGGGCCCTGCCCCAGGGTATCCTGATAAACTGGTGGAGGCCATCAGAGAAGCTCACTACCTTTCTCGTTAAAATCAAAGTGTGGGAAAGAATGTGAAACAATAGGAGAATCGATTGTGACAGCTATTTATATTGTAGAAGAGACAGGGTGTGTTTACACATGCTATTAATGTGGCTGAATAAACTCCAGCGCAGTTTGTATCAGAGTTTATTGCTCCTGGGTGCTGCGTTTGCACATGTGCCAGGGACCGCAGCACAATGAGCTGGGACAAAGCAGCCCTGGCTGGCAGGGGGCCCCAGGGATCAGCCTGCCGGCCCAAAGCTGCCCTGACCCAGCTGAACATACTACAAAGGGTTGGGATGGAGCACGAGGGTGCTTCATTGTGGGACTAGCCAGCAGGCTGCCCTTGCACTGAAGCACCCTCATGCCCAGCCAGCCCTGTCAACATTTACATGTGCATTGCAGCAGAGTACAGAACTCCACCATAGGATAGTACTTGTGTCTAGCACTACTATCCTATGGTGGAGCTAATTAGTTTTCTCTGTCCTAATAGAACTGCACGTTTAGATGGTGACATTTTACTGCAGAGCTAATTAGTCGGCTCCACACTAAACGTCTTGTGTAGATGCTCGCACTGTATAGAGTGAGCATCTACACAAGATGTTTATATATACACATAAACTATATATACTATAAATATATACAGTGAGCATCTACACATATCTATATAATTCAAGCCTGTTGGCTCCAGATACTGGTTCTAGTAAGACATGCACTGGACACACATAAGCTATTCTTCACCCCAGAGGTGAATGCATTGTCTTAATGGATGTAGTCTGAGATGACTTGGGACATGCCAGGGGAGGAAGGGTGTTGGTGGGCAGCATGTTTTCAAGCAGAACATGTCTGCTTCTGCTATTCAAATCCTTCTCAGGATACAGCACACCAGCTCTTACTTTTCAAAGTACTCCAGCTCTTACTTTTCAAAATCCCACAACCGCTTCAAAAGGAAAGTTGGAGTGATCTCCCTGTCTCTGGAATCAGTTCCCTCCCACCTGTCAGAGATGACTCTTTTTTTTTTTTAAAGGAAAATTTCTTGTGTCCCAACTCAAATCAGCCAAATCAATTCCAAATCCATGTGAATCATTCAAGAACCATATATATCCCTGCTACTGGCAAGCACCCTCCACCCCTACCTGGGCTTCAGATACTTCCAAATCCTTTGGTAGGCATCCTAAGTGCAGGCCCAGGGTTCGATTGCCCCTGAGTTTCACTTGCCCTCAGCTGTATGGCTGCAGAAGCAAGCTAGGGAGGAGTTTCCCGTTTCCATACAGTCAGCATATAGCCGAGATCTTCCCACTGGAAGTGAAAGTGGGAAGCTCACTATGCATTACCTTGCTGAAGGTACTACCCCTGCCACATTTGTGGTTTTCCTCTGCCAGTAGGAAAACCACCTTGGTGGTCAAGAGATGACTCTTTATCACAAACCTTTCATCACACAAGAAGAACTGCGCATGCGTTACAATAAACACACCCATTCCCCTGGGGCCCTGCGCCCCCATCCACTACCCTTCCCTAATTCAATTGTAGTCCCTTGGTCCAAAAAAACCCTTTTAGGTTTTAAAATCTCAGTTCATTCCCCGTCCTTTTTGTTGTTGATGTCACTGTCACTGCCACTGCTGCTGATCCTGTCAGCGACTTCCTCGGTGTCATCAGGTCACATACTCCTTAAGAGCAGAGCTCTCCTCCTGGCAGGGTTGAATAACACCAAAATAAAGGGTGTGAACCCTCTTACATGCTTTTCAGGCACTAGTTGCTGAGCTCCACACCAGCAATATACTTCTTTTTCTCTCCAGGAAGAGGATCTCAATGATTCCAGAATCCTGATGGTATCTGTTTGCTGCCTCCTCTCTTAGGCTGGGGTTAGAGAAAAGGCTTCTGTTTATAGAGAGAAACAAACACCTGGATTCTCTGCCCTCTTTCTCCACATTCAGCACCCCTCTGCCACATACGTCCTGCATGAAGATAGGCTCAGAAGCAGCTCACTAACCTGCAGACCAGACTTCCACACTCTGTATGTTCATAGGAATGGCTTGACAGTATGCAAGAATGTTCTCCCTTGAGAGGGTGGACTGGGGTGGGGAATGTAAAAATAGCACCAGATCTTCCCTCTCCAGCCACAATTGCCTTTTATCCCTCTGGTAGGAGGAGTCACCCTCTCCCCCCACACCAGCTTTCAGGACCATCCTCTGCCACTGGCCCCGTGACAGGTATTTTTCTCAGAAAGTAGTACAATAAAAAGCTTAAGGGAGAGGCCAGCACTCTTGGCAAGCAGTAGCCAGCATCTGATACCAGATGCCTACAAAGCTGGTGCCACAAGGAAGTTGTATCCCATCCAGGGATGAATCAAAGATATGCAGACAGGCTGATTCATGCAGGGCAGCAAGACAGGTTAAGGGAGGTGACTGACCAGGGCCGGAGACGGGGCAATGGTATCTCAGATGTGATATATGACTCACATGTGAGCTGTTCCTTCCACCTCCCCAGGCCCTCCCCAGTCACTCAGGCAGGTGGGAAGAATCGCGCGGAGGGGCTGTCTTTGTATTTAGCACCTTCACTGGAGCTTTCAGAACCAATGCTTCATTTGCTGAAATGCAAGTGCTAGCTACAAGCACGGGTCAGTCTCAGCAGCATTCACAAACAGTGTCTGTTCCGAAGCAGCGGGCAGCTCACTCAGAGCAGATTCTGGCTAATTAAACAGCTGGGGACTAGCACACACCACAACCACTTATTTCTTGTACCAAGCCATTGTAGTCTATGGGAACTCGAGCTGTTTCACTCCTGCAAGTATGTATTCTGGCTTATTAACCCTCTAAGTGCTAGTTTAACATTTTGAGCAGTAGCATAAGTGGGCATCCCAGGCTGAGTGCAGATGGAAATCTGATAAGCTGTTGGGGGTGGAAAACCAGAGTGAGGGCAGGAAAGGTGTGAGATAGGATGATCAACTATTCAAAATGCAAAGGCAGGAAACATTTGTGCTGGAGTTTATTGTATCACATTAATATGCATGTGTAAGGGACCTCCAGAGGTCATCTCATCCAACCTCCTGCCCAAGGCAGGACCATTCCTATCCAAACCAACCTGTACAATCCATAATCTAAACTCTACATAAGACTACCCTCAACCCTGACACAACACAGACCTAACACCTTAACCTGTCACAGGTAAAGTAGGGAACCGTGGCAGTCGACATCCTGCTTCTATAAAATGTTGTCAATATATGCTCAAGAGATCCATGCTCCCTGCTACAGAGGAAGGCAAAATTCCCCACAGTCACTATCAATCTGACCCGGGGGTAAAATTCCTTCCTGACCCCAAATAAGGCGAACCATCAGATCCTGAGTGAAGAGTCAAGACCCTCTAGCCAGGAACCTCCAGCTTGGGTCCCAGCAGGAGCATTAGCACACCCAGTCAAAGTCCCCAGCGTTGGTTGTAGCCAACACCCAATGCCTCTGAGGGAGGCTTAAAAACATCCTGAAACATGTCATAGAAGGGATGGAAGGGGGCAACTAGCAAAGCCCAGAAGCATGGGAGAAGGTCTCAGCTGTTCTGAATTTAGCTGGCATTCAAGGATGGTGGAGTGGAGTGAGGCAGAAGACAGGGTAGATTTAACCTTATAGACTAACTGAATCAGAGATGTATAGCATAAGTTTTTGTGAAGTTAAGCTCACTTCATCAAGTGCTGTGGGGGTGAGACATCCACATCCTCCATGAACCCCAGCACTAGGTGCATGAGGCTAATTTCCTGTGAGGTCCCACCTAGTTGTGTCCCAGGGAAGAATGTGGCAAATACCATCCAGCAAGCATGCCCCATGCTGTGATATGGCCAGTGGTGGTAGAGCTTCAGGGGAGGCAGCTAGAAGTGGGGGTATACATCTCATTGGGGAAGAGTGAGAAGGAACTGTGGAACTGAACACTGACCTCCAAGTATTGCAGACAGCAGTCTTTAAGTCACTCAACAAGGGGAGAACTCAGACCTCCTATAGCCCAGAGAGCTGTGTTAGGAGTCAGCCCTCTGGGAAAAAACAGATGTGGTGCATGGAGGGCAGAGGCAGACATGTGCAGGTGCATGCCTAAAAGGACCAGCAGTAACACGGGTAACCAGAAGAAGCCGACTCACGCCAGTTCCACTGGTAGGAAATTCCACTGGGAGGACAGAGTATAGCAAGGGGCCAGGACAGCAGGTCACTCTGAGAGAAGGAGGAGCCACCCTGCATTGTTTAGCACAAGACCAGTGGGACAGCCAGCCACAATGCCCTTTCTCCTGACGATGAGGCTGGCATTTAAGCAAACGGATGTGAGAGGACCTGAGGCACTCCGGCATATCACCTGGGAAGCCAGAATGTTGCAGTGTGAGATACTGTTAGATAACGTGAGCACCACAGGATTTCCATATGTTGCAGAGGTGTAGGATTAAGTTCCCCAGCATCCAAAATCCCAGCCCTCTCCCATTTTCAACTGCAGGAAGCTTTCTCAGCTCCACAGTATCTCTGCCCCCTGGAGCTGTTCAGCTTCTGCCCAGGGGATGGTGCAGTACATACCCTATATCTACCCTGTCTTCTGCAGGACAATTTGCTGCAATTTTTTTCTTTATACCTGCAGGAAATGTAGTGACCTCTGCAGTTGACCTTGGAGCTTCCAGAAATCAGTCCCGCCTGTTCCCAACAGGCTCAAGCTACAGAAGTGCTCTCAGAGTACTGTTTCCTCCCTAGGTTGTGTTCTTCCACCTCTCCAAGAGCTCACGCAGAGTCTCACTAAGTTAATGGGAGCTGTAAACTCAAGGCTCCATACATCTCCACCATTTCTCAAGGGTACCACTCTCACTCCATATCCACCAAACCTCAAAGACAGGCAAGGAAACCATGCTGAGGACAAACTCCCATGGCCACAGCCCTTAACGACACCAGAAACAGAAATCTCCAATGTGGGTGTGGGGCTCTCAGGCCAGTTTTGCTCCCTCAAGTCAGGGTATGGCATGTGTAGTGTGGGAACAGGTGGGTGGGTTGTACTCAAAAACAGCTTCCCCAGGAGTACTAGGGAAGCAAACAGACATACCCAGAGTGTTGAGTGGTGAGCAAGTGCCTGCTAGGGAATGAGTGAATGGCTGAGACTGTTCAGTTGACTTCAACAGGTTATAAACTGGATTTGTCCTGAAGGTGAAGGCTAGGTCACTGACTATCACTTTCTGGCCTCACCTTGTTTCAGGATAGGCAATACTTCCCATTCTCAGATGAAAGGATCTAGCTTCCCGGGGGAAAAACTGATCCACACCCAATGACAGTACTTCCTGGCTCCCAGCAGCTTGCCAACATGTCTGGGACATTTCCTCATGTTTCTACAGGGATTATTCAATGAGCAAAAACTTTTATGGCTTTCATTATGACTGACAGATCCACGTGGCTGGAGTTGCTCCACAGTACCTGTCGTCCTACTTAGTTGTGGTTTAGAAAAGTCTGTTCATCGAGGGATGATTGTTTCTAAGACTGAATCAGGGGCTGAGTCACTATTCTACAGTATACAGAAGATTTCCTTTACAAATATAGTGTACTATAGTTTAAAGCGAGGGAACTTATAAGAACAGTCCAGTTGTATCAAAGTATTAGGCTTTTCAGAGGAGGATTTACTCACAGAAGCCTTCAGATCAACTGGATGCCCTGTTAATCTAAGGTTATGTCTGCTCTGAGCTATTTGCTAATGTCTTCCTGGCAATGATGGGAAAACTAGTGGGGACTGAGCACTGGCATTTTTACCATGGTGCCATCAGACATTAACTGGAGCAGGTTGAAGTGGTCAGAACATCAAGGAATCATTTATACAAATGCCCCTGTCACTGCCAGTGCCCATGGAAGTGACCTTGGCTGTGTAACAGTGGAAGGTATTAACAGGATAGGAGCAAGCAGAGGGTGAACATGCCTGGGAAACTGAATCTCTCTCTTGGCCCTAACAATGATCCCTTCATGGTAGTTATGAAACCTGAGCCTGGAGAAGCAGATTCTGAGGATGTAACTATTCTGAGGAAGTCTGTACCCTGAGCTGTCTATTCAGTCCTGTTTAGCAGCACAAAAAAAATCTTTAATTTAAAATCAGATGGTGACATTCCCTGGAGGGCAAATCATCTGCTCTCAAGGGGAATGAGATGAAAGATTCTTCAGCCTAGACAGAAATCCCAAAGCCCAAACACATCCTGTCAATAACCAGTCCTGGTTGCTTAATGAGAAAAAGATACTTACCTCCCACAGAACCCAAGTTCTTAAACAGCAAAGTAATGTAGACTTCATGGCATCACTGCTCCTGCTGTGCCCGCAGGAGACACAAACAAGTTGTTCATCTCTAATGCGAACAAAGTACAAAGCTCTTTGCTTGTGAGATCTTTGGGGCAAGGACTACTTGCATGTTCCAGCCTGTGTTCACACAGTATCTGGCCCATGACTGGGTTTCCCAGCCATGACAAATATAATTATCTCCTCCCAATAACACAATCTCTGAATTGAGAGTCTTGTGCCTAGATGACTCATGGAGGTCCCTTCCAGCTCTACTTCTCTATGATGCTATGATTTTTGCCATATTATTGCTTGAGATCTTGATTTTGGTACATATTATTTTCTCCAAAATGGAAAATGTCAGTTGATCTGTTATTGAATTGGCAGCAGACCTTCTGATATCATAATTAATGCTTGTGTTGGAGAAGAAGTGTAGCTAACTAGTGAGAGCAGAAATTGGTGCATCTTTGTCATAAAACTGGGTGCTTGCAGCTGGATACTTCAGATGTACATGGATGGGACTGTCAGCTGGTAAAAACCGGCAGAGCTGTGTTGAAGAGAAAGGAAACATACTGGTTTTACCACCTGCAGCTCTGGACTCCTTACTAATTTTGATGACATTATATTTTCTTTCAAGAAAAAATGAAAAGTCCACAGTCTGGCACCATGTGATAAGGTTTCACCCAGTCACCCTTCCCCAGGCACCTGGACAATGCTTGTAAAGTGCTCAAGGACCAAAAGAAGAAGTCCTGCAGAGCGATGCCTTATTCAAGACCAGATCCAACTCCCACTGAAGGCAATGGAAATAATCCCACTGATCTCAGTGAGAGCTGACTTGGATCATCTTTCCACAGCTCACAAGATGTGTATATTCACTAGGCATAAACTAGCCATGACAATGCATGTAGCGTGGCTGGCCTCTCCCTGAGAGCTGGCAAGAAGGTAAAAAAAGCCAGTAGATGTGGTAGATCCTAGGCCAGGTTCCACAACATGAAGCACCACAATTATTTTTTGGGAGCTAGCATGCTCTATAAGACAAGTAGACAGTGCTGCAGCATTTAAACCACAAGTGTTCTGGCCTTCTGTGTAATGTTTTGCCTATGTGCCTCAAGCAAATGCTCCCAAAATATCTGTGCAATGCAGAATGTTTACCCATTCATGGATGCAGAGTGCAATGAATGTTGATTTTCTTGTAGGATTCCCCTAGGGAACTGGTGGAGGGGCCCACGTCCCATCTCCTATTCTCTCTATGGTCAAGGGGCCTCTGCACAAGCGGTTGTCATGGTTTAATGTATAACCGACGGTGGGGGCTGATTGCTATCTGAAAGAAACAAGCAACATTAACATTCACCCTGGGTTTATCGCATCACGAATTCCTCTCAAGAGGCTCGTTTCCCCTGTGAAAGTAGCTGCCCCCAGGGAACGGCCATCTACTGAGCAGCAGGCTTAGTTCATACAAGTGTCCAGCAGAGCAGCCATAGACATTCACTAAGACTGACTTTTACTTGAGATTAAGGAACGGTTATCTCCCAGAGCAGGAAGAAGAAGAATCATAGGTGTTGGGTTCTGAACCAGCATAAACATGTTTGTGGAGCAGAAGTAGAGAGAGAGGTTTTCATTTTTTTACTTCCCATAAAAAGGGGTTTGTAAGCGATGCAAAACTTAACATAAAAAATGTTCATTTTAGTCATAACTGTCTGGGTTTTCACAACCAAAATAGACACAGAAAACTAGAAATGTGTTGCTAAGTGCTTCTGGTATATATATATTTTTTGGTTTGGGGATATATTTTTATAAGATTTTTCTTTAAAGATTTTTATACAACTAAGTTCAGTCATTTTTACCAGAAGATGTTTTACTGAAAACCAACAACTTCAGGAAAGGATTTCTGAAAATAAAAAAGTTTTCAGTTTCAGATTTAAAGTTGTCTGAGAAAAAAATTTGAAAATAAATCTGACTTCTTTTCAAAATTTCCCTCAAAATAGCTGACCATTGAAGCCTTTTGCTGCCACCCTCTTCTCTTGTGTCCACCCTCCCTCCCACAGTGATCATGATGAATTTCCTTTCCTTGGCACAGCTTTCCAGGATGTCCACGTGATGATCTTTATTGGTTTCGGCTTCCTAATGACATTCCTTCAGCGCTATGGCTTTGGAGCTGTTGGGTTCAACTTCCTCCTGGCCTCGTTTGGGATCCAGTGGGCAATCCTGATGCAGGGCTGGTTCCATTCTTTCAAGGATGGAAAGATACTCATCGGAGTAGAAAAGTAAGAGAAGGGATTTGTATTGGGGAAAGCCATCTCTTGATTAGACAGCGACATGGGAGATACCCAGGTGGGAAAAAGCAGCAAGGACCTTCTGCGCCTGCACTGGGTAGAGAGAAAGTGATAAGCAGAGTATGTCCCATCTTTCTTTCTTGCATGGCCATCAAAGACTCTAGAGAGCACATGCCACAAGAAACAGTCTTTGGCCTGAAGCTCTCTTCACCTCTGGTGCTCTGCAAGACACTGTGCATCCCTGGTTGGTTTTCACCCCAGCAATAGTTTGCATTTTTGGGAGTACTGCTGAGTGGTTAGATTGGCAGATCCCTAGCAAAGTTCTAACTCTCCAAGCCCATGAATTCTCAGTGCTGGGACTTCCATTGCTCAAAGCAGTTTGGAGGAAAAAAACCCTAAACTTGATAAAACTTCACTGCGCCCTTTTATACTTGCTAAGGGCTCAGGGGCTCTTATCTTCACAATGGGACTCTTCCAAGGGAACCAGTGACAAGAGACCCATAACTTACTTCATCCTCAGCCCTACAGGAGGGGATTGAAGATATGTTGCAGACTCCAGCCCTTCTCATGAATGGACCTGGTCCAGGAAACCATTCAGGGAAGGACCAAGGGAAACACAAGTTGGGCTCAACTTCACTTCTCTGTTCTGGTAATATGGAAACTTTCTAGGGAGTGTAGGTGTGTGTATGAGAGTAGGGGACTAGGATTTCCATGACTAACCTTCAGCTTGTTTTCTTTCCCCTTTCAGCCTGATCAATGCAGATTTCTGTGTGGGTTCTGTCTGCGTTGCCTTTGGGGCCATCCTGGGCAAGAGCAGCCCCGTGCAGCTGCTCATTATGACTTTGTTTCAAGTGACTCTCTTTTCTGTGAACGAGTACATCCTCCTCAACTTGCTTCACGTAAGGCTTCAGGGCTATTCCTGCCCTTCCTCTCCAGTAAAGCAAACATAGCATAATAGCACAAGGGCTAGAGGCCAGATATGAGGGGCACCAGCAGAGCTGTGGTGAGGGCAGCTCAGTTCAGGGGTAGCAGTGCCCAGCACAGCTGTGTGTAGCATATTATTCAGTGTGTCTGACTCAAGCCAGATCCATTAACTCTTTGCTCTTATAAGCAATTTGAAAATCAACCCACTCAAATTCAGAGCAAAATGAATAAAACAGCTTGGGCCACTCCCTTTGTTTTACGGCCAGCTTTATATCTCTGAGAGTTTTAGAAGCAGTGGTAGTGACTAAAGAGAATGAGGTGCCATCTTGTGGGGCTTTCCTAAGGCAAATAGGGAGTTTGCACACAGAGGGCCTGCTGCTGTCTTTACACCTCCATGAGATTTTCCTCTTATCTTTACCTGCTGCTGAAAAAAAATCAGAGCAGGATGTAAAGTAGGAGAGGTGTCTGTTAAAGGAGCACAGAGGCTCCTTGCAATGTGAGGGGGGTCTCAGTCTATTGGCAAGAGAGAACTGGTCTGGATGGGAAACCCTTTCACAAAAAGTGCAAGTAGGGTCTGGTCTGGTATGGGGACAGGGGCACAAAACCTCCAATGAAGGAAATCAGTTTCATGGTACCTAAAGTAAGTGCCAGCACACAGTTTGAGTGACTTAAATCCCCAAGTGCTGGGAATACAAAGGCACAGGAGTATCCAGAGGAGGACAAGAAGTGAGACTGCCCTGCTCAGCTGAATGGTAGTGAGAAACTAAACACCCAGGGCAGGGAAAGTAGATTATTTAAGGCTGCTCATCAAGGTGTTACTATTACTACCAGTAGTGAGAGGAAGATTGTGCTTATAGGGTGTGTCTACATGTGCCAATTTAAGGTGCATTAGCTATTTTAAAGGCTCATTAAGGGTGTGGTCTATATGTGTGTGCCCTTAATGCACCTTAAAGATGGTGATTTTAGGCTATTTGTGCCTAAATTTGATACCTGCAAATGTAGGTATCAAATTTATGCGTGGATAGATAAAGCACCTTAATGCACATGTAGACATGTTAAGGTACATTACTGCTGTGTATATTGACTGACTTGGGACTAACTTTAGTTCCAAGTCAGTCCAGTCTGCACACCACATTAATGTGCCTTAGCACAAGCACATGTAGACACCTACCTAAATCACCTTAATGCTCATTAGACAAATACGTATTAAGATTAGTTGCACTTAAAAGCACGTGTAGACATGCCCATAAGCAAGGAAGGGAACTTCTGTTTCTTTGTGACGACTAATTCAACTGTATCCCCTTAAAATCCCATCTCTGAAGCTCCCTCCAGCCTCATTAGTGAATCATAGAAGGGTCCAGAGAGGGGTTTGTGTGTGTAGGGATGACAGTTCAGCCCTTTACATTCTGGGTGACTGCCCATTACTTCTATCCCTATATTTCATCCTCTTGATAGCAATGAACTCAGCCAGGGAGAATGCCTTCAGAAAGCTCCCTTTCTCAGACAGAGAATTTCAGCAGCTGCATGTGAATCCTGAGACAGAAGAAAAGGAAGGAACGAAAGCAAAAAAACCCCAAGAGCATGAGGCAGCAGTATTGAAGAGGGAGAGATTGGAGGGGTGGGGGAAGGGGCGGGGGAGTAGAGAGCTACAAAGAGACAACTAGAGCTTGTTATTCAGGGTGGTCTGGAACCACAAAGCTCAGAGCTATGTCCCAATCTCCCCTGAGCTCTGAGGTGATGGGAGCTAGGATCTAACAGCCCTTCTGGAGGTAAGGACCAGCTATGAGTTTTGGATCCAATATCTGAGCACCCTCCACAGTTTATAAGGGAGGGATCCGGGCCTGGGGTTCTGACTGTCTCTATGCTAGAAGGCCCCCAGAGTCTAAGAAGCCATCCACTGTGTATATGAGTCACATCCTGTGTTTTTCCATTAGCTGCCTAGGCTCAAGCCAGCGCCTCGGGGTTATTCTGCATTTAGGGTTGCCATTGTGGGACAGTACCATGGAAAGATCAAATATTCCCCTTTGGTTTGCTGCCTTCTGATAGGGAGGATGTGGCTGTCATATTTAGCGAGCAGGATAAGGAACATTTCTGTTCCCATCCCCCAGTGGCCAAGCACAGGCGGGAAGGACAGAGGGCTAGTTGGCCAATCAGACAGACTACTTCTCAGATGTGAATTTCTCTCTGTGGCTGCAGGTTATAGATGCTGGAGGATCCATGACCATTCATACCTTTGGGGCTTATTTTGGGCTGACTGTCACCAGAATTCTGTACCGACCCAACCTGGAACAGAGCAAAGACAAGCAGGGCTCTGTGTACCACTCAGACATCTTCGCTATGATTGGTGAGTTAGCAGTGGGCTCAGAGACATCCTGAAAGGTGGGGAAGAAGCCTTCTGTGCCTGCAAGCAGTGTAAGGCCAGCGTGGTGCCCTAGTGGGGAAGAACTTGTTATTCCATTCCCTGCTCACTGAGCGTGTCTACATGTGCGTTTACACCGGCTTAAGTTTACTGTGCACTAAGTGGGAATAGGCTGAAGTCTACACATGCAGGTGTTAAAGAGCATTAACACTGGGTGTGAACTGACTTAGGACTAAATTTAGTCCCAAATCAGTCCACACACAATGTTATTGCATAGTAAGGCATCTACACACATGTTACTGCGCAGTTACTAATCGGGTGTAAATTTGATACCTATATGATGCTGGTATCAAATTTACGCTCACATTGATGTAAGTCACAATATTTACTGCACAGTATGGGTGTGCACATGCAGACACACGCCCATATTGTTCAGTAATTTCAGTTACTGCACAGTAAATGTGCACATGTTGACATGCCCACTAAGCACTAAGTTGTACTCTCAGTCTGTGGCTGGGGTGGTGGGCTAGAGCTGATGCCTGAGAGGTCTCATTGCAGCTAAGAGTTCCTGGTCTGAGCACTTTAGTAAGAGGTAAGGTATGACCATGGAGGTGGAGCCAGGAATCTGGGGCTAGGGGCTTGAGCCTTCCTCTGCATATAATCACCATCTCCTTTGCTCTCTTTTTACCCTCCTACCCCTTTGTTGTTCCCTTCTTCTCTTCTGTCCTTTCCCTGCACCTTCCTGCTCTTGCCCTTCCTTTCCCAGGTACCATTTTCTTGTGGATGTACTGGCCCAGTTTTAACTCAGCTGTGTCCAATCATGGGGATGCACAGCACAGAGCTGCCATTAACACCTACTGCTCCCTGGCAGCCTGTGTCCTCACCACAGTGGCCTTCTCCAGCATGCTAGAGAAGAAAGGCAAGCTTGACATGGTAAGTGAGGGCTTGAGATGCCTGCTGCATTGTGGTGGCAGGAGGATTCCTGGCACCACACTCCAAGAGGGATGTGGATAAACTGGAAAGAGTCCAGAGGAGAGCAATGAACATGATTAGAGGTCTTGAAAACATGACCTGTGAAAAGAGGTTGGAAGAATTGGGATTATTTGATCTGGAGAAGAGAAGACTATGGGGAGATTTGATTTAAATCTTCCAATATAAAAAGAGTTGTTATAAAAGGTGGATCTGTTGTTCACTCTGGTTGCAAGTGACAGGAGAAGAAATAATGGGCTTAAAAAAAGGAGATTTAGGCTGGATATTAAGAAAAAATATCTAACCAGGAGTTGAGCTCTGAAGTAGATTGCCTAGATCAGCTGTGGAATCTGCATCCTGGGAAGGTTTAAGTGAAGGTTAGATAAATGTCTGGGATGGTTTAGATAGGGATGATCCTACCTTGGGCAGGGGGTTGGACTAGGTGACCTCCTGAGGTCCCTTCCAGTTGTATTTTTCTATGATTCTGTAGATGATGGAGGAAGCAGACAGACAGGTGTGTTTTCCTGTGCTGAGAAGTAATGCATTTCATGGGGTATTGAAAAGACAAGGCCCCTAATGCCCAAAGCTCCTGGTACAAGAGTCATTTGGGGGGCTACCACCATGGCAGTAGAGTTTGTAATTTAGCAAACCTTCAGTATTAAAACCAGAGTGGGAAAGGAGTGGAGCTGAGGGATTACTTGTGTGTTTGGTGATACAGCAGGGCCATGAAAACATTGGCATTTCAAGGAGTAGAGGCATAAGCCAGCAGAGGAGTGTGAACAGCCTCCTGATAGGGGACAGAGCTTCCCCACATAGATCCCTACAAGGGCAGACCTATGTGAGAGCCAGGACCTTACAGCATTATGTGTGTGTACGTGTGTCTATGAGGGAGAAAGAGAGCACACACACTCATGTGGTGGTGGGTTTGTGAGAGCAGGGCCACAAAGTGGTATGTTTATGGCTAAAGCAGGGCCCAGCTAAGATAGTATTTGTCCCAGTGCAGACTAAGGCTAGTAGCTGGGCAGCAACCGGGATGTTCTCAGCTCTTGACACTTCACCTTTAGTTTCCTCTTAATCAGGAGTGGACACTGTCTATTTCAGAGCATATTCAGGAGCAGGGACTTGCCAGGAGCAGGGAGTAAATGCTACTGACCAGTAAAATGGGCCCAGATTTTTTATTTGTGAACACTGTCACAGCCAGGTGTCCTGCTCCACACACCCCGCCCGGCTTTGGATTGGTTCAACATAGCTTCAGACACTATTATCTTAGAGCTGAGGCAATGAGACGTGTATTCTGCTTGTGTAGGTTCATATCCAGAATGCAACACTGGCCGGTGGTGTAGCAGTGGGCACCAGTGCTGAGATGATGCTGCCTCCATATGGTTCCCTCATCGTTGGATTCATCTGTGGCATCGTGTCCACCGTCGGGTATGTCTACCTCACGGTAAGTGCTGCTCAGAGCTGTTTCAGTGTGGCATCTTTAAACCGTGTGAACAGGTTAACTCAGGATGTGTTAAGCTGTCCTGACTTACAAAAAACAAAAAACCCCCAAAAGGCTGCAAACACATAAGCTGACCTCTAAAAGCTGTGTAGCCTCACCCAACAAGGGTAAATTTAACCCTGGAAGAATCAGGGGCAGATTTTTCTGCTTTCTAATGCTGACCCGTCAGTGCACAGCTAGCTCCCTTGCTCCCAGTTTGGGCCACAAGCTGTGCACCTCCATTCCAGGGCCCATGGCCTTAGTTGGGTCAGCCTAGGGTTGCCCAGCTCTCTCTTTCATAGTTGTGTTGAAGTTCTTCCTCACACTGCTCCACTCTCACTGGCTTTCTTCATCCCTCCATTTCTGCTTTCCTGCAGAGTTCTTTAAGCTACTGAATTCAAGTAGTTTCTGTGCATGGGTTTTATACTTCCCTTTTCCCCCACCAGTTGCTTCCTGTAGGCAAGAAGTGGAGCCACTTCTTTTGTTGGCATTTCTGCTCTTGCCTTCTAAACAACTTCAGGGCCCTTTGGATGATGCATGTTTGACTACTTATAATCCAGCAGGGATCTGGCAGCTTAGCTCTGCCAGGAATAGGTGTCTCAAACACAGGGACATGGCCCTAGGTCCCTTCCAATCTGGGAAGAGAGAGTGGTATGTCTGCCAAGCACACCTTGCCATTTCACCTTTACTTTGAACTTTTATTGTTAAATGGCAACTTAAATACAACCTACCTCTCCTTCATCTCTGCTTCCTGTCTTCTCACCTCTCCTGATTTTTTCTGGAGGGGAATCCCTCCAGAAAAATCTCTTATCAGAGCCCATAGAGATATAAATAATCTCTCTCTTCCTCCCTCCCTGCCAGCCATTCCTGGAGTCCAGGCTGCATATCCAGGACACCTGTGGCATCCACAACCTGCATGGCATGCCAGGGATTATTGGGGGCATTGTGGGAGCCATCACTGCAGCTGCAGCCACTAAGAGTGTATATGGATCAGAAGGGTAAGAAGGCTCAAAACTGTTGTGGGGATGGGGTGACAGAGGGACTGGTGAGGAAGAGGAGCTAGTTGGGAGCAAAGGGAGTGAGAAATTAGTAGCTACAGCTGTGCCCTGCATACCTGTCACTACCCAGGGCACTGCTGGTCATGTTTGTTCATTTGGTCTCCTCCAGCTGACCCCTGAGTTGTCTCGTTGGGAGCTCCCTAACTCCAAATGCTGCCTTTAATCCAGATCTCAGAGGGCAGCTGGTTTCATCCTCTTGCTTGCCTTTCTGGGGCAGACTCCCAAGTCAAATCCAAAGGGTCTGGAATCCAACCTGGGTCGCACTGCTTTAAAACCTCTTCCCATTCTGAGTCTGGTCCAAGCCCAAACCAGTAGAGGACTAAAAGGGAAGGAACAAATGCCCAGAAGCCTGGCTGTCACTGCAGTCCCCCTGTTCTCTGACACAGGCGTGTCCCTTCATTGCTGCCCAGGTGACTTCAAAGGCAAGAGGACGCAGGTCTCCTGCCTCCCCCACCTCAGGGGAAGGTCTCTGGAAACACTTCTCATCAATTCTGTTCCTCCTAGGCTCGTCAAAACCTTTGACTTCACTGGTGACTACGCGAATCGGACACCCATGGTGCAAGGAGGGTACCAGGCAGCTGGCATCTTTGTGTCTCTGGCCATGGCCTTTGCTGGGGGGGCCATTGTGGGTGAGTAGAAGGGTATGGGGCAGCTCACAGTCCAAGTCAGTTGGCAGGTGAGTTGGGGTTGAGTCAGTTCAGCACTGGGCTACAGGACAGGTCTCAGCTTCTTTTTTTTCCTGCCTCCAATTGGCTGCAGAAACTGTAGAAATCAGATGAGCTTCATCTTCCCACTTGGTGTTTCCCTGCTGCCACCTCGGGGGCAGCCAGGGTACAGCAGACATCCTAGCTCAAACCATCCCTTCTATGAGGACAGTTTTCTTGTAGATCCACTCAGGTAGCAGCTGGTTTAAGATTGAGGGAGTGCTTCTCCATTCCCAACATCTGCACAAATGTCACAAATAATAAGCAAGGAAATAGTCCTTCCCCAGCTTCTTCCCATAGAATCACCTATATTGCTATAATGCAGCACAGGCTCTAGAAATGGTCTTTTTAAGTGCTTCCCTGCTTGCAAAGTGATGTTCATTAAGAAACAATGATGCCACAAACAAGATGCTTCTGGTTTGCAAGGCAAGGAGAATAGAAGAGGCCAGGGCTGAATGAGCTGAAACTAACCCTGGATGGAGGGAGAGGCACGGCCTGTCCCTAGGCGCACAGTGCTGGCTCAGTCATACCCCTGCTATGGTTTAGTTCTTAGTGACAGGAGCACTTCACTCAGCTTTGTTGCTTCCAGGGGGCATCCTGAAACTGCCAATCTGGGGAGACGCGGCAGATGAGAACTGCTTTGAGGATGACGTTTACTGGGAGGTGAGCACCAGGGCACAGTCCTTGTGGCTCTGACAGGGGGCTCTCCAGCAGTGTCCTTGGCTGACCAGAGTTTGGGATTTGGTGTCCATGCAGCTGGGGCTCACAACTTCAGATCTTGGTGGAGGGGCTTGGGGGCTGATCTCTGAAAACAGCTTGGGCAACATGTTGTGTATCACCCAAGGTATGTCACAAGGTGGCACTGTTGTCTGCAGGATGAAGGTGTCATTGTAGACCTCCTCCTCAGCCTTCTTACAGGCTGCTCCCCTATGCCTGGGATGACTCTAGTGATAAAATCATGGAAGGACACCAGGGTCTGATGGAAGTTTTGCTCTCTCTGCAGGTGCCTGAGGATGAGGAGAGCGGCTTATACCACATGCATGATCCCACCCTCAAGCCAGCATCTCCCTAGCCTGCCTGGGTAGGCATAGTGGGCACAAGGGGCTGAGAGGGAGGACTCAGGCTGAGGGGGGACACATCCAGTGAGCAGAGGGCATCCCAGTCAGAGCAGCTCACCCTTCCAAGGGCTACCCAGGCTGAGAGTAGTGGATCCTCCTTGCCTGACAGAGTGACAAGCAGAGGGCACCACTCACCAGGCCCTCCAAGTACAAACAGACCAAGGCACTGGGGGCCAGGATTGGCAGCCGTAGCTTGGTTTCTTGGCAGAAATGCTAGGTCCTGAGGTGTCTGTGGGTGATGGGGGGAGCAGCATTTCCCTGGTGCACTAAAGTGGCACGGCTTCTGTGCCACCTGCTGTGCCCAGCAAAGCAAAGTGATGACATTTTGCAAGCCGCAGCTCTGTAGCCAGCCCTGACGGGGGACCCTGCTGTGGGAGGCGACGCTGGCACAGGTGGCCAGCTGGAATGGGGGCTCTTTCTCTTCCTATTGTTAGGAGATGACTGACAAACACCTGACCCACCTCTCCCTCTGGGATCCCTTCAGGTGTCATATGGACTCCTTGGTCTCCAGAGAGGTGATGTGATCGGCGGCTTCCTGGAAAGGGGGGTGCTGGCGGCAGCCCCAGCTCAAGGAATACTCCATGGGAGTCTCAAAGGGCTTCATATTTTTTTTACTTTGGTCCCATCCTAGGTGGGAGAGTGTGGGATAGGCCTGTTCACATGGAGCAGTGCACTCGGCTATTCTCATGGCTTACCTGAGAGCAAGGAACCAGAGGTTTGAAACGGACGCTGGGTGCATCTTTCTTAGCACTGGGGTCGGGGTGGAGGGCCAGGGGCAGCAAACAAGGGAGATTTTAGCAGCAGAGGGTGTGTCTATATTGTGTGTCTGCTAGTTGGGAGCTGGCTGGCTCCCCTGCATTTGAAGCTTTCCAGACTCACTCTGAACAGTTAGCCAGATCCTGAGTCTCCACCGATGCTGGCAGTGGGGTGTTATGGAGGGAAGTGCTTAATAATGCTGGATCTGATTCGGGGCTAAGAGAAAGCCTTTCACTGCAGCTGGTGAGAAGGTGATCATCCTTTGCACATACCTGGTGCTTTATTAATACACCAATGCCCCTGAAGCTGGGGAAGCAGCATAACCCCCATTTTGCAGACAGCAAAAACTAAGATACGTGATGTGCTCCAAGGATGCAAGTCCGGGTGCCTAGTTCTGTG
>NW_005842302.1:1243450-1255299 GCF_000455745.1 Alligator sinensis | reverse complement strand
TGGTTGACTTCTCACCCTAGTGACCAGGACCTAGAGTGTGGCTGCCCTTCTCTCTCCAAGTTCTTTTTTCTTGGAGATGTGAATAAAACAAGTCAATGCTATTCTTCTCAGCACTGTGCCCCATTATTTAATGACCAGGGAGTGTCAGGCCAGTGCCCTTTTCCTCAGGAGTGATTCAGAAGGAGCCATTCTGGGTGACTTGGGGAGACAGGCAGATTCGCCACAAAACAAGATTTCAAACAGGATCACTTGATTAACTTGCTCTCCTACCCAGGCCACTCAGGGGCTAAGCATGTATACAGCTCCTCAGGGCTCTGTATTGAGGTCAAGGAGCTAGGACGCTCCAGAGTGACCCGGAGCTGGGGAGATCCTGGGCGAGAGGATTCTCAGGGGAAGCTGGTTGGTCCATGCGCCCAGCACCGTCTATGCTGCGATCCTTTAGAAAGACAGAGGCAGGTTTCTCAGCCAGTGACCTCCAGCCCTCCATGAACTCCGGGGCAGCACTGGTGCCCCACACCTCTGGGGATTAGGCCTCTGCCAACTTGCTTCAAAACAGTTTCAGACACTGTCACACACGGAGAACACCAAAGGCTCAGAACTCTGTTGTACCTGGGAAGCAGCACAGCCCAGCTGCTTGGCACTGTGCCCCCATGTAGTCCAATTTCCTCAAGAACTCAGCTCCCATTAAGGCACAGAAACCACTGGCCAGACTCTCCAGGCTGTTCAACACGTGGGCACAATTGCAAACACTGAGCACTTGAAGATCTGGCCCTGAGCTCTTCAAGGAATCTGGCCTGTGGACAGTGTGGATGCAGTGACAAGTGACTGCCTGGTTCGATGCGTGGCTGGGCATTGGTTGCATGTGTAATCCCAATACCTGCCTGTACACAAAGGTCATATGTGCCTAGCTCTGACAGGCAGGCTCCTGCAGCACCTCATGGCACCACCTCTGGCATTTTTCTAAATTCTTCAAACTGGCAGCGTTCATGGGCCACATCTCATGCATCTCCTGCCTTGTGGTAATATTTATGGCACATTGAGCCCTTGTGTAAAGGGCTTTTTGAGTCCTTCCAGGCTGAGTCCCTGTGTCTGCTTACCCCATTGATGATAGTGGCAGGGTCTGACTCACCCCTCTGAGAAGCCTGGTTTGCTGCTCAGATACTCACGAGTAAGGCTTTCTCCTTTCCTCTGGTTTCTTATGGATTCCCATTGCTCCTATAATGGACTGATCCCCTTTGCTCCTACAGTTTCTCTAAGCCCCTCTGAGTCCAATGCATAAGGGTGCAGAGCCCTTTTCCATATTAATAGGGCTTCTCCAGTTCAATCAGCCTCACTCAGAAGAAACCAGAGTGAGGAGATGAATCCGGGGACAATTCATGCCGGTGCCAGGGAATTTCCAGGGTGATGTGTGAAGGACGGGGGGGAAAGGGAGAGAGGAGGTGGGAGTACTGATGGGTCTTTTCTCTGTTTCTCTGTGTAATTCTCACACCTGAGGCGGGGAGTCGAAAGTAGCTATTCATGTCCCCTTGGGATATGACACCCTCATTTTCCATGCTGGGTAAAGACAAAAACCCTTTACAACATGCTTCTGGAATTTGTCAGCAGCTGCCAGCAGCAGCATGTTAATTAAATGTCGGCAAAGATGGAAGCAAGAGGCCCTGCTCTAATTGGACAGTTTGCTTGGTGGAACAGAAAAACATTGTGACAAAGGAGGAGGCTCTGAAATGCTGTGTTTCCCTGGCATGATGCGAGGACGTGGGGCGAGGAAACCCAGGGTTTGTCTTGGTTTGACCTGACACAACCTTTTTTAGAAAAAAGGACTCTGCTGTTATGGTCTCAAATACTGCAGCTTGGAGCACTGCGGAGGGATAGGTCGAGGCTAGAGAGGGTGATGTGAGCATGGAGGCAGCGGGAAAAAACTCAGGGGGTTGGTGGTTGTGAGGTAATCCTGATCTTTTGTTAAGGGGGCTCTCTTCAACCCCTGACATCACAGGCCCAGGGGTCACCTGCCCTGGAGTCCCCTGCCCATTGTAAGACAAGCATGAAATGCACTCAAAGCCTAGCTGTTGGGTTTCCCACTAATGGAAGTGGCAACACAACGTGCAGGGTAAAGAAGAAACAGACACTTTGTCTGAGGTGACACCACTCTTTGCCAGGGCTGACTCAACTGGAGGGGAGCAGAGTGAGGGACCGCCACCTCCAAAGGTCAGTGCCACTTTGGCAAAGATCCTGGCCACCCTATTCCCAGGCCTTCAGGAAGCCAAGTGCTGAACGTGGGAGCTGTGTTTGTGTGCACTAAGAGAGCAGCCCAGAACTGTGAAGTAGGTCCCTTCCAGACACAACAGAGGATGGGCAGTGGGGTTCCTCTCTCCTGTGACACAGTTTTCTACAGCATGCACCCACAGTTGGAGCTTGCTGAGTGACTTAAAGCCACCTTGCTCCCATCCCTCTGCCTTTGCCACAGATGTAGGAAGAATGGAGTAACAGAGCCATTTCTGGCTCCCTGCATTAACTTGATAGGCAGGGGTCTGGGTTCCCAGTGGTGTAGAGGCAAAGGGTGAGCCCAGAGTATTGCCAGTGGGGGAGGACAGCACACTTCTTTCTTGTGCACCCCCTCACCCCGGTTAATCTGCCCAAGGGCACACTCATGGTTGGGATCTAAGAATTGCCCCTTTTTGCAACTCAAACCCTAAAGTTTTGGTCCCAAACAAACAACCATGTGTATAAAGACAGATCTCCTTATGGCTCCCAGGCTCTTCCGGGTGTCTATTATTCAGTATAGCTGTGATCAGGCAGGTTTAACCCTATCCTTATGCTATCCATTTATCTCTGAGCATGGTCTCAAAGGGCCCCCGTCTGCTTGTGCCCTGCTCCATGTGCCAGCCCCTCTAGTTTAAGCCCTTGGGGAGAACAGCTCCTGCTGCCTTGCACTGTGGTAGGATTTCGTGTCCCTGGCCCTGGGCCTCGTGCAGGCTCTTCCTGGCCGCCCATGTACTGCTCAGAGGGCAGAGGAGGTCAGTGGCCAAAAGGTCAAACAACCCTCATTGCTTTAACAAGGTCACTAGCTCGTGTCTCCCTGGGGGGGAGAGCGTGTGTGGGGCCTGTGCTGAACTTTATGAGCCTGCCCTGCTCTCTGCGCGTGTCTGTCAGACAGACAGAGCCCAGCTGTTCACAGCCCGCCACTTGCCTGATGCATTTCCTCTGCCCTCCTGTTTTCTTTGACCATACTTGCAAGTTCATTACCTTGCCCCTGCAAGGTGGTGCATGAGGCAGCAGCTTCTTACTGCTTCCCAGCGCAGCCCTGGCGAACAATGCTGGGCTGAAGCCAGTGCAGAGGGTGAAGTTCAGTGACACCCTTTTCAGTAGGCGAGGAGCCTCTCCGCAGGGGACTGTAGAGAGCACAGGTTTGGCTCATTTCTGGAGGGCAGGAGGACGTGTGGGAAACAGAGCCCTTGAAGGCCTCAGGCCCAGGCTCTAGGGGATTAGGAGGTACAAATTGGAGGGGAGGTGATGAAGCCATTAACCAAAGCTGTCCCCGAGAGAGGTTCCCAGGGGGGGAACCTTTGTGGCTGAAACAACTCATGTTCAAGTAGGCTCTAAGGCCTGGCCTGGCTGCTAATCCCCTGGGATCTACAGGCCAAGAAGCAGAAAAAAAGGTCAAAAAATTCTCATGTAAAGATGGCGGCTTCCCCAGGGGGACGATGTTAGACGGAGCTGGAAGAGGGAATGGGGCGGGATAGGGAACAGCAGTGCTTAATCCTGTGGTTAATAGGCAGGCAGGTGGGCTTAGATCATACTCCAGCTCCTGAAAGGGCTGCCGCAGAGCGACTTACACCGAGACTGCCTCTAGTCAGATCACTAGCGCCCCTGTTTAGAACAGGAGCTCTGCTGTGCACCTGTGGAGGGGTGTGACTATCTGTCAGCAGTGTGTGTTTGTGTCTGTGCGCATCTGCCATTGGGGAGTGTGTAGCATGCTGTAAGCATGTGAGTGTGACAGCCTTGTGTGTCTGTGCATACATGTGCTGGTCTTGGTGAGTCTATGCTTGTGTGCGTGCGTCCTGTATCCATGAATGTGCACATCTGAGTGTGTCCGTGCGTACATGTCCATGCCCATGTATGCCACTCTGTGTATGCACAGGCGCATCCATCTTTGCTTTATCTCTGTGTGCATGTGTCAGTCATGATGTGTGCACATGTCATTCCCAGGGTGTGGGAATCACTGTGCATATGAGTGTGCATGCCTCAGTCATGCATGCATTGTTACTCCCTGTGTGTGTGCATACACACACATCAGTTGTGGTGCCCATGTGTGTGTCAGCTGCCATGTGTCTGTGTGTGTGTGCATGTTGGTCTGAGTGTGTCCATGCACGTATGTGAAAGGCTCTTCAGACCCTTCTTAAGGAGCTCTGTAAATTGTAATCAGATTAAGGCAGCCAATCACTTAGAGCGCTTGAAAAGGGCATACGTTTTCTAATCAGTACCTAGCATTGAGTCTCACAAAGGGTCTAAGTAACTCGGCAGGGGTCGGGCCCTCTGGAGCGCAGAGGAGGGGGCACTCCTTTCTTTTCTCTCTGTCCCTTGTAATTATGTCAATTTGCTAGCCAAATTGTTTGCTTGAGTGGACAGTGGGGGCTTGCTCCCCCAGCCCTATTCATGTGGTAATGTGGGAAGGAACATGGCCTCCTGACTTCAGGAGATGCTGCTGGCCTCTGGAGGGACAGCCCATGCTCCCAGCCCAGGGACCAAACTTGTAGGGGAGAAGCTTTGGCAGGTTGCTGGCAGCTAAGACCCTTCTAGCCCCCAGGTCATGGGGCAGGAAGGGGGTTCCTAAGGGGGCATTTGCCTTCAACAGGTTGCTTTGCTCTAACTTCTCTCATTCTTGTGTCACTTTGTTGAGTCTCTCATTATCAACTTGAGTTTCCATTCCTTGTCCCATGGTTACTGGAAGGGATGCTGCAGACTGGGGATTTCATCTGCTTAATGATGCAACCATATTATATGCAGCAACTTTGATACAGGGCTTTCCAGCATTACATGCCACACTTGCTCATCAGAGGGAGGCAGGTATCAGAGACCAGGGCAAGGAGAAGGCAGAGACTTGAACAGGACCAGAATCTTGCTCTAATAGTCACAAGACCACAAGGAAGGAGGGACAAGAAGCCAGTGGTAGAAAAATGAAGATAGACAGCTCCATACGGTTGAAGTGTGTGTGTGTGTGTGTGGGGGGGTGTTCAACACCAGGAAGACAGTGCTGAGATTGCTAGTCCATGATTTCTGAAAATGGCCATGCTTCTTTGTATGCATAGGAAGGCAACAGCAGCATCTTGGGTACCTGGAAGAATGGGTCTGGGGAAGGCCATAGAAAAGGGATTGACAGTCCTCTAGATAAGAGGAGATTTTGATTTGTGTCAGGATTCCTGTGAGGACCCATGCTACTCAGGATGGAGGTGGAAGAGGGGGCCTCAGACATCAAAGGAGAGGGACAGCTCAGGATCATGATAAGGTTGCAGGCAGTGCAGGAGAAGGTGAAGCTGCATTTGAGGAGGCTTCTTCCCCTTGCCCCAGAGGAAGCCACAAGTTTCAGTCAAGGAAGGAAAGGAGGGGGCCTGGGAGATTCCAGAGAAGAAGTCATCCCAGAGACAGGTACAATTGCTGATCAGGCCAGTGATAGAGGAGGCCAAGGTGGGAAGACATGACCAAATGACATGGTGTGACACAGCAGGAGGCTGCATCATCCCAGAAGGATCTGGAGAAGGAGCAGATGAGCAGGGCAAACAGTCCAGAATAGAAATTAGTTTGTTGTAGCAAAGGGATAGTCTGCAGAATTAAGGTAATCTTCGAGGGCAGTCTCTGGGTCCCCTGACATAGTGTACGTGGGATGAAGGTTTGCAGGCCTTGTCATGCATTATACCCTGTTCAGCCTGTGACACCAGCCTTTTCTGCCCACTTGTCAGCTTCTCTCACCTTCTTCCACACAGGCCCTTACACATGAACCACTTTTCCTGAACTGGCTTTTAAGGTCACTATCCTTCTTCCTTCAGCTCTTCCCAGTCCATCTTCTATGCGACACCTATAATAAATCAGCCAGGGAGTGCTGGCTGGGCTGAAAGGCAGCTGGGGAGCGATGGTACTCTACCTGTTAGGATGTATGAAGGAAATTCTTTTGCAAATGTAGATTTGTCAGTCAAGGCTGTGTGTAGTTGGTTGTGTCACACCCAGCAGAATGGAGCCCTGAGCCTGGCTGTGGCCTTTTAGTGCGTTTATAGACTGTAAATCACTGTTATATGTTAATGCAATTTCTCCTGATCCTGAGCCCCATAACCATCTTCAATCTGGTCTCCTCACCTTGGCCCGTACAGGGGCACTGCCATTGTAGCTGGGTGCCTGATGTTCTCTCACTGCCAAACTCGGGGTGGAGGGGCCAGTCCTCCCACTCAGTTTCTGAGTGACAGAGGGAAGGAGGGCTGTGCATGGGACTCCTAGGCATGGCACAGGCCCAGAGGAAAGCTATCTTGTTTGAGCAGCTACCTATTGTGTTTGGGTTAATCAGCTCAAACCTGTCCTGCCGTCCAGGTCTCCAGGCATCTAGTTCTGACCCACAACATCCTCTGCTGTGTGCTCCCGCCCAGCCACCAGGGAGCTCTGCCAATGCAGAGTCCTCATCCCTGACAGACAGCTGTTCCTGTCCTTGGCTCCCCCCCACAGCTCTGATGGCACATACCAAGCCCCACCTGCCATACCCCTCCTATTTGCACACCGATGCTGTCAAAGCACCTCACAGGCAGCATCTCCTGCTAGTCTCCTCTTGAGCCTCTGTTAAGTGGTGACTGAATCATGCCAAGCTGGGTTGGTGCTTTGTGCCACACCTACCCACCCACACTCATACAAGCATTTACATATACTTTGCCTGCAAACCCTTGTAAAGGGGAGCCTCTTTATTGCCTGTATAGATCACAGTGTGTTAGTTAAGGGGCTTCTTTGTATTGCTTCAGACAGGAGATTGCCAGCTGAGGTCATCAAAAGTACTAGGGTGGGTAGGAGAGACAGGAGGAGGGGGGAAGCCCTGACAATACAGACTGAAGGATTAAAGGAGCATATAAAGTTCCTATTGAGTGAGACAAGAGGCTGTTCACTCACAAGATTGACAGCAACCAGGAGGCGATTCCCAACACAATGTCCAATTAATTCTCTACCCTCTTCTCCATGTCTCCTCCCTCCTCCTCCTCCCTTGGGCTGGCGCATGAGCAGGGCAGGGCTGAGATCCTCAACAAGGTAATTAATTATTCTTGACTAAGAGGAGATTGTTGAGCCTGCAAGGTTGCGATGTGGCTGTCAGGCTAAGTGGGAAACCCTTGTCCCACTCCTGCCAAGTTCTCAGCCACTTGGCCCATTGCACTAGAGTCACCCTTGTCTTCCGCAAATCTCAGATGCAGCAGGACTGTGAGACTGAAGGTTTCTCCATTCTGCAGGTCAGGAAAGCTATGTGTAGGGACTGCAAGGCAGACACAGTCAGAGGTACAGAGGTCCATTGGTAAAGCTAATTATGACAAGCCCCAAAAATGGACATAGTAAAGGGTGCAGACACCGAGTTCTTTGGCCAGAGATTACCTAGTATTGTCCCCGCTTTGTTAGGGCTGACTAAACATTTTCCACCAAAACCCTTTTTTTAAGCAAAAAGTATTTGCTTATTTATTTATTCATTTTTTTTGCAGAAAATGTTGCATTTGAATCCCAAACGTTTTGACCAAAACCAAACCATTTTCAGGCAACAACTTATATGACTTTTTACCACAAAAAAATCAATATTTAATTTTATCAACAGAGTTAATATTTTTCATAGGGGGAAAAGCCCTCTGTCCAGCTATACTGGTTGTGTTCTTGGGCATACCTGTGCTGCACAAGAAACGTAGCTCATGTCAACACACCTGCAAAGTAGCCGTCGTAAACCCTGCATATGTACCCAGTATATGCCTCTTCACTGCTACTGGCACCCGTGCTAGCTAGAACAAGCAAGCACAGGTATAGTAGCAGGTGCTACAGTCATGCCTTCATTTTGTCATGCAGCCCCATCCTCTGTCTCTGAGCACAGACACCCCTCTGGTAGGGTTTGCTTACATGTATACTGCTATCTCTGTGTGCTCCTCTGGACCCCAAGTATCCCAATGGAAAACCTACCAAGTTCTATTCTGACACCAGTTTTATACCATTTCAGAAGAGCTGATATTTGCAGAGTTCCTTCTGGCTTACACCAGTGCAATGAGAAAGGAATCAGGGCCAGGGAATATAATGTCATCATCCCTGGCAAATGGGGTGGCGTGGTCCAGTCAATCTGCTCATTGCTTTGCCAACAGGTCAGCCCACTGACGCTGCTGGGCACAGCCATGCCTGCTTTGTGAATTTAAGTGCCAGGCAGCCAATACTCTCTCTGAGTGGGAAGGCTCACAACTGCAGGGATATTTCTCTGAAGGTGCCATGTTGCTGTGAAGCCTGGAAACCCCCAGGTGACACATGCCACGTGGCCGGCCTTCCCATCTGATACCCACTGTGCTTTTGTACCATCACCTGGGATGGGGATACAGCCCCTGAAAGCTCCCCTTGTGACTGGTAACTAGAGAGTACATCTTGTCCCCATCCTGAGCTGTCTCTTTAGTCAAGGCTGGGGACTGGGGAGCACAGTTAATCCTCCATGGTTTCTGGGGTGGGGCAGCAGCAACATTGTGGATCTATCTGCTTGGGATATCCCTCCAGAGAGCTGCAACCTGGAAGTGCCCCTTCTGCAGCCTGGACGGATAGAAGAAAATGCACGTCTGGCTGTGCCTTCATTGATATGCACCATGGCCAGAGCGTCCCTCTGCCTCCTGCCTGCTTCCTTCCAGACACACACACACACACACACACACACACACACACACACACACACACACACACACACACACACACACACACACGCACACTCACTCTCAGTAAAGTTGTTTGAAAGTCTTCTGGCAGTTTTAGTGGCAACGAATAACAGATTAGCCATGATCTGATCAGCCCAGTATCTAAGCTTTATTCTCCCTGCTGACAAGTATTTGAAAGAGGGGAGGGGCCACTTTCAGCCCAAACGATGAATCTTTCACAGACAAGAATGGCCCTTTTTTCTCCAGCGAGGCCTCAGGCTGTTCGGTGCCCTGTTGCTAGGCAAGGCATGGAGCCCGTGATTGCATGCCGGGCCGAGTCTGGCAGAGCCCTCTGGTTAAGGGGATCAGGAGATTCACACCAGACATCTTGTTTTGTGGGGTTTCTTTTTTCATAAACACTTGATTGGCAGATAACAGCTCGCCCATGATTCCAGTCTGGATAATCCCAGCAGCTTCCTGTTGCCTTGGTGGCTTTGGTGAGTTATGGGCTATGGAAGGGAATGTGGAGGCTGGAGAAGTCTCGGTGGGGGAAGGGTGGGACACTCACTCTGTGGCTATGAAAGAAAAGGCTCGGCGGCCTTTATAGCGCGGACCATGAATCAGGATTTGTGGAGTCCAGGCCGAAACTTCTTGGCTTTGATTTATAAAGCTTGTCCCCCAAGGAACAGCGACTCTGCTCCATTCCCACACGCGGACTGTACGTCTTCAGGCAAACCTCGGCACACCCGTGGCTCCTGGGCCCTTTGGGGAAGCCGTTGCAAAAGGATGTTTTAGAAGCATTTCCCTTGAAGATTTATTGATTCCCAGTGTCTCTGACAGGCCACTACAGAGAATGGCCTTTACACCCTCCTATAGAAATGCCTGGGCTTAACTTTACATGGTGGGTTACCAACTCTTCTGCTATTTAACCCATTTAATCATGGAGAGAACAAAATCTTCCAGGTGCCTTTAGTAAATGGATCTCAGGAGTCAAATTGGGGTCCCCAGTGCTCCTTCAGATACCTTCCACCTGTCCCGTTGAGATGTTCATTTTGCTCATGTTCCTTGGGCACCAAGTCACTCGGGCACCAGACACCAGCCAGTGCTCCCATCACTTCCCCACCTCACGGCTCCGGGTCTCACTGGTTTCTCTCCTCTCTTGCAGGTTTAGAGCAGCTCAAAGAGCATTCTGCTGTGACAGCCATCACCCACATTTAACAGTGAGAGTTCAGAGTGAGAAGCCCAGTGTGCTGTATTGAGTTATTGTTACCCGGGACCTCCCATTGTCAACAGGTGATGTTCAGGGTTGGGATAGCCTGAGAGCAGTATGGCTCTTGTGCTTGCTACTTTTGAGTGCTATAATGGAATATCAAACTGAATTATACATTCTGGATTCTGGGACTCCACGTATCTCCTGAGAAATGTTTACAGTGGCACCTCTGTCATGAGGGTGCCTGGACCAACTCACAACTCTCCATCCCACCTGTATGCGCCATCCACAAGGCAATGAGATCCTAGTATACTGGGGAGTGGGGGGGGGGGAGTTCAGTCCTCAGGGGGAGCTGAGAGTGGGTGGCATGACTGGATGGGCAAGGGCAACATTGGAGACTCGGTTGCCTTGCAGGAGTGGGGGGTTAGAACAGGAGTTGCCACCTGGCTGGCTGACTGGAGAGAGAGGTGCTCATGAATTGCAGTTCAGCAACTTGGACTTCACTGTGAACATTTCCTATGGAGTTCAGAGGCAATGGGAACAAAGGCAGAACTGGCCACTGGCTCAGACAGCTCCCTCCTATTTCGGTGCTGTGAAGAGTGGCTCTGGGGAACATTCACCTGGAACAACCATTTCCCCTGACCCCAGTATCAGTGTAATGAGAATGCCCCACACTCAGCAATAGGTGTGCGGCCTCCTGGTTTGATGTCACTGTGAGATCATGGATGACTTCATGAGGACCCAGACAGTGCATTTTCTGTCAAATATACCTTGATGATTCCTGCCATATGGGGCAGAAATGCTGTTGCTGGCTAAGACAGTCTGGGCCAAACTCAGCCATGGTGTAAACAGGAGGAGCTCCTGGCCCATGCACCCCAACGCTGTTGTGAAAGTATTTCTCTCCCCCATCGGCCAGTTTGCATAATGAGTGAAGCAAAGTAGGTGATGCATCCCATTACCAGCAGGGAGGGAGCTACATCTCCCTGCTCCACTTTGGACAGCCTGCCCAAAGAGAAGAAAAGGGAACAATTAAAACAAAGGTCCTTAGCTATTTCTGGACCTGCCAGTATGAGGTGCCCTAGCCTAAGGCATGGTGCTCACATCACCCTTCTCTCTTCTCCAAGGCGGGCAGGCAGGCAGGTGTGTGTGTGTATGTGTGGCTGGCTGGCCCTTTGTATCGGGGCCAGGAGCGCAGAGCAGCGTGGACGCTGTCAAGTTCCCAGGCACAGCAGAGGGCTGTCACTTTCCCAAAGTGTGCTCTCTCCTTCTCTCCCCGCAGCAGGCAAGCTGTTGAGGAGGGGGTTACTGGCCTCATAAATTTAACCCCCGTGTGAATAGCATGGGCTAAGAAACACAGCTTCCTCAGCCCTAAACCTGGGAAGGAAGCAGAGCTGGGGGAGTGGGTCTTCTCTCTCAATCTCCTCAGCTTGTTTTAAGTTCTCACTCATACTCCATCACCACCTATTACCCAGTCTCTTCCCACCAACCTAAGGTGAAATCAGTGGAGGTCCAGAGGCATTGTGCAGTGCAGGACTGGCCCTTCACTCCTTAGAGATAAAGGAGTTCTGCTGCTGATCCTGGATGAATTTCTGTTCCTGAGGTCCCATCAGGTACTGAGACCAGATGGATCCCAGGGTAGAAGTGTCTCTGTCTCCTGTTGCCAGTGCTTACCCAATAATTTGCACTTGGCTTCCTTGGCACACACGTGGCTGCTTGGAATGCTTGAAACTTCACCAGCGCTGCGCCCACTGGAAACAGCA
>NW_005842302.1:1239560-1243440 GCF_000455745.1 Alligator sinensis | reverse complement strand
CATTTCCTGTGGGGAGCCATGTTCCTGTAATGAAGGGGTAGGGCTCGCAGCAGGCTTTTGAGGAATCGTTGTGATAGCAGGGGCAGAGAAGGTAAAAAACCAGACCGGGGGTAGTCATGTTGGAAAGGGAAAGCATCCTTTGAGCCTCAACCCCTACTCCCAATCAAATACAGACTGCAGTGGGTTGCACACATTGCTGCTTGGGCAGGTGGATCATTTTTTAACAACCTGCTACACTTTATGATCCACTTAACCAAAAAATCAGGTCCTCAAACATTCTTCCAATTAGGGGGAGAAATTGCTGATGGAGGCACACGTTTCTTTGGTGCAATCCCATGTATTGTTTAGTCCTGTATAGTCCTGTTTATATGACCATGGCAGGAATCAAACTACAAGACACGGTTCCTTCACTTATAGTTCCCAGCTTCTTTCAGACAGAGCTCTGCCCAAAAACCTCCTTAGGCATTTCTTGGGCCCAAGCTCCCAGTGCTTGTTTAGGCTGTATATGAAGCTTTCTTGCTGCCTTCTCTCTCCACACCTCTTTTCCGTCTTCTTTCAGAGACACCAGACAATCCTCCCAAGGCAGTAGCCAGTAAAAATCCCCCATCCACATGTGCCTGGGCAGTGGCAAAATACCTGTATTTGGGGTGAGGAGCACTATCTTTTCAGAGACTTGGTTCCCTAAAGGAGCCTAGCAGTTTCTTAAAACTGCCTTAATTAAAGAGGGGTTGTCAGGGGCTGTAGGGGAATTCAGTGGCTGTGGATAGCTTATGCTGACTAGGCTGAGTGCTGGGAAACTTCCCTTCCAAGACACTTCTGCCAACACACCTCACTGTGTCATTAATGTTCCCCATCAAGCCTTTCTTTCTCTTTGCATTGAGCCCAAGCCTCTGGGTTAGCTTCCTGCTCCTCTCCTTACTGGCAAGTGTCAGGAAATCCAGCCATGGAAAGGCAACATCTTCTCTCCCTCACTCAGCCCCTAGAGTTTTAGTCTTCTAAGGGCACTCGATCTAAAGATATTTCTTTAACAGGGAAGTGGACAGGTCCTTTCAGATCATACTGGGTGACATGCTAGTCTGTCTGCTGTGCAAGGCACAGAGAAAAGCAATGCTGTAGGTAACATGATAGAAAAGAACTAGGGGGACCACATTTCCTCTCCTTGTGCAGACACCAGGGATGCGTTTGCAGCATGGAAGTGCAGCAGTCACATTTACATGCTCATGACTGTGACCAGCTGGAAAGGCGAGCAGTATGGGCCTCATCCATGTGACTCCCCAGGATTGTTGCACCTTGTGCTATGTGATGCAGCGTATATTGTTGCTGGTCCAAGCAACAGACAGGACATCCCCTTCATGTATGATGGAAGGAAACAGCACCTTGTTGTTTAAATGATTTGAGCTAGGATTCATTGTTTCCACCCCAGAGAGATGCTAACCCAACCCGTAGAATTCATTGCTAGAAGAGGTAGTGGAGGCAGAGAGCACAGACAGGTTCAAAAAGGGACTAGATGAATTCCTGTTTGATAGATCTATTAATGGTTATTGAACAGAATGGCTGGAGATGTTTCCTTTGGCATCTCTAAACCAATAATGAGGGATACCAGGGAGGGTACTGAATAGGGGATAGATCACTAGCTAAATGTGGTTCAGTGCTTTCCCTCTATAACATCCACATCTGCCACTGCCAAAGGCAGGACACTGGGCTAGCTAAACCATTGATCTGACTCAATATGGCACTTGTATTTGAATGCAACCTCCTTTTGAGAACCTCCCCTGAGGGACAGTCCAAGGTCAATGTGCTACAACTATCACAGTTAGGAAGCTGAAGCAGCACTTTGTTCCAGGTCATTCAGGGAAATGCTTCACACTTAGGTTTGATCATCACCTATGGCTCATTTCCTCACCCTGATCTTCATGTCTTCATAGCAATAACCACATTCCTGGAAGTTCCACATGCTACACATGGAAAGACATGGCCACCAGAACAGGCCATTCCTAATTCTGTTCCTTGTCCCGCAGCTGCTTCTCTCAGCTTCATCTTTGCCATTCAGTACAACGGGTCATTCTTGACACAAGTAGACAAGGGAGGAAGGTTGTTTGTTTGCATCCGAAGAGCAGTGGCTGCCGGTTTTGTTACGCTTGTCTCCAGGAAACCCTGACCACCAGATCTGGGATGAGGCTCATGTCATCTGTGCTTGACAGTGTCCCTTACAATGTAGAGGGGATGGTGAAAGAAAAACACTCTTGTTCTGAGTTTTCATGCTCCTAAATTGTGGGATTATTGTCCTTAGGCCCTGTAGTGCTATATAAAAGCCTTCACTAGACTACATTGGATAGGTAGCCACCCACGGCAAACAAGACCTGCAGAGACAAAGCTATCCAACCTCTTGGGAACAGCTCCACCCATAGGGCAGAAAAGGAGAAAATCTATAAGGTAAAAGGGAAGAGTGCATTATGCCTTCTATAGGAGAAGAAGGGAAGCTTGCTTTAAAGGCAACACCAACATAACCCACATTGGCGAATCAGCCATCAGTCCTGGAGAAAAATCCTGATGGTGAAGATATCCAATAATGTCTCTGCAAATCATGACCATCCTTCCAGAGCTGCAGATGTCACCAGGGGCCCTGTACAAATCCACTGTACATACTTCTCACTGTAATTGTCTACAATATCTTGATCTGTGTTATCTTTGCCTATGCCACATGCTTTGTTTCAGTCTCCTTCTGCCAACTTCAGCCTAGGAGCAAGTGGGGTATCTGGAATGTCCTCTCTATTTGTCCTTTTCCAGGACGACAGATGCCAATCCCTCCAAAATTCCCTGAACGAATACACAGAATTCTGGAACCAAATGGTGTATAATGATTCTCTTTCACTTCTCCTTGTTTTGGGAGCTGTTTGGTCCTCAATGGGAATCCCTCCCAGTGGAGGAATCTCAGACTGGGATCCCTTGTTTAGTCTGGCCAGTCTGTTCCCTTCACCCCATCATTACGTGACCAAAGGTGACTGAAATGAAAAGCCTTAATGTAGTCAGAATGGCCGTTTCAAGGAGGTGGGGAACTTTGCCTTTCACTCAGATGCTGCAAACAACATAGATGTCCTTTTCTAGCAAGCAAGGGAGGGGGTACTTCATGGTCCTTGCTTCAGACAACAGACCCCAGCTCAGACTGAAGTTGAGTCAAATCAGTATGCAGAAGTGGTAGCCACTTGCCAATAAATTAGCATAAAACACTCTAGGAGGTAAATAGACATACAAGCAGCCACTGTGTGCAGCATGGGGATGACTCTTTGTTTCAGGCCCACTATTGTCACAGCCCCTGCCGAATAGTGACGGAGTGGGGCCTCTGTGTTGATTTCTTATACTTTTGACTGCTGGATAAAAGGGGGAAACATAAAGAAAGGGGGAGAACTGTTTTTTGTTTTTTTTAAAGTCCAGACGAAGTTACAGACGTCTGTTAAACGTCAATTACAGCTGAATAAAGACGTCTGCTTAAGGCTTAGTTATGGCTCCTTTCAGCCAGGGAGATTTTTTCAAGGCCAGCCCAGGATGCCTTCGGCAACCTAATTTGGAGATTGTAACTCTATAAACAGGCTCTGGCATTAATCAAGACTGGTGAAAATGCAAATGAAAGTGCACAGGAGGCTCTGGGAGAGGCCTGAGTCCTGTGTCTTCAAACTTTGAGGGCACAGTGGAAGAGAGAAAAGGAGAGAGGAGAAGAGAGGGAAAAAAGGGGCACTCAAATGAGCAGGGAGCTTGGATGGGACTCAAATATAGCACTCAGTGTAGTCTTCCTGACGCTCCTCCCACTATGCCGAGAGTCTGGTTTCATTAGGAGCCATCTGCAATATCCTCCACTCCCTCTTGGCAGGCTCTTCTCCCTAGC
>NW_005842302.1:1209630-1239529 GCF_000455745.1 Alligator sinensis | reverse complement strand
GTTTATTGTACGAACTGAGGAGCTGGTCTGTCTTATGCCAGAGGTGATCTCCTCCTGGAGTCTCTTCTTCCCCCTGGGGAAGTGGAGGATAGTACAGATAGCTCTGGTCCACACTCCAGTCAGGACAGGGAGGGAAGTGATGCCTCAATACTGTGAGCATCTTTTCTGTCTCACTATCATAAGCCAGACTACATCATCATGCTCATGCTGAGAAACACCTCACTTCGGACTGACTCACAGGGCCAGGTGCTAGTCAGTATGAGGAAAAGGCGAGGAATTTGGCCCTATTCGTGCCAACAATGTGGCTTTGACCTATTGAAATGCAGAAATAAAGGCAATCCTTTCCCTAGTCTGTCTGCAACCTAAGAAACACACCTTGGGACAGACCAAAGAATCCAGACAGGTGTGTGTTTGGGGAGTGAGTGACTCAGTGGTGTTTGCATTTGCTTGTTGAAATCAGGAGTGGATTTGAATAAGTATTTGAATGAAACAAGAGAGGTGGTTTGAAGAACTGGGATGGGTTGGGATGGGATGGGATAATCCAGCAACAGGATGAAGCTTGGGCAAAGGCATGAAAAAGATAAGGGGAGAAAGTGGTCAAATGGACAGCAAGGGTGACTGTGATGGAGGAGAAAGTTACTGGTAGGAACACAATAAGCATGTCATAGATATCATGATTCTCATAGACCCTGTTCACATTTCAGTTATATCCATGGCTGGAGGTGAGGGCATGGTATAACCAACCATGGCAGAACTCTGTCCCCACACTATTCAGCAGTCTGGAGATGCAAGCAAGGAGGGGAACAACCCTGTTGTCACAAGATGTTGTAACCCAACACAGATGAAGTCATGGTGTAAAACAGGCTTCGAACCAAAGCTAGGAGCAACAGCAACAACCATGTTGATGTATGGTGTTAGCTAGTTTTGCTCACTGTGGACAGAGCTTACCTTCCTGTTGTTCATGATGGAGTTGAATCTCCACAGAGTAATACAGAGTGTCCTTGATGAGCCTAGGCTTTGAGCCTGGTGTGGACCCAAAACGCTGCTCAGTCCCAGGGTCTTGATAGCATGCTATGGTCTCAACTGCCTGGGTTCCTTGTCGTACACACTTGGGCAATCTCTGACCATGGGGTGCCAAGATGGGTTTGCTGGGCAGTGCTGCAAATATAGACTCCTTTGGGGTGGGAGGGGATGGAGACAACTTATTGCTGCAGGGAGTTTCAGGAGTCCTTAGAATCATAGCATCATAGAAAGTGAGGGTTTGGAAGGACCTCAGGAGGTCATCTAGTCCAGCCCTTGCTCAAAGCAGGACCATCCCCAAGTAGATCATCCCAGCCAAAGCTTCATCTAGCCAGGTCTTAAAAACCTCCAAGGACTGAGATTCCACCACCTCTCTGTGTAACCTGTTCCAGTGCTTACTACTCTCCTAGTGAGAAAGTTTAACAAATATCTAACCTAAACATGCTGTGAGCAAAACTTCCCCAAAATGTTTAGAAAATGTGTAGAATTGTTAAGGTTAAAGTCATGCATTTGTTCCTTCTCTCTCCTATCCTCATCAGGTACATTTTCCCCCTCTCTCTCACCTTCCCCCACCTATAGGACAGTTCCCTCATTTCAGGTCCCTTCACCCTCCCTTCCTTCAGCACTATCTCACACTGTCCCATGCCATGCCCTGTCTCTTCTCTCTCTTGACCTTGGTGTCAGAACTGCTAAGAGATATAAACTTGAGTGACCAAATCCTTTTTACTGACTTGCTCCTGCTGAGCCTCCTTGAATAAAGTCTAGCCTACTGGGCCTAACTAAAGGCTGAAACTGAGATTGAAATCCTGATCCCACTGAAGTCAGAGGGAGTTTAGAGAGATGGCAACAGGACAGAGTGGGTGGAGACAGGGAAGGGTGTAGAGAGAGGTATTATCAGGACATTTTCCCAGGGAATGAAGTCTCATCTCATTTACCTTAGTAAAAAGAGTAAAACATTGTGATTATGATGTCACTAGGGCAGTTTTAGGATTTGATCCCCCCAACCGTGAATAATTGTGCCTTTCCTAAACCAGTGGTGATTAACAAATCAATGATGATTAATACAAACCTATGCATTCTAATTAATTGAGGTGTGTTGTGTCACAGTTCCACCATCTAACAATGGACTGAAAACCTAACTTGTATGTAAGGAGAAAACTTCAGCTTCTTTTAGGTTGTGATGGGGTGACAGGGGATTTCAGGAATGAAGGACTTTTTTAAACAAACTCAACAGGTTTATTTTGATCACAAATATATTTATAAATAGATATGCATTTAATAACCATAATTATACTGTTTATTAATAATGCTATGTTTTTCTTGATGGTTTTCTGATATCCTTCATGTATCTCTCTCTCCTTCTCTCCTTCTATATATATAGGAGAGAGAGAAAGGGGACAAATGTGATAATTCATGTATCTTGCATGCACAGGTAACGTACTTCCTGAGGTAATGTATTTGGTATTATGTTTGGTTTGTTTGGGGTGAGGGGTTTGGGGTTTTTTTTTTTGCATTTCCCCCCATAAATTAAGAGCTACAGATAACTGAGATATAAAGATGTAGACATATTAGAGAGGGTCCAGAGGTGAGCAGCAAGAATGCTAAGAGGTGTGAAATGCATGAGGAAAGGTTGAAAGAACTGAGTTTAAAAAGAGAAGACAGTGGGGTGCTAAGGGGGACCATGATAACAGTCTCCAAATATGTAAAAGGTCATTATAAAGTGGACAGTGGGATCAGTTGTTCTCCATGTCTGCCAACAGTAGGACAAGACACGATCAGACTGATTTGCAGCAAAGAAGATTTAGGTTAGACATCAAAGGAAAACTTTCTAACCATACAGACAGGTGTTAACCATCAGGCTAGTGAGTCAGTAAAGGTGACTGAGGGAGGTGGTGGGACCCCTGTCATTCGTGGTTGCTAAGTACAGGTTAAACAAACCTCTCTCAGGGATGCTGTAGGTCTATGTGATCTTGCCTTAAAACAGGTGGCTGTACCAGGTAATTTCTTAAGGTCCTTTGGCAATGCCTATAGCTGAGGAGTCTGGATCTCCCCAGTAAGCTTTTTATTACCCCCAAAACCAAAAGTTTTTTAATTTTAGCCTTCATGGAACAGGGACTGGTCTGGTCAATGGTCAATACCTGGGACTGGTCACTGCTGCAGTATATACAAGCCCTGTGTGTGTGCTATAGTTAGGGTTAGGAGAAATGCCTGTGGTAGGCAAAGGAACAGGGTCATTTTCTGCCTGTCCATTTGCTGTAAGTGTCTGCAGGCTGCATGTTCTTACTAAGCTGTATTCGTTCTGGGTTTGTATTTTACCTTGGGGTTCACAGTCTTCTAGAGCTGTGGTTTTCCACCTTTATTCATTTGCAAACTCCTAAAAAATTTCAAATGGAGGTACGGAGCCCTTTGAATTTAAGTGTAGGTATTCGTATACTTTTGATTGATCATAGTTATCTTTCATAGACCTTTTAGACATAGTCTGCAGACCCCCCAGGGGTCCATGGACCACAGGTTGAAAATCACTGTTCCAGAGTATTTATGCAGCTCACGTGAATTCTGGTTTGGTGGGTAATAGAAGAGTGGTTGAACCCTCTTGTGATGACTCTGGAGGTATGAGTTCAAATACTCCTCTGGACCTATGCTACAGGCTGCTCCAGTACAGGCCTGGAGTGTGTGAGGTAGTTGAATGTGATGCTAGTCATATTATCTCATGTGTGCCATTGGCTATCAAAACTGGGGTACCTTAGCCATGCCAGCCCAGTGGGCTGTGAGGCTCAGGTAGACCTCTGACCCTTTTTTTGACTTCCACAACTGTATGGTGCTTGAGCCTGCACATATGAAATGCGAATAGATGCTTCTGAGTAGATACGAACCCACTGCTATAGGCTCAGCTGATGATACTCCAGTCCTGAATTCACACCCCTTTGTCTGTGATAACCAGATATGGGGAGAGATAGGAAGACAGCCTATTGCATAACCGGAAGCAATGGGCTCTGCCCACCACAGCAATAGAAGGCCACCTGTGCAGGTGAAGGATGGGGCATAGAGCCCTGGAAAATACAATCCAACCCAGGGATGCAGGCAGGTATCCAGAGGGGGGCACCAAGCAGAGCAGCCCACCCTGCTAGTGCCCACTGCTCCCAGAAGGGGCCAAGGAGTCAGTGGACGAGCGACAGCTGGGAAGGTTTAATTGCTCCTCTAGTCTGTGGCAGCTCTGCTCTGCGCCCTCCCTCTCAGATCTGCATTTCAATGTGAGAGGAGCAGTAAGTGGGATGCCGCTGGAAAGGGTTAGAATGATTAATCATTTAAAAAGCAAGATCTTAATTACAGGGTGCAATTTTTGCTATTTAAGGAGTCCATTAGTTTCCAGAAAAGAAAAAAAAAATATTGCAGGTTATTCTCCTTTTAAAGCAAATTGAAGGGGGAGGGAGTGGGGGGATCAGCACCAGAGCTGGTGCTGCAGCTCCAAGGGGGAAGCCAGAAGCAGGGGGCTTGGGCAGTTATTTGTTGAAGTCATGTGCCTTGAAGGGTGCTCCTGAGTTTAGTGCCCCTGAATGGGGCTGCGTTAGAGACCAAGTCCTCTGCTAAGCCACATCGCCAGCATGGCCTGTGCTTCCTTGTTGCTGTCTCCACTGCTGGCCTGGAATGACCCTTCCTCAAGGGGTGAAGTGGGAGGTCAGCCTCTGCATAAGCCAGTCCTTGGCCCCTCTGTTGAGGCTGCCAATAAAGGCAATAACCGGTGCTAATTGCAGGGATGGCTGCCTGTCTCCTGGGAACCGGTTTGAGAACCACGTCCTCCTCCCCTCTCCCCCAACTCCTATCACAGAGGCCTGGAAACAGCCACGGGCTGGTAACAACTTTTGCTCTCTGTTGCCTTGAGGTTGGATGGGAAGAGCCACCTCCGCGGCAAAAGGCTCTTCCCAGCATCACCAACCCCTAGTTAAAAAATTGCATTTGTTTTGCATATGGAAGCAAAACTATCAGACATTTCAGTAGGCAGCTTCCTTCTCATGTGGGATACAGCTGAGAACGAAGCACCACGGTGAGAACAGCCACCAGACGGGTCCATTCTGCTGTGCGCCTCTGCGGCCGATAGAGCTAGGACAGAAGTCGTCTTTACACGAGACTGTCTGGGAGTTCGCTCTTCTCCCCCTGCAGTACCTGGCTCTCAGTCCACTGCCCGTTCTCCCTTTGCTGGGCCCAGTGGCTGTTGCTCTTTGCAGAGCTGGACAGATTTATGTTTTCTGCCTCTCACCTGATCGTGGTCTCCAGGGCCCTTATTTTCCGACAGTTTCATGGCTGCTGGTCAGGCCCTATTGTCTGACCCTGCCCCGCAGACTGGAGAGGGTGAGCAGGGTTAATCGCCCACAGGCTCCCCTCTGACCCCTCTGTGGGTTTTTCTCTTGTATGGTCATTTAGCCATCCTCACACACAAAAGGGAGCGGCTGAACACAGCACAGGCCCTTCATGCTTTGGCGGATTAATTTACTGATCCCCCATGGATTAAAGGTCTCGACAAGATCAGTCAGCATGGCCTCCCGGGCCCAAGAGGGAGCAGGCCAGAGCGAGTCCAGGGCAAGCTGATGACAGGAACAATTTTGCCTCCTCGTGGGACCTGCCCCCCTCCTCTTTCCGCATCACTGAGCTGTGTCAAGGTTCAAATAATCGGAAGCTGAGCTAAATAGCGCTGCCCCAAATCCTCTCGTTGGCTGAGCTAAACAAATGGCCCTTTCCTCTTTGGGGGATAGGGCTTCAGCCAGGGGAAAAAAGAGCAGCTCTCTCCAAACTAGCCTGTGCAGCTTCAGAGCTGCTGAATTGCAGTCAGGGCAGGAGGGCCTGCTTGGAAATGAGAGCTAAGGTCCACAACCAGGGGTGTGCTCTGTCTGGATGTGAGCACAGATCAGGATGTATGTGTGCATAAGAGTGTTTCTGTGCACATGACTGTATATATGTCTGAGAGAATGGGGTGGACTCTAGATTATGAAATATTGAGGCTGGAGTGCTGGACAGACCGTGCTGGAGAGGTCTCAGTCATGTGAGAACAGCTGCCTTTGCAGGTGATAATATTTTGCTTCCCTCTGAAGTCCTGCATTTTCAAAGGATCTCCAAGCTCCTTGTGAATAAGACATATGCTAGAATTGCTTCATCCATTACCAAAATACATTTGCCTCTGGGGTGGAGTGTCACAGCACCAAGTGACACTACGTAGCAGACGGAGTTGAGAAAAAACCTTTAGTCCAACATAAGCTCCACCAGGAAACATAGGGCAGCAGAAGGGCAGTGGCCAGCACTGAAACTTGGTCACAGCGCAAAGAAGAGCAGCCCTGGCTTTGAGACCAGAGCCCTAGGATCTTGTAGGGTACAAGTGGTAAGAGCCTCCATTTTACATCTCACCCCAAAGATGAGATAGACAGCTGCACAGTAGCCGCTGCTGATATGGCTTGCACCCTGAGATGGGCTGAGAATGGCTGGATGGGGAAACTAGACTAGATTCATTCTGAACAGGCCATCACTGTGCGGTGGGCTGGGCTGGCTGCCAAAGCGCAGGGAAGCAAGTTAATAGGGATGGGGACGGATGGGTGGAAGGGCGGCCCTGAGGAAGCTTTCTCCTGCAGCGATGTGGAGAGCAGCTAGGATGGGTGAATGGGCAGAAGCAGCAATGGCGAGGCTTTTGCTAAGCGGAGAGAGGTTTGATATGCCTGGGAATGGTGGCACCAGCAGAGCTCTGAGAGCTGTATCCACAGTGAGGATGCGGGTGACTCTTCTCATGCCTCCGAGTAGCAAAGAATGCATCTGCCTTTAATTACTCTCTCTCTCTCTGTGCATATCAGATGCTCCTGCACCTTCTTCACATGAATGCTGATTAATTGCAGGGTTAGGCTCTGAGGCAGGCTGGACCACATTATTTCTGATGTTTGCTCTTTTCACTGGGAGAATAAATGCCATGAATCCACAGTAATCAGCGGCTTTTAGCTTGTCACTCTTATGACACTCTTTACTTAGACCAGGAAATGGCAAATGTGGTGGAAATAAGAACTTTATTATCCATTTTTCCCCCAAGAAGGAGGTGGGGTGGGGGAGGATGGGGGGAATTGGGATCTTTCACATGTGAGGCAGCTGTGAGGAAAGCCAGGACAGAGGGTCCCATTCTTTGCAAATCTGGGGACCTTTGCTTGGTCACATCCATCACAAGGGAGGGGGAGAAACAAAGTGTCCTTATGACTGCTCATTTAGCAAGAAGGATGTGGAAGGGAGATTGTTCATGCTGATTGTTTAAAAGGAGCCCCCTAGCCAGGAGCACTCAGGTGTACAGTGCTGACATTCATGAACCCCAGCAAGCCTGGCCAGGGTAGGAAGGCTATAGTGGCCACCACATGCAGAGGAAGACAGAGGCACACGATGCTCCTTCTCCTAGCAGCTGCTAAGTGTGCAAACCCTTCCCTGTGCCATAGTGCCCCATCCCAAAAGGATGCCTCAGGGACCTGCTAAACCCTTAGCCAGGCTCCTAAGTGAAAGAGCCCATTGCCCCTGTACATGCTATTGTCTTTGCCATTCTGTGATTGCTTATGAAACGTGCTAAGAGTGGCATAGCTCTGTATCGTGCCTTACCAAGGGGGTGAGGCAGGGTCCCTGTTCTTGAGCACTAAGAGGGCATATCCAATGAACAAAGAAAGGATGGACTGATACCCTGCTCTCAGTGCAAGATGCTGCAGCTGGTGCTCTGCCACCCTTGGGTACACACCTAGGTAAGGGAGAGGGAGCAGCCCAGGCCTGGAGTGAGAAGGGGCTGCTTGCATACAGCTGGTCAGCCTCCTGAATTTCTCTGTAATTATGACTTGGGTGGGCTGATGACAGCTAAGGGAAGGAAAGAAGGACTGACAGATAAAGGGTCCCCAAGCCAGTCTGAACACCAGGTGAAGATTGCACTGAACATGAACATCTCTCCCCTGATGCTCATGACTTGGCTAGCAGGTGAGGCAAACCCACATCAAGGCCATTGATTGCTTATGGTTGAGATCAGGGCTCTATGAGTGCCAGATATAAGCCCTGGGAAACCTTTCAGGCTAAACAGAGGAGATGGATGAGAGGGCACCTGGAAAGTGAAGCGACTCCGCCAAGTTCAGACAGCAGCTCAATGGCAGAGCAGGACTTAGAACAGGTCTCACAAGGCCAGTCCAGTCTCTATCCCCTGGAGCTATGCTGCCTCCCCAGTCAACTATTGCACTCTGTGGGGCTATGCACAGGTCTGCCCAGCATCCATAATGCATCCCCTGTGCCAGGAGACCTTGTTCTCTCTTTCTTTCTCTGAAAAATTGGCAGTATCCCAGATGCAGGCCCAGCCCAGCCCCATCAGCTCAGGTGGGAGCCCTTTTCTCTGCATTCCTCAATGCCCTGCTAGTGATCTAATTACTTGCTCTTAGCTCAGTGAGAGGGCAGCCCTCAGCCTTTCAGCAGCGAACATCTGGTATATAGCGTGCGGCTGGCTGAAAGGCACAGGTCCGGGCCTCCCTCTCTCCACTCCCTGCTCCCTGCTGGGACTGGGATAAGCCAACAATTAGTGACCCATCCCCCCCTACTCCTTATGGTCTCACCCAGTTCAGGTGAGCACAACTCACCCAAGGAGGAAGGTGTAATTAAGGTTAATAAGGGGGTTGTGGGTCAAGGCAGTGGTGGGGAGACAGTGAGAGTTTAATGGTGGCCATAATTAGGCAGCTGTGGAGAAGCAGTTAATGAAGGAGGCAACTGCTAATAAAGCCTCTTCCTGAGCAGCCTGTGTAATTGCGGGTTTGCAAGTGCCATCTCCACATTAACCCTGTAATGAGCAGACCCCAGGGTGGGGGCAGGTCAGAGTCAGGGGGCAACCCATGTTAACCCTTTGATGGAACTGCACATTAGTGACCAGAGGGCAACTCGTGTGCTGCAAACAGGGCTGTGGTCACAGGGCCAGGTCCACCTCTCCTCTCCTGCAGAAAGGAGCTTTTAGAGGTCCTGGACCCAAGCCTTTTACTTCCAGGTCTCTGGTTTCCCTCCAGCTGAGGCCTCTTGTGCTCCATGGTTGTTACCATCTGACACCTGAATTAAATTGGTGGGAGGGTCTCAGTCCTGAGCCACAGCTTATAAAGGAGTCACCTGTTTGGTACCCTTCTGTTGCTTGCCCTGGCTGTGCTGGCTATGTTGTTTGTTCCTGCCTGCTGTAGTGATTCCCTGGGAATAAGGCTGTCCTGATGCCACCCTGTGATATCACTGTGGGGAGCTAAGTAAGCCTGGTCAAAGAAACACTTCTAGCTGCCTTTGCTACCCAGGTGATGCATGAAACCACTACCACGCAGCCCTCCCCCTTCTCTGCACAGCCATTATAGCAGCCCTATCTTGGCCTAGCTGCTCCCTACCCCTAGCTCATCCATACCATCCCAGGGGGTCCCTGAAATCACTTTTCTCTGCTTGATCTGCTCTTCCTGCCCCAGCATTGCCTGTGCCTTTTAATTACTCACTTGCCCTGAAAGAGCAGGGTCTTGGTGTGCCACCATGTGCCCTTTAGTCACAGGGGAGAAAGACTTTGCCCAGAGAACGCTGAGTGCGAGGGTGGGAGAAGGGAGCTGGAGGAAGGTGTGGGACAGAAGACCAAAGGGAAGAAAGCACGAGCTCAGTCTGAATCCGTGTGTGCCCCTACACACCACATCCCTCCCTGCTGGGCTGGCAGCAGAGGACGTGAGGCTACCCTGTCCCTCCTCTGGTCACGTGGCCCTCCTCACACTCCCTGCCTTGCTTGAATCCCTGGGATTCCTTTGACTGAGGCTGAAAGCGGCTGGCAGAGACTTTTCCAGCAGATGCTTTGGTTTCCCACGCCTGCCTGTGCATTATGCAATCCCCCTCCTGAGCCCTCAGCCTCCCTCCGTCCCCCCTGCTCAGCATCGCAGTGATGTCATCATCATCCCAGGCCCTGGGAACTTGCATTGTTAGCTTAGCAAATAGAGAAATCCCCACTCAAGCATTGAAAATGAGGGCAGAGGGGGAGCTAGGGAATGCACAGGCCACTGGGGGCTGTGGGGTCTCTCCTCTCTCTCTTGTGCTTTGAGTTGTCAGATGAATTCAGTAGTTAACAAAGAGAGAGTGTGGAGCAGCCTTCACAGCTGGTGAGGGTGAGAGGAGAAGGCAGGGCTGGAATGCAGTTGGCAGCCTTGCGAGTGGCACCAGATATTATATAATGCCTAACTCCAGGTCCTCGCTGCCAGACCAGCAAGCTCATGATGCCCACCAGGTAGGAGATGTCCTACAGCTCATCCCCCAAAGCCAGTTTGCTCCCCTGTGCCAAGGTGCCTGACAACAGTAATGCCACGTTGTGCTACTCTCGCTGCAGAGAAGGGGCTTCCCTTCCTTGCTGCATGTGATGGGCTGTTATAATTTGCAGCAGGGCAAAGCCTAGAAGTCCCAAGCATAAGAAAAGGCCCATTGCACTGGGAGCTGCACAACCCCCCTAGTAGACATGGCATCCAAATCATAGCATTTATTTACAGCAGAGTCAGCAGAAACGCTGGCGAGCAAAGAGCACAAATAGTGTCCTGGGCCATGATGAGAAGGAAGCAGAAAAAAAGTATGTAGCCTCCTGCCAAGTTGCCAAGCAGGCAGAGAGGCAGAAAAATCCCTTCCGCTGTGTGAAAAGGAGCTATGTTTCTAGAGCCCTGTCTGCCACCTCTAAAGCCCCCCTTCCTCCCAGCATTTGTACCAAGCCCAGGTAGCAGCTCCTAGCAGGGCTTAGCCAGCTGCCATTCTTCCCCTCTGGGATGTGGAAGGAGACCTGTGCTGGGAGTAGGTGAGGGCTGAATAGTCTCAAAGGCAGCTCTTGTGGAAAGAAGGGAGGCAGTTAAGAGTGGCAGAGAAAAGCAAGGGGCAGAGCAGCCAGGAGACACAGCCCGTGTGAAGTCCACAATCCACCCAAAGTGGGCAGAGAAAGCACTTCCGCCCTGAAGTAAGGTATTGCTCCCCTATTGCGTGGTTGCAGGGAAGTGGCTGTGGGTGAGCGGGGATGTAGGTGGGGTAAGAGGGGAGCATGTGTAGGGTCTTAGCACAGCAGTTGTGGAGAGCCCAGCTTGACCCCTGGGTGGTGGCATGTGGTTCAATGGGAAGTTTCCAGTTATTCAAGTGGGGCAGGCTAATACTATGAGGAAACAAGAGCTTCGTGGTGGTAAAGAAAGGTAGGGCCCCAATACTGTTGGGCTCAGCTGAGGCTGTGGTGGCAGACCTGCCTGCCTAGCCGGTTGGAAAACAGAGCATGTTGTTGCTGGAGTGAGTGGTAGTGTGCTCTGAGCTTGGGAGCCAGGACCCAGTGGTGTGATATATCCAAACCTGCCTCCATGTCAGCAGGAGGGATTGCTTGTGGATGGGCTCCCAATGCAAACTGGCCTGTGTTCAAATCCCAGCTCTGATACTGGTTCCTGCTCTCTGGTTAGAGTGTTTCCCAGGAGGCCTTGAGGCTGGATGCTTTGGCTGGTTAGCCACGTGCTCAGAAGGTGGAAGTCTATATAAAGGCTATGTGGTTTGGGGGTCAAGACGTGGACTTGGTCTGAACCTGGGCCTCAGCTCAGCAAATCTGACTCTATAGCTGCCAGAACCCAAACCCTGGCTCCAGATACCCTCAGACTTGGGGACATTGAAAATGTGGTGGTTTGAGGCCCTTTTCTAACAGTCTCTAATCACATTAGCCTGAGATCTGAGAAGGTGCTGGTGTCTGCTCAAGGTGCCACAGGCCGTAGGCGTGAGGAACCCTCTTGTTTTCTTTGCTTTCCCTCAGTATGTTCTGTGGAGGGCACCAGTGCTGCTTCCTAGTTATCCTGCAAGGTGTGCAACTCAGAAATGTGAGCTTCCCTCATACTTCATGGCATAAAGGGTTGTGGCTGTGCAAGCTACAGGAGTCTCAAGGGGAATTGCAACTGGCAGATGAGATCAGGGTGACCCACAAGCTTCATAGCTTGTGGTTTGTCTGCAGAGATCATGCGGAAGGTGGAAAAGAAGGGTCATTTGCCTGCCATGGTCTTTCATAATAAAGATCTTCTGCCACTATATTTTGAGGCCTTGAGAAATCTGACTATACAGATTCAGGCAAGGTAGGACATTTTTTTTCCTGTTACACAGAATCTTTGAAGGAAAACCTGGAGATGAGGCACTGATAGGTCTGAAGCCCAGCTGGGAGGGACAGATATATGCTTGCAGACAGCAGAAAAGGATACTTGTCTGTCACCTTAAAAATTCATTGGATGCTGCCTTTGCCTTAGCCTGTCTGCATCTTGTATAAGTCACCAACAAACTCCATCTCCTTCCTGTTAATGTTACGTATGCCAGGGCTGTCCTAGGCAGAGCCAGGCAGGGGACATACTTTCCATTGGGTGAAGCATTTGGGGATATTGAAATATGGCTTTGTTCTGAGTTAGGATTGGTTTGCAATATTTTACTTCTAGTTGTTTAAAGGTTGTGTTGTAGTATCATTAAGCTTGAAGCATTTAAAAACCTGGTAGTAGCCACTCCACAAGGACCATTTGAGACTGGTGGTTGGTTTGTTTGGGATCTCTTCCTTTCTGCCCTCCCTCAACACCCTGTTTTCTTCTGAAGTGAAATTCCAGTGGTGTTGACCCAATTTTGTAAAGCCCGTAGCTTTCCATGGTAGTAGTAGTGCCTATTCCAGTAGAACAGAGTTGCAGGGACAGACTTTCCAGTAGCTCCATGGCCTGCAGGCCTACAAGAACAGCAGACTGCTGGGCATGGGGGCTCCATTGATCAGAAGGCTAATGTTTGAGCAGTGTGTCCTAGAGTCTGTAGTGCCCAGGGTTTGCCACATCACACATGGAAGAGCAGCAACCTGCACCATTTCCTGCAAACTAGAAGTTGCTTTCAGACTCCAGTGTATTCTGAACTGTCTCATAATCAAACAGGAGGAAAAAATACCAGCTGGGAGGGAGAGGGGGGATGGAAAATGAGGAATGGACCAAGGTTTACGAGGGGCAGTAAGCCTCAGGGGCTGTCCTTTGTTCTGAAAAGCACTGCAATGGAAACACTATCTGTAATGCACTTTGCTTAATTCGCTTGTTGTAGCACCATGTAAAATAACCTGTCACTGAGTAGGTCTGAGAAACCCATTGTCTAAAGCAGTGGTTGTCAACCAGGGCACCTGGGGTGCCTTGAGATCCTTCCAGGGGTTCTTCTGAAGGATCAGAGTGCCACACAATTTTGCAAAGCACATAGCTGTTAGTGGAAGCTAGCACTGTTAGATGTACAATATGATTTACAAAATAAATCCAGAGTTTTCAAATAGGAATCCATAGTGTCAAAACCACTCTGACCTGCTGTGGTCTTTCGGAGTTCTTTGGAACAGAAGAATTGTTCTATTTCTTTGTAGTCAAAAATCAAGTGACAACTCAGAGCCGACTGGCGAGCACCAAACCTAACACCCAAAGTGTTTGATGCACATTTCCTGTCCCAGACAGGGAAAAAGTTGTACCTGCCACTGAGATTCATGCAATACTCTTGACTTCCAGAAGTCACAAGCTGGGTTTATTATTCTTTTGTATGGAAAAACAAAAGCTGTCATTTACAGAGTAAATGCAGACAATCTTGGAGTCTGAACTGATCTAAAGAGCCCAAGACAACACAGTGGTTGTGGCTGAGGGGGGTTGCATAAACATTTTCTCTCACATGGATTTGCCAGTCTTGGGTTTAAGTGACCAAGAATGCGAAGTAGTCTGCAGAGACCTTGCTGGGTTTTGCATGGTGCTGTGGAGAATGATGGATGCTCTGGCATGAGGGGAGTGTTGCTTGTCCACTGCCTTACTTTAACAGGGCTAATATCTGTTGACAGACTCAGCTGTGTCTGACCCAGATCCAGGGTTGTCCTGAGGCTGTTTGTTCACTGATATCAGAATCTGTCCCAACCTATCTGGGGGAGTGGGGAGTAATGCATGCCCTTCCTTTCCAGCCAAACAAGTGGTAGGCCTGTACCTGGAGGTCAATCTGTTGTTTGTTATAGGAAATGCTGCTGTGGTGGGATATGTGACACCAAATTCAGTGACAGTAGACATGGTGGTGGGAATGAGAAAGCTAGGAAATTGGTATCCATCAGTTTGTCTCTGTGTAAATGTGCAAATCTGTTGGACTGAACTCACGCCCAGGATGTAAGAAGGCCTGATTGCCCTCTTGCTTATACTATTGTCAGCCAGGAGTAACTCAGTGGGAGTTCAGTGTGGAACTGGTGTAAGCTAGGGGTCAATGAGGCCCAAATTTGGCTTACAGTTAGTTACATCTGCATAAACCAGGGACTAATTACATTCACCTACTCCATATTGTTGTAGGGTGAGTGAGAGCTGGGTAGCTCACAGGCAGTTAACAGTGGCTTGCTTCAGGCAGAGTTTGGGTCTGATTGTGTTTTTCATGCTCACAGCATGATACACTTAGAAGCATGTGTCCCAGACAGGTAAGATATACCTGTACATCCTTCCCCACCATAGATTTACAGGGCATGTAGAAGGATGAGCATGGTGAATGAGCATCTCCAGGAGGTCCAGTGTCCTTTCACAGAAGTTTCAGCGGTCACTTCAGTCTTTCCCTTGGCAAGTTACTCTCATGCCAATGCGGAGAAGCTGAAGAGCTTGCAGAGTAGACTAGTTGCAGTCTGGTAAACTGCATAACCAGTGTTGGACACATGAGAGTGGACAAACACACACACACACACACACACACATACATTTAGTTTAGTGGCAGGAAAGAAAGAGAGGAGCAGTGAACAGCTCTTCTCTTTTTAGACTTCCTTTGACCTCTGGTTTTGGAAACCCTGATGCTGATGTAATTTGGGACAGCCCACCATTGAGCTTGGAGCTGGCCTTCCCTTCCTTTCTTCAGTTTTACAGTGCTGAAGAAGTATTTGGCATAGGCAACCCTCTTGCTCCTCCAGTGAGACTGGGTTAAATTATCCCCACTTCATTGGCAAGGAGATGAATGATGGTACAGTTCGGCTGTGTTACCAAATACAAATCTGAAATTATTTCAGAGATACCACTGAAGGCTGACATCCCTGTACCTGCTGATTTGCACCTCCCATATAACAAGGGGGAATCTAGACTGGGTGTCCTACCCCAGGTCAGATACAGTATCAGTATTAGAAACAAATGATCTGGCTCTCATCCCTCCTGTTCCAAGTGCAGCTTGACTCTGCTTCCCATTGCTGTGCAGAGGATGAGGGAACCTACCACAGGCACTGCCCCTGGTGGGAAGTAGAGGCATGTGGGGAAGGAGCAGGAGAAAAGGCAAAGAGAAAGCAGCAGCTTGCAAAGCTCATTTGCTTAGATATGGCATTAGAAGAGGAATTCCTCCTTTGCTTCCCTGCTGGGACCCTCAAGTCAGAGTCAAGCACCTGTCCCGACTTTGACAGAGCCCCTGCAAATCCAAATCTGGTAACGGCTTTGCAGCTCTTGCCAAACCACATGCTCACCAAGCCCATATCTGCTCTCTCCATCCTCCCTTGATGAATCAAGAAGGGAAAGTGATGGTGACGGCATTGCCTTGGCCTGTGATCCCATTGGGGTTCTGTTCAGTTGTTTGCTGCTGTCATCTCCCTGTGCTGGCCACGTGGCCTGGGTTTTGAGTAAAATCCACAGCTGATTGCTGCAATACATGAGCTTATTCCAATCCAGACGCTCCCCTTAAAGGCAGCCTGTTCATTGGCTCTATATTTAAACTCATATAAACAGGTTTTTCCTAAACCAAGCAGACAGCTAAGGGTCCTTCTCTAAATGACTGGCCTATGCCAGCCAATCAGGGGGCAGTCTGCATCTGCTCCACAGCCGTTAATCAGCAAACGAGCAGAAAGACTCTGGCTGCAGGGGTGGTAGCGCTGATCTTTGGGGGATTCACTGTGTGTTTTACACTCAGCTGCATAAATTAGTGGATGCAGACAGCTTTCCCTTTTCATTCTGGGTTGCTGCTCTTGCCCTGCTGCTACCCACAGTGCTTTGCTCTCATGTCTCAGCTTGGTGAGAGGGTTCAGTGAACCAGAAACTTTAAGTTAATAATCACTTCTGGCTATTTTAGGGTGCCTTTTTCAGAAGGAAGAAAAAAAATCTGATTCAAAGGGTAAACCACTGAAAAGTACACAAAGCTGGGGGAATAGCCAAGTTGCATAATTCCAAGTCAGGGTCTCTTTTTGGAAGTCCTGGGATTGTTTTGTTATAAACAAGCCAACCCTTAAGCTAGACATTTCTCTCTACTATAGAATGGAAATGGGACCGGACACCACATCAAAAAGAGTAGGTAGATTTTCAGGATTTTATTTGGCTCCATGTTCCACAAACATACTTGCACAGACATGTAAAAGAAAAAACCCACCTCTTTCCAGCCTGGGCTGCTTCTCTGCTCCTCGCAATATGGAACATGACAGGGTATTTTCAATGCTATTTTTGTACATTGTGTCATAGCGTATATTTAAAATAGCATTTAAATCTGCCAAATGGTGCAGTGTTTTAAACGGCTGTCAGACTGAATTTCTCCTCCCACATACAGCATATTTCAAATACAGCTTAGAGACAGCTCTGGGAGGGTGGGGAGCCTGGTAACATCTACAGGTACCCAAAGGGCATTAACAGAGAAGAAGAAGTGAAATTACTTGTCTAGAAAGAAGCACAAAACTCTGGGTGAAATTAAGAAAGGGGGAAGTATAATCTAAATATCAATACAAAAAACCATTTTGACAGGGAAACATAGAAGGCAGTAAAATTGTCTCCCCAAGGGAAAAGATAGAAGCCCCCTTGTTCAGGACATTTAAACTTAGGATAGACAAAAGTGTGTGACAGATATAATAGGGAAGCACCTGTAGAAACTCCTGGGAGATGTGACTTGATAGAACCTAATTGGCCTTGCCCTGTCTTATTTGTGACATTTACTGGGGAAGGGAATGGGGAGGAAATATGGTTGAGTTGGAAGAACTGCTGTTTGCAGTGGGGCCAGGGCCTTTATTGTCTCCCATTAGAACAAGACTGCCCAAATTCCTAGGGTCACCAGCATATAGTCTGAACATGGCTTTGTTTCTTCACCGGTGGCTTTTCCAGAACGTGGTATCAGTGTCATTCCTCCCACTTTATTTTTTTGTAGGATACTACACTGTTTTATAATCATAACAAGGTGATGATTTGGACTTGAAAGCTGCCCCTGTGGTAGGCTCCTTGGCTTGCTCCGTTCCAGCGAAGAAGGTGCAGTCCTTTCTCACAAACCCTCTTGAGTTGTTGGGCCTGCATGGAATTAATTGATATGGAGGCATTGGTGAATGGGCCTGGACAATTGGAAGGGGCCTCTTAAGGGAAAATGCTTGTGTGGTATAGGTCCTTTTCTTTCGTTCCTTCCTGAAATAATCATGCTCCTCGAAAAACCCAAACTTGGTGAGTTTTGCTGCCAACCTCCAGTCAAACAGAGCTGACTATAAGCCTACTGTGTGTCAGAGGGAAAGATCCCACTTCTTAATCAATTAACCTACTACAGGGATAGACTTGACTTTCAAAACATTATTGAACTCCTAAAGTGAATCTAATTCTCCTGGGTAAAGACACCCAACCATTCACACTTTGCTGCTATGAGAGCACTGAATTGGCGCAAAAAGGTTTCAACTGGTGAGAGGCTTCCCCCACCTCTGGGAAGGATCTCCTTTACCTTTTGGGAGGTGCTCTGGATCTGCCGTCTGGACCAGCCCTGTCAGAGCCAGCTCTTACCTCTGTGTGGGAGACTCTGTTCATTCATGTATGACCTCTGGAAGATGCAAGGCTGGGACAAACCATTCTTTGGTCTTTGTACTGCAATGCTTCTTAGACGTTCACCTACGTCAGGCCCCATTGTGCTAGATGTGGTACAGCACCTGGCCAGTGACCAGCCCAGCCCGAAGAGCTGACAGCTTAGAAGAGAGCTTTCAGATGAAACATCTAGGAAGCCCCATCTGTGTCTTGCCCTGCCTGATATCTGTGCAGGTAACTTTGTTTCATTGCTTTCCCGAGAATCCCTCTGGGGTGACAGAGCTGCTTTGCTTCCTGACATGCCCATGCATCTGCTCAGCTCTGAGCCTGCCCCTGGCACGTCCAAAAGGAGTTGTTCTAATTCTGGTGAGAATTTAACAGGGAGGGGCCAGAAGGTGGCAGAGGGCCTGTTGATCTGTGAGGGGGAAGGAGTCCTTCCTTCCCTCACTGGCCTTGCAGTGGATCTAAGCCAAGAAGGACAAGGGTTTCTTTCTTGGGCTGCTGGCATGGAGTGAGTCCTGCTGGCCTGCTATACACCCCTGTTCATTACAGCCCTAGCAATGAGACAGTGAGTTGCCTCTTTGGAAGGTAACCATTTGCCAAGCCTCTGTGGATGCCTTCATGGGGGGTGGGGAAGGCTGTATTTCCTTCTTGCCACAAACAAAAGTCCCAAAAGACAATGGTTATCAAGCAGTGACAGCCCTGTGCAGGAAGCAGAAATGGACTCCCTGTAGCCTGCTTGCATCTCAGTCCTGGCTGCTGTGCAGGAAGGGGGAGGGAGGGGGAATGCGTATTTTTAAAAACTCTCTATTATCCTAAGCCTGAGTCTCTCCTAGCAACGAAACTGTGGGCCCATTCAGTTCCTTGGTCCTAGCGTTTCTCTCTTCCCTTCCCCTTCCTGTTGGGGTGATGGAGTCAGCCAAAGAGGACCTGAAGATAGGAGCTTTCTAAGGAAATTCCATAGTTCCCAAGCCCTAGAAATGGGAACTTGGACTTTGCCTGCAGTATAGTGTGTATAGGGGTGTAGGTTGTATCCATGTTGGTCTAAAGAAATAGGCAGAGTTAGACCATATTTCAGTTGGTCTAATGAAAGATATCAGATTTACCCAAAAAACCTTGTCTGTACAATGTGGATGGTACTTGGCCATAGGCAATAGCTTAACAGATAGGTACAACTGTCTTAGCACAGTGTATTTTCACTGCTGTGGAGTCCTGGCTCCTTTTTAGAGATGCCCCTTGCTTCCCCTCCATGGAGGGGTTAAAAACTCTGCCTTGGGCTTGTTTGTGGTTTTTGAGTGGGGTTGGCTTCTTGGCATTTGCTTCATTTTTTTTTTACCCAACCTGTATCTCATCTCTTGTCAGTTCTCTCCCTGCTCAGTGCATTGGAGTCCATCTGGAGAGTCTCCCTAACTGCTTGATTTTTATGAACAAATGCAGCTTTGTGTTCTTAGCAAATAGTGGTAACCTGCTCTCCACAAATGTTGAGTAAATGTGTTAAATAGCATCAGTGCCACTATAGCACTGCCCAATGTCTACCTCTCTCCACTCTGAGGACTGTGGCTACTTCTCTAGTGCTCTTTTTTCCTTTGTTCTTTTTTTTTTTTTTGTAACCTTGATCGACTGCAAGACTTTGCCCCTTACCCCCAGTTATTTAGTCTCCTTGGCAGCCTTACTAGAGGCTGTCCAAAACAGCTTCATAAGAATCCTGATAAAAGATGTTCTCTTAATCACCTTTCTCTGCTGTTTCAGTAGCATCTAGGGGACTTGTCCAGACCATAGCGACCATGTTGCCTTTACAGGTTTTGTATTGGTAGGACCTAATCAGGTTAGACTTATCCAACTGTTGAAGTTTTAAGTCTTAAACTCTCAGGGCTAGATCCTTGGCCAGCTTAATTCAGCATAACTCCCCCAAAGAGCTACATTGGCTCAAACCAGAAGAGAACATGGTCCTCAATCAACTTGTCTTTCATATCATCTGGGTGTTCTGAGTCCTCCTCTTTAAGATGTTCCACCTACCACTTATTCCTAAGTCCTCTGTAATGTTGTGCAGCCTACTTAACAAAGCTTCCCCTGGTTTGGCACAGCTGGACTACCAAGGTTATCCAAACTGGAAGCTACCTTGGAACCAGATTTCCTTTTGCTTTCCAAGCCCTACAACATTGTGTTGTGCATCACTTGGTATTTGTATGGTCTTGCTGGGTACTTTCTGGGTGCTCCTGAATGCCACTGAGTATCACTCTCTATGAAAGTGGTCCAGCCATGAGCATCCTTGACTTTTTGGCACTCAAAAGTTAAATGCCAATAAGTGATCTTTGAGATGTCCTTGTAACCCCATGAAATCAAATCAGGCTTAAGCCTGGCTTGAACCTGCTCTCTTCTGCCCTCTTCTCCCATCAGATAGCTTATTCTTTCAGCTGCACAGCTCATTTCTGTCATTTATCAGTGACAAAAAAGTATGTCTCACTTTCAGCACTGATTTTCAACCCCAGGTATCTGCCTGAGCCTATTCTACTCTTGTGCTTGCGCTTGCATGCATTTATCAAGGCCTGCAAAGTGTGGGGGCATGTATGCATATAACTGCATGCATCATGGAGCCTGGGTAGGGGCACCATTAGCAAATAGCTGTCTTTTCTCTCTTACCTGGTCTCAAATGAAGGCAGACATCAATGAGACACTCAGGAAAGACTTTGCCTAACCAGAGGAACTGCAGTAGCAGATCCACTCTCCACTGTCGTATCTTGTGTCTGATGGAGGCCAATATCAGATACATCAAAGGACAAGAGTGATAAAGCCTGTAAGAAGCAGTGTGAAATCCTTTTCATAATCCCTAATGGTTAGAGATGAGCTGAAACCTTGCAAGCATGAGCTTTTCTAGCCTTTCTAAAACTTTTCATTGCAACTACTCTTCTTGTCATCTATGTAAATGCCCATCTCTGGATCTTGCTATGTTCTTTGAGAGACCTGATCAAATTCCTTCAGTTCTACCCCTACAATATCCTCCTATCTAGCGAATTTAAATAACCTCCTTATGGCTCTTCCAAATTGCCTGTGAGCATTCCCAGAGCTCCTCTCCCTTCTCTGCATGCTTGTCTTCAGAAGGTACACATGCAGATACAAGTGTTTCTATACTATTCAGTAGCTGATTATTCACTCTAGTGTTCTTGCTGCTTCTACTATTGCATTCCTATAGTATCCCTGTTATGAAGCAACCATTTCAGTACATAGACTTCCAGATATGGCCTAGAACCATTTTTTTTAACTGGCTGAAGTACTGTACTGGTCAGATCTCCTTCCCAATTTTCACACAATCAGACTTAAATTGCTTGTTCTGCTGTTTCTAGGTGTTGGGGGTAAATCCTATAGGTCTCTACAAAAGGCCACACACCTCTCCTGTTCACTGACCACAAAACACTACAGATATTTTACGCAATGTTTTTAGTTTGGAGCCTTATTTCCTACATCTCTTCACTCACTTGCTGGTCCTCTGCTCTGCCTAAATCAAACACAATCGCATCCCGCATCCCAAGTAAATTTCACCATGTAATTGAATTCCAGGTCACCGATACACAAAGTGCATAATGATTGTCCTAACTTCGATTACTACCCCAGTGCTCCAGCCACTTCCTTGGCTGCTCTGTCTCCAGTACTTTCTCTCTGGGTAGTAATAATAAAAGCAGATATTTAGGTCACAGTAATACCCAAACCCTGCAGTGGGAATTGGAGTCCATTGTGTTGGGTGCCTTGTGTGATAATACATATACAAAGCCCTGGGAAGAAGACACATGGATACATATGTCTACCAGCTCTTGGTGAGCTCAGGTACAGTGTTTGTCCTTTGTTCTGTATTTGTAGAATCACAAATAAGCTGAAGTTTTTGAAATGGCACTAGCCAAAGGACAAATACTCAGGCAGGTTTCTTTTTTCTTTAGCACTATATTCTTGTCACCCCCTACAGAAGTGGGGTGAGGGGCTCCCCCATTCTTGTAAGTATGTCCTGCCTCTTCTCCTCTGCTGAAGTCATGCTTGAACCTCTGGAGGGCTCGTAGTTCTCTGCAAGATGCTTGTGCCTGGGTGTGTTTCATTAAGGACTCTCCAGCCTGTCAGTGCCTCCCTGGTCTCCAAAGGGGTTTTGAATACATTTACCCTGGGCTCTTTGTTTCTCGGTCTCTTCCTCAGGACTCTGGAGCCTTCCAAGCTCTGATTTCCTGTTCTAGTGCAATTCTGATTTCCTTCGGTATTTCATCCTCTCCTGGGAAATGTGTGTCTGGTTTTGATACCTCTTCCCTGTCCTCCTTTGTAAACATGGGCTGAGGAAGGAACATATTTCATTTTTAGCAATGTGCCCTTTGTGTCAATAACTCCCCCTCATCTTTTCTTTGGCAGCCTTGCTATCTTCAGTACTGATCGCCTGTTCCTTTTTGTTTGTTGTGCAGTTTTCCTTTGATGAGAATACACCAAGAGAAGAGAATCACCTTCCCAGGTCTCTTCTCTACCTGGAATTTTCCATCTCTCAGAAGCTGCTTTATATACAGGGAAAGAAGTGAGCCATTCATTTGTCTTTCAACCCTTCCCCTTTTCCAGCTCTTCCTGTGTATTAGTTTCTTAACCGGCTCCATCTCACCTGCACTTGCCCCTGTCCCTACCTCTGCAGTCCAGCTTTGCCCTGCCTGGTTTCACAGAGGCTCCAGTTTTGAGATAACTGTGTGAGACCAGTGGGCTACTCTATCCCTGGCATTGTTAGTATTTCTGAGAGAGCTTCCCCTGAGGTTGCATACCTTAGCTGTGACTTGAACTCAGACCCAGCTTCCAGCCAGATTGAATTCTGTCCATGTCTGTGGTTCCAACATGGACCCAGAGCTCTTGCTTCTGTTGTTTCCTACCCTGGCACACAGGAGATAGTAAACTAGATATGCCTGAATTATGTGACCGCACAGCAGACCCCTGCACTGCTGCCTAACTTGTCCCCAGCACCCTTGCATGCCTCATTCTTTTTTCCTGCCTGTAATGAGGGGTGTGCTCCGGGGTTTCTCCCTGCAAGGCCCCTGTGCTGAGGTAGAAGTGCCAGACATCTTTGAGGGTTGTCACTTTGTTTAGTAGGCTGTATGACCCACCAGCAGCATGGCATGACTAAGGCAGATGCCCCTGGGTGTCTTCTTATAGTATCTTGGCCTGGTTCTGGGTCCTGGATTCCCTTCTGCATTGTATCTCACATCTTTCAGACATGCAGCTCCTTGGAAACTGGAGAGCGCAGTGCTGAAAGGGAAAAAAAGAGAGACTAGGTAAGAGTCATGGCAAGGAAAGGGCCATCTCCTCAGCAGCTATAATTTGCTTCACAGGAGAGTTTACAAATAGTCCTTTCCCAAAACAAAGCCTCCTGGGATACAAATGCCCTCAACCATGCTCTCCTTTTGTTACTTCCGATGTACCCTCTTCAAAGAAAGGCAAAAACGGTGAATAACCTAGTACATTAGAGCTCAATATTCTGGACCGAATCTTAGGGTCTGTCCCAAGACTAGTGTGGATGGAAGGCCACGGTCCCCCTCCTCCATCTTAGTTTGATGCTGGACCCACTTTTCTAAAACACCGGTGCCTCTGGCCCCACCTCTTTTTTCCCCTAGGACAACTCCAGGGCATCTGGGCCCTGCTGACCAGATTATTTCTGATGTGCTTCACTCTGGCATTTCTGCTGCATGTGAAGAATGAAATCCTTGTGGCCTGAATCTCTGCAAGACCAGCGAGGGAGCCCATCTCTGCCAGAGAAGCCTGTTTCTTTGTTGCCTTTAGCAGGTCATGGCATGGAGAGCTTGAGGCCTATTCGGGCTGAGCTTTCTGCAGCCTGAAAAGAAGGCAATGGCGCCTCTCTTTATCAGGCGCACACTCGGCTGCGTTCATTTTGTGACTATGCAATTTGGGGGCTTTGTTTTGTTATTTATTTATCCATTGCATTAAGGAGAGGCTCAGAAGCCAGAATACACTGAGCTCTGCATATTGCATCGCAAGCCCGATAATCAGGCACATTAAAATTCCAAGACAGCTTCTGACAAAGTCTCTCTGTGCTGTGAAAGGTGGCTTGAAAATGCTGGGGAGCTGTGACAGGCAGGCGCGCGGGCAGACAAAGAACTCACTGTGTCAGTCTCTGTCTGCTCCAGGAAGAAAAACACACGCGCGCTTCCCCCCACTGATGCAGTTCCCCACTCACCTTCATGCACACGCCCCCTCTGCACGCACGCACCCACACAACGCCGGGTAAGGCATCTGCTAATGCAGCATGGAAATGCAAGGCCCAGAAAGAAGCCGAGATCAGGCACACATGGCAAAAGCACTGTCGCACAAGTGCGTGTGCACACACACACAACCCCTTGAAGCCCAGCTGGCAGTATCTCTTCGTGGGAAGAGTCATGGCAGCACCTGGGAGTGACCGCTGGAAAACAAAGTCCTCTCTGACTGCATGTCTGAGAGCAGTGTCTGTTCTGATGAGAACCTGGCTCCATCACCAGGATGCCAAAGAGCTGCACTAGTATGAAGCAAAGCCCACTGCACCCCTCTGGTATAGGTAGAGGATTTGCAGTTTGACCAGAAAGGACTTGGAGGCCCAGGGTCAACAGTGACCTTGCTGTAGAATCAGACGTGGAACTCAGAGTCGTCCTCCTAATCACACGGTTGGTCTTCCACCCATGGGTTTGACTACCCCACTGTTAGGGGCTATGTGTGTGTAAGAAGGGAAGTGGGGATAGGACTCGGCTGAAGCAAAGGCAAAGAGTCATCACCTCTTCCAATCCTGGGCATTTCAACCCAGGTATCTGCAATAGTACATGAATTACAAGGACCCCATTGCCCCCAGGCCACCACTGGACAGCTGTGGAGGACAGAAGAGGGCATCTTTTCTCGGACGCTGAGGGAAGGGGGCCATAAACAAACAGCACAGAGCGCTTGAGGGCTTTCCCATGGTTTGACTGATCCCTGGGAACAGCATGCTGGGCTGTCCAACGTGCAGCCCCTCCAATGGGGCTGTGCTGTACAGCGTGTAGAAAAAGACCTGCTTTTCTTTCCTCCAGAAGCCTTTCCTCTGGAAGATGCTGCCGTTGTGTGTTGCACCGCTAGGTGCTGCTGTGGCAAAGCCCTGAGCTGCAGGCCAGGCCTGTTCGGCTGTTGTGAAGGAGATGCCTGGATTTTTAATGGTTTATTTGTATTTTTTCTTATTTTGTCGGAAACCTGCCCCTTCCATCCCTGCACTGCTGAAAGCAAAGCACTGGGCTGCATATGAAACTGCTCTGACAGCACGAGAGTGCTGGCACAACACTCAACGGCACGTGGGCACGGGGTGCTGGGTACCTGGAAGGCAGGGTGCACCTGCGGGGCAGTGTACATCTGTGTCCTCCTCAGTAGCAGGCCCAGGGCAGAGAGGACTGGAGCTGGCTTCCCACTGGCATGCATCTGGCCAGGCTGCATGAGCAGCAGGGGGGTACCCCCTCCATCAGTACCCTGGTATTTTTGCTTCTCCCAACCAGCGGTTTAGAGGGCTCTGGGGACTCGGGCGGTCACTGCTCTTTGAGGAAAGCATTTGCTACCAGGTTTGCCTCTGCTCTGCAGGAAGGGATCAGAGGAGAGAGGCGAGTGGAGGATGCTCAGCTGGAGGCCACCTTCCCTTTGGGCCAGCTGGAGATGCTCCCTGCTCCCCTCATGGCTAGTGCAAAGTGAGCACACTGCAGAGACAGGCCTGCAGGCTTAAATGCCATCAAGGCAAAGCAGGGCTGGTGATGATTGCCAGGGGGAAGCACTCTGAAGGGCCAGCAAGGTCTACTGCTCCTGCATTTCAGACAGCAGCAGCAGTGGCTGGATATACCCCCTTTCCCACAGAGCTGTCCTAGATCGCCTGGCTTCCTCTCAGCAGCTGGCCTTAGCCCTGTCCTCCACCAGCATTGCAGGCTGCTCCCTGAGGGTATCCGTGAAGGCTTTGGAACAGAAAAGACTGGTGTGAATTTGGGGGAACACAGGCTGTAATATGCCTGGCTCTTTTGTAAATGAAAACCTGTTCCAGCTGGTCTGCAGGTCCTGCACTGCCTGTCTGCTCAGTGAGGGGGATAACTCTATGGTGAGGCAGTAGTTGTGCCCTCTGCCCTGCTTGCCACACTTTGCCAGGGACACCCTGAAGGCTGGGGTGCATGGAAGGCAAGGCTGGCATAAAGCAGGCCCCAAGTCTGACACTTGGCTGCCCAGAAACACCCGAGGCACGGCTCTGGGGAGAGTAGAGGGGAGGAAGAGCCATCCTGGAGAATTAAACCCCCACATGAGACCCCTTCCATAAAGGGCTGAGGAATTTGACCCTTGCTGCTCTTTCACTTTCCCTCTGTAGATTAGGCATGGTTTTTGTTGCTTTTTAAGGCAGACTTCAGTCCTGACACTCGCCTTGCTTGAGCCTGCAGCCTGGAAATTCAGGCTGGTACCAACCCAGGTGGCATGACCCTTTTTCCTCCCCAAATCACATTGCCCTTGCCTTCCTTCTCAGTCAGCTCTATCCCCAGTGAACACCTCGCTCTCTGCAGCCCTGCTCCACTTCAGTGCAGCAGGGGTGTCTGGCTTGTCACTGAGAGCAGAGCTTGTCTCCTTGCTCTTCCACATCCTTTGTCTCTACAAGCTGAAAGGAGGGCCTGTTTCTTCCTGAGCCCTCGCATGCTTAGTTGGGGGTCAGACCCCAATCACAGGCCCTTGGGATGAACCCCAAAGCTAGAGGTCCTCCACTTCTGGTCAGCCAGTCCCCTTCAGGCCTTTGACCCCTCTCCAGTTCAGTAAGCTGGTGCCTCTGCTCCCACTGGTGTCCTTTCCTCAACAAGCATGCATTGAGAAATAAAGCCCAATGTCTTCTGACACTTATTTCCCTGAGGTTCTCCATTCCCACAACAAGCTGCTGGCAGTCCCCTCATACCCCCTCCATATCCTTCGGAGGTTCTGCAAAAATCCTGTCTACTCTGGCTACTAAATAATGCTTCTCTAGGAACGGGGCTCTAACAATGCCCAGCCCAAAGCCCGTGTCATGTTGTATGTGCAGCTGCTCTTCCATTTTTCAGATAGCAATGGGGCAATTCATGGGTTTGGTTTGCTGGACATTTTATGGGCATTTCTGCCCCCATTGACAAGTGTACATAATGTTACTGATACCGATAATCCTGGCAAAATCAGATGAGGAAAATTATTTGTGCATTTGAAATATCTGGCCCTAAATCTAGGGCCCTGCAGGATTAAAGGTGTGCTACAGTTGTAGGCTAGTGAGGTTATTTTAAAACCCCTCTGCTAAATTCTTGGAGGGCTAAGATGCAGGAATCTTCTTTTCTTGCCTTGCTAATGAAGTCTGGCTGAAGTGACACAGTATAATCAGTGTTTACCTGGGAGTTTACATACGGTTTGTTGTAATTATAGTTTCAATTCCTGCTTTTGCTTTTTTTTAAAACATCTATTTTTCAATCAGTAAAAGTAAATACTATTTTCAGCCCAATGTAATTCTTCCACTCCCATGGCCACAAACACAGCAAGGAGAGAGATTCCATTTGTGAGCTGTGCAATTGAGCATAGACGGGAGCCTGATGACTGGAGGGTGTTGGCAAAGGGAGAGCCGGATTCTCTTGTTTGCCCAGGTGTAAATCAGAAGGGGCTCCACCAGAATCGGTAGGGGCTACGGGTGTAAGTGACATGGGAGCTGGGCCCACGAAGGGGCTTTCCCATTGTGCCTGGCTCTTTAAAAAGCCTGAAGCTATCTAATGAGAGAGACTGGAGAAGAGAGAAAAGCCTTTGAGTTCCTCATAGTCTGTCTCTGGGATGACAAAGGATTGCTCCCTGCTGTATGTTCGCTTAGGGCCACAATATATTTGCAGGTCAAACGATTGAATGTTGTCTGCTTTGGAAGATGTGTTTTATTACAAACATAAGGGATGTGGGAGTGTTGTCCCTTCTGCACTCTGAAATTCAGTCGCCCTCATCCTGATTAAACCCATGTGGTCCCAAAAAATTCCAGGCAGTGCACCAGTTGTTTTAATGGGAAAACTTAAGACAGCCAATGCTACTCACTCCACAGGAATCAGAACTTGTGGTAGAGGTGATATCTTTTATTAGACCAACTAGATTTTTGCCAAAAAAATATATATATATTTAATTATTTTTGTCTCTAGACCAATATAGCTACAACTTGATTAGCTACTCACTCCACTCACACTTGAATGCATGCCTGTTGGGGTTGTTTTTTAACCCAAGCACGATGCACTGAATTTCCTGTGCATATTCTATTATACTATATATTATTGTGTTCATATATTGCAAAAGGAGCAGGAACTCTGCCCTGGGAATGAAACAGATCCATGTGCCACAGGGAGAATAAAAGACGGGCACCTTGTCTAAAATGTGCTTGTCAGGAGGCTCAGATGAGCTGCCCAATTTTTGTATGTCCCATTCTGCTATCATACTACACACTGGTATGTGCCCAGCTATGTCCCAGTGAATAGCAGCCATGCGAACTTGGCCTCAAGCCATTTATTTGTGCTGTTCCAGGGGCAAGCAGACACAGCCGAGATGCAATGAACAACATTTGGAGTGGTGTGTGTAGCCCAGGGAGCGGTGTGTGAAAGGCAAACACTTCTCTCTCACAGACCTTCCAAGCCACCTTCCAACCACAGCAATGATGTGTTTCCGAGGGGCTTTTTATACTGCTCATCATTACAGTATCTAAGTCCTGGATGTTAACAACTCAGACCATGATCAAAGAAAACCCAAACCATTAACAAATTGAAAGTGACCAGATCTGTGCAGCAAAGCTTCCTCGTTCTGCTCGGCGCTGCGCACCTTCCCTTCCTCTGCCTCTCTCACATCCCAGACATTCAACCTTTACATTTATGAGTATATTTTACAAGCATGCACAACCTCCTCACTTTAACTGAGCAACCCAAACAGGGAAGGATTTTCAGGATTCCTCTTTGGGAAATAAGTTGTCCTTGTGTCTCTAAAATGCTGTGCTCACTGTCACTGTGATAGAAACAACAATAATAGTAATAACAGTGGTGGTAGATTTGTGGTTTTACTCCAGTTTTCTATTGTTTTTCATGGAACCAAAAAGGAAAGGTAAAAATAGCAACAACAAAAAAGGGGGGGTGGGGGGAGAAATGTCTGGAAAACATATAATTTAGTCTAAATCCAAAACGATAATTCTGGTGTTTAATAATTGTATTGGTGAGGGGAAGAACACATTCTCCATGACCAAATTTACGAATTCTTGTGACAAATCTCACAGCAAAAATGCTTCATATTTTTTCAGGTGCCGCAGCTTCCCAGTGTTGCTTCTTCCAAGGGACCCTGGGTCTTTTTGTCCCAGAGCTTCCTACTTTCTGCACATATTTGATTCCACTCTCCCCTCCCCCGGCCTTTTCTTGTTGAAAATGTATTTACATCAAAAATAAAGAACCATGAAACGGGGCTTAGAACGGAGTAACTAGTACTGGAGGAACGACTGCCCCGGCATTTTAAGTTTTCCGGCATGGATAATCGTGTGCGTCCCGTATTTGGGTCTTTATTGTGCCCCACGTTTGCATTTTTGTCAGGCTGAAGGGGGTGGGCAGTATATTCTTGTAATTTTCAATACAAAAGAAAACGGGGGATGATATCAGTGTGAAAGACTTCTTTTCACAATAGCTCCTAACTCCATATGGATTTCTACCAAACCAAAGCAGTAGAAAAGAAAAATGTATAGTTCCTTTCCGTAAGCATTTTAAAAAATAAGCTATTTCCTTTTCTCATTGTATGATAAACCTCTTTTTTACTGTACCCACAAATGCATGTATATTTCCTGTCTTAACACAGTTTTTCCCCTTTTAACTTTTTTCCCCCTATTATTAAGAATTAGATGTTAAAACACCCACCCAAAATATTTATCTTTTGGAACAAAGACATTGGAATCATTTCAGTTTGTTTGATTTAAATTCGCTTTTATCTTGTCACTGAAATTTGGATTGAAAAATCATCAGATTTTGATTGACATTAAAATTATTTATTGTCACATTGTAGCTGTTCAATAAATTGTGTCTGCTTTTCAGCGAATAAATGCTCCATCGCTAGCTACCTTGGTGCTTTTTTCAAGGGAAAGA